>NW_003852497.1:2564954-2581053 GCF_000181295.1 Otolemur garnettii
GGGGTCTTCTCATTTCATTATTTCTCTATGATCTTTGAGAAAAGAAAAGGTATGTTAGGAGACTCTAAGAGCAGATCATGCATTATTTTTTTGTTGTGTTTCTCACCTCCAAAGAACTGGCACTTCTCCTGCATTTTCAATAAGTTACAGAAACCAAAAAGCCACAGCACAGAGCAGGAGGAAGAACGCCGTGGGTCCCCACTCAGGCAGGTTTCTATATTCCGAATTTGTCTTTTGCTTCATTCTCTCCCGCAGCTCTCCTGCCTCCCTCCATCCTCCCTGCCTTCTGATTTCTCCTCTGTGTCCTTTTTGCTGGTTTACCTTTATCTTTCTTGAAAAGAAAATATAGGTTTTTTTTTTCTTTTCCAAAAAGAAAAATAAAATTGGCCCTTGTGAGTCAAAAAGGGAAGAGGAGATGAGTGGGGAAGGAGAAAGTCTGGGAGCCTGCCCCAGGTTCCAGAGGACATTCTCTCTGGCCTCCCCGCCCCCGCCTGAAATCCATCACAGCAGGTGCCTCTGTCGCTGGCCAGCTGTTGGACGTGTGCAAGGACATCCTGTGTCTTCCCTGAAAGGTCTGTTCCTTGATTCCACTTAATGCCAGGCTGGGTCTGTGAAGATCTGGTGTCCGACAGGAATGCGCCATCACCCACTCTCTCTCAGTGGCTCCCTTTGCTCTTCCCGGAGTCTGTTTTTAAGTAGAAGGTGCACATTGTATGCAAGCACCTCACTCCTAAAATTCAGCCCGTGCGTGGGGGGTGCAGGCCATTCAGAGAGCAAGAAAGCTCCTAGATCAAAGACGGCACGAAGAGCATTATTTTTAGCCTGGTACAAGTCTGGGCCGGGAACCAAACAGCGTACTGACCCCTCCTCAGATTCCCCTGCTGGGAATAGCCCTCAAATCTCCCCCTTTCCTCCCTATTCCTCTCTTTGGTCTCTTTGCTTAGCCAGAATATATATAGTGGAATTCACCGGGGAGCCCTCCTGACCCGCCCCCCACAACCCAAGGGGGTTACTGAGGGTTACTGAGGGTTTTACTAGAACCCTCAGTAAAAGAGCAGATTCAACGCCACCCCGCCCGCTGTGCTTAATGACCTTGTTAGAAACACACCGTAGCTCACTGCATCTAAATGCAAATTTCTGTATTTGAGGTTTTCATTAAATTTGATAATATAAGTCAAATAATTGCTTGTTTATACTGGAAGGGGTTGGGGCTGATGAAGCGCAGAAGCTCCGAGGAAAAACAAGGAGACAACTATTTTCTTGCTCCATGTACAACAGACCCCCTCCCCCCGCTGTATTTTCGTTCTTTCCTGGTTCTTTCCTTACCTTCTCTCTCTCTCTTCTGCTGGGCTCATTTTGTTGAGGAAGAAGATGAAGATAAATTGCCCTTAGAACAAGCTGCAGTACAGCCTTCGCACGGCAGGGCCGGGCAACTTGTCCCATCCCTGGTGCTTACTGAGACTGAGTGCTAGACATTTTCCCAGTGATTTTCAAATGTGGAGGCCGCATTTCATAGCCTCACACACACATACACACACACACTACACACAAGCAGCGTGCGTGTAAGATTTCATGAACCTGTACTTTCCCGAACTACTGGGCCTTATTTTCTAATCTATTCTGCTCCTACTTTGCTCTGTTTTTAAAAAACTGCTTAAATGCCCGCTGCCAACCAGTTAAAATTCAATAAAGGAATCTTGATCCTCGGTTTAAGAAAAAAACAGAAAGAAAGAAAGAAAATTCCATTAGATGTTGCTGCTGGTCATGGTACTTCTAAACTTCATTAAAACCTCAAATGAATGATGGAAACCGTTCCTAAAGAATACCTCCAGCCCAGAGTGCTAATTACTAAGGGTCAGCTTAAAATCAGATGAGACCGCAGGACAGAGAACAGCTGCACCCTGGCAGAAGTTTCTGCTGTAGAACAGGGCTGGCTGCAGAAAGGGTTCCCTGGCAGGTAGCATCATGCTTTAAATGATGTCAGTTTCCAAGGGCACTTCATGTTCACACACGCCAGTGCTGGCAGTGCGTGGATGGTTCTCCACACTGTCCCTCTCCCGGTCACACCTGCTCAGGCCCTTGGACCCATCGGGGTCTATAAGGTGAGATGGCCTCGTGTTCACTGCCGACCATGACTATCACTTTTCTCACCACTTTTCGGACTGGGTTAGGCATCATTACCTTTCGTGGCCTCCTCTCACGGCAGACAGATGTGTTTTACAGTCTGGTTTGTCCATCAATACACATCCTATGTCAGGAGTAGTTCCCAGTTAATCTAGAGCCCAACAGGTTAATGTCAAACATTCTATTTTGACTAAGATAGGCTAGATCAAAATTATGGACACTGGAGAGAAGGAAAAGGTGGGAGATGGAGGGAGGAAGGAAAGAAGGCTGGATGAAGACGATTGATTCAATGCCTTCTTTTTGGAACACAATGCAGGCATTGTTCTATTAAATACTAATAATCCCAGAAAAAAGATGGCAATTAACCCTATTTATAGGAAGATGATCTTCAGGAAGCCTGAGTGAATTTTTCAGATGTTCTGACGCTAGTAGGTGTTGTGGATTAGAACACGGTTCTGCCTGGGGTCCCTGAGCACACTCTTCCAAATATGCATGGAACCAGCTGAACAGGTGCACTGGCTGGCTGCTTTGAAGGCAGCCAGTACTCCCAGACAGCAGCGGTTACAGCCCAGAAAGAGACTAGTATCACAGCCTCCACGTGAGGCGATGGGAGGAATTTCTCAAATCCACACCCCTGAAAGTTTGGTGCCCATATTTCTAAAGCAGCACTTCTCAACCTGTGGGTCGCAACCCCTTTGGACCGTATTAAAGGTTCACGGCATTAGGAAGGTTGAGAACCACTGTTCTAAAGACATTTTGGCAAGAAAGGGTTAGGGAATTGGGTCTGCTGATCGGCTAGGGAAGAACTCATAGGGTCAGGAAGCGGAAATTGTCTTCTTGCCCTGAGTGAGTTCCCAGGTTGCAAGACCAGCTGACTTGGTTCTTTAGTATAAACTAAAGGTCTGGTTGGGTCACTTGGTCCACAGGAATGCAAGGTCTGGAAGACCGGCCTTAGGTTTCTATGGGAGGAATGAAGAAAGGTAAGAAACCTCATGTTCATCAGCCATGTGACACCGGAGTAGTAAGCAACTATAGGAAAGAAAGCTAGGAAATGCATTTTATACATACACACACACACACACAGAGTTTTGTTTTTTTTTTAATTAAGCCTATACCAGGCCCCTACCATAGTTCCCATATTACTGCCGTTTATTCAATTTACAAAAATAGTTTCCCATATGGACATTGTAATTTCCCTTTGAACCATAGAGAACACCAAAGGAATTTTTAACCAAAGAAAGCCACTGCTGATATTGGAGTTGCACCCTCAAAAATTGTCTGTATATCCAAAAGCTCTCCGGAAACATTTGAGATGGAAGGAAAACTGAGATCATGAGGCTGAGATTCTGCACTGTGCGACGGGTCAAGCAAGATATTTCCTTTGGGACTTGAGTGAAAAAGATAGAAAGAAGGGAGGGAAGAGAATAAAAGTTAAAAGTGAGGAGAGAAAGAGATTTAATTAGATACCCCCCCCCCCAAGACAGGGAAAAAAGAGATTTAATTAGAAATACCCCCTAAGACAGGGAAAAATGGAAGAGAAGTGCCCTCAGATCAGAGGTCACAAGGGAAATGGTCCGATTAAAAAATCTCTCCTAGGCTTCATTTTCTACCCTTGTCTCTGTGATCCCTGTTCACGGTACATTTATACTTTACAGACTTGAACTACGTTAAGGGTTGGTTTAGATGTGATCTCCTTCTGGAGGCCAGACCTTTGAAAACTTTTTGTCAAATCAAGATGACATTTTTATGATTGTTACTTAATGTTTTTGTGTAAGAAAGTTGCCTGTTTATAATTGAAAACAAGGAGAAACAGTTGTGTTGTGGTTTGGGAAATGCTCCCTAGAAGAGGGGCCCTCTGCCAGGTGCTAATTACATTCCTATTGTATTTTGGATTCACGCTTCCCACACTAGGGAGAGGGAGAAAGTTTGGGTGGAAAGGGAGGGGGCTTGAAGATAATTGAACAAGGTGAAAATGAATGCTCATTAAATTCCAGAATACAGGAGGACTCATTTCTTGTGAGAGGGCTGTAAATACGACTTTTAATGAAGTTATGACATAGTTGCCAATAAAAGTCATTTACTCTGCAGTATTACAGTTAATTATGCACAGCTGGAGCCATTTGTGGCATGTCCCTTGTTAACTTTCCGTCACTGCAGATTAACCCCTTCAACACAGGATCAGCCAGGAACCAGGCAGATTTAGAACTATAGAAAACATTCGATAAATGTTCCATGTGTCTCGGGGTAACTCACGACCTGCAGGAAAACAGGCCACCTGCCCCTCCCCTGGGCAGACCCCCCCTTCCAAGAGCACAAAGGAGGGGAGGGTGCAAGTGGAGAGAGAAGGAGAAAGAGAAGTATGATACCGCTCCCCATTTTTTGAAAAAAATAAGACAGACACGTCCCTTTGATTTGTAGTAAAATGTATAGATGTAACTTTTTTTTTTGAAACAAAGTTTTACTTTGTTACCCTATGTAAATAACCTGTCCTTAGAGTTCATAGCAACCTCAAACTCTTGGGCTCAAGTGATCCCCTGGCCTCAGCCCCCCAAATAGCTGGAACTGCAAGTGCCCGCCACAACTATTTTTAGAGATGGGGGTCTCACTCTGGCTCCGGCTGGTCTCAAACTTGTGAGCTCAGGTGATCCACCTGCCTCAGCCTCCCCGAGTGTTCAGCTTACAGGCGTGAGCCACTGAGCCCAGCTGATATAACCATTTTGTTACTGGTATTAGGGGCATTTTATTAAGTTTGTTTTATATGTACTGGTAACTTTCTGACAAAAACACTACTAAAATAAAGCCAGGTGAAACTGTCACATGGTCCTTAACAGCTCCACTTGTTGACAAAGAGCCTGTTGCACAGCTTGGCTGGATGACATTTCTGTTTCGGAAAATCTTGCATTCTGAGATGGATCAATAAGCGTAGGGACCTGTAGGCTGACGGCAGTTATAGATAACTCAGCCACGGCCGTGGCTTGTGCCAGGATCCAGACAGCCGCCCATCCCATAAGCCCTGTTTCCTGGAAATGCCGTGAACGACGGGAAGTTCCTATCGAAATGCTGTGAATGACGAAAGTTCCTATTTTGTATTTATGAAGATAATTTCAACTATGGATGCAGCTTCCTACCTTCATTCTGGGAGCCTGGTTGTTCAGCAAAACAAAAGCAGTACCTTGTATTTTCATTATGAGGCAGGAGTGGGGGACTTTACTCTGTGATCAGAATTGTCATAAAGTTTTGGATTGGGGGGGTTTGATTTGCATTAACCACCCAAGTCCAAGAAGATTCAGTGCTCCAAGCCACCAAGACGCGGTGCCCAGGAAACGAAGCTCACAGACATCTTTGTGGGGCCCTGGAATTGGCTCTCAGGATGACCTGCCATGGACAGGAATGGCAGAATCTTCCTCTGTTTCTTGTTTATTCTGGTTCAAAATGATGTCGTTTTCTGGTTTATCTTTGCTCAAGAGTGATCTGAATTATTTCTGTCATTAATTAATGGCCATCTGGTGTCTCTCTACCAGTGTTAAGTGCTGAGAAATTGATTCTGTGATGTATGTCTGCAGGATTTTATAAAATGTCCATTGACTACAGCTTTCTCTTGCTTTCCAGGACTGTTTCAAGGGAGCTACTGTTTGGGGGAGGCCACAAGCAGGTCTCTACATCTTTGTTCAGAAAATCACTCCAGGTCATGTGATACGTCATTGATCTTTTCCTCAGTGGGGGTGGGGTGGGGCAGCATGGTCTAGGAAGGGGCTACTTGCACATAATTCCTTTTATATGTTTTTCTGTAAAAATAGATTTTTTTTTTAAGACACAGTCTCTCTTTGCCCCCCTGGGTGGAGTGCTGTGGCATCACAGCCCACAGTAACATGAAACTTACTTTGGGCTGAAGCCTCCAAAGTAGCAGGGACTACAGGTGTGTGACACAAGGCTCAGCAATTTTTTTTTTTTTTTTGAGACAGGGTCTCGCTCTTTCTCAGGCTGGTCTCGAACTCCTGAGCACCAGCAATCCACCCGCCTCGGCCTCCCAGAGTGCTAGGATTACATACCCAGCCCCAAAGGTGGATTTTTCTGATTGCTGTCAGTTTTCTGTGTGTGTCTGTAAGTGAGAACAGCCACTCTTCACAAACAGAATTATAATGAATGGTCTGTTTATATTTACAGCCCGTCTCCTTGGCAGCCAGATTTCTTAGACATTAGTTGATCGTGAGAATCTGTCCTATTTCCACCCTCTAAGACAAACACATTTCTTCGACGAAAAGGGAGAAAGCATATGCAAATATTTTTAAAAACTGAAACAGTTTGTTATGGCTGGGAGAGCCGAGGCCCTGGGCTGGTTTTCCTATCGGGTTGTGGATAAACTTTAAGAATGATGAACTTGGAATTCAGATAGAATTGATAGGGTTTATCTGGAGTCTGAAGATCTCTTATTAATGACCGCCTTCTCAAGCAACTGAAGGGCACCTGTATAATCTGGCCTTTTCTTGATTTTTCTCTTGAAAGATATGAAAGAGCAATACCCTCTGAGAATCAACTCAGAAACCTTCAGCCGAGTAACTTGGTACCCAGACAAAGAGCCTTACCGAGAGCTCAAACCCAAGGAAAAGGGCAGGTTCCTTATAGATACACCAAAAGTTCCCACCCTGTCCAAGATATTTCTGATGTATAATTTAAAATATTTTGTGAGCAGAGCTCTGGTATACCTTTGTCTAACTATAGAGGACATTAAAAAATTAGAATACAACATTTTATAATTAAAGACGAGAAGAAAGAGATTGAGCTGTTAATGCTTCCTGTGCTGACCTTTTAAGGAAAACTCCCCAAACAGCTGGAGAGGTCCAGCCGTGCTGGCCTGGGAGATCGCCTGATGTGAAACAAGGAAAGCAAGTGGGTATCAGCCAGCGACAGGTGCTCATTCAACTGCCCTGACGGCACTTCCTAATACACTGTCGGTACATGGTGAGTAAACGCAGGTATGATGAAGTCCTAGTTCATGTGCACACCTATGGACCACGGTAAACCTCTTGATAAATTAGGGGAGATTAGTAACTTAAAATTCAGCAGTGTGTCTTCTCATCTTATCACAAGGCAAAATAAAACAGAAACTTGATATTTGACATAAGATTGGGTATTTTTACGGAAAGTAATTCTATTTTGCACTTTCTAAATTCCCAAGGCTATTTTGAAGTCACCTGTATTGTCACTGTTTCCATACACTATTTAGGCTTACGAGAATACGTGAGGACAGGCAACTAAGTTTGAGAACTCGTCCTAGAAAAAGTGCTACGTGCCTCATTTCTGAATAGCACTACGGTCCCCTTCCGGGTACTGCCCCCGGGAGCTGTGAACCAATGCCAGCACCTAGTCCACCCCTCACAGCACCTTATCATTCACAAACTTGATTGTCTGACCTCATATATATATATATATATATATATATGGTACTCAGATGTAACTTGGGTATTACAATGTTAATACAGTGTTTTTTTCCTTTCTAAAATTATGTATACATATTTTTGGCAACTTCTGTGTGTATGTATGGAGATATATGTGTATATATGTATGTCTATATATCTCTCCATATATACACACACACAGAAGTTGCCAAAAATATGTATACATATTTTTAGAAAGGGAAAAAACTGTATTAATTAATATTGTAATACTCAAGTCACATTTGATTTCTGCACTTACAAGAGGTACAAGGTAAAAGATAACAAACATTAACAGTACATATCCAGTATTACAATTTTAATACCTTTTTTTTTCCTTTCTTAAAATGTGTATACAGTTTTTGGCAACCTCTGTATATAATACATTTAACTAATGGCATTATAATAATTACTGTCTTCTCATAGAACGGTTTAGTGAAGTTTGGACAGTGCTGCAGATCATCTGGGATTCTTTCCTGTATTTGCACCATCAGCGTAAAACTTTATCTTTTTTTTGGAGACAGAGCCTCAAGCTGTCATCCTGGATAGAGTATCGTGGCATCACAGTTCACAGTAAACTCCTGGGCTCAAATGATTCTCTTGCCTCAGCCTCCCAAGTGGCTAGGACTGCAGGTGTCTGCCACAACACCCGGCTATCTGGGGGTCGTAGTTGTCATTGTTTTAGCTGGCCCCAGCCTGGATTCAAACCCGCCAGCTCCGGTGTATGTGGCTGGTGCCTTAGCCGCTTGAGCTACAGGTGCCAAGTCCAGAGTGAAAATTTAAATGTTACCTCTCTGGTGAAATATCCTGGTCCGTAGGAACAAATTTGCTCTTGGTAAAGCTCCAGTGAAAATGGTGAAGTCAACATGGTCAAACCATTCTCTGATTTGGTTAATATATATTGAAGCTGAAACGGAAGACTTTATCATCTAAGGAACACTGAAATTGTTAACAGTCATTTAGGTTGTTTACATTTTGGAAATATTTTGAGCAAAGCTGCTATGTATATTTATATGCAAGTCTTTGGTGGGCATGTACCCCATGCACGAGTGAGATCCTTGGTCTTAAGGTAAGTGTAGGATTAAATTTATAAGAAACTGCCAAGCTCATTACCAAAATGAGTGAATCTTTTTCTTTTTCTTTTTTTTTATTAATTCCTCATTTCCAAAGAGCTGAAGTTTCTTATAATTGATGGAATAACTTCTTCTATTTTGTTAATTTTTCTATTTTGGTTTATATTAAATTATTATCTTTCTAATTAGTAAATTCATCAAAACACAATAATCATTTCTCATCTTTAACTCTCTATAGCTTATGACCATTTCTCAACATAATAAAGGTGGTCTTTAGAAAACTAATTTTTTTATATTTCTTTGCCCAAATTTAGGTCCACAATTCAGAGTAATGAAACCATGAAGGTACTTTTTACATTGAAAGTATCACTTCCTTTTTTTTTTTTTTGAGACAGAGCCTCAAGCTGTCCCCCTGGGTACAGTGCCGTGGCATCAAAGCTCACAGCAACCTCCAACTCCTGGGCTCAAGCAAGTCTCCTGCCTCCGCCTCCCAAGTAGCTGGGACCACAGGCACCCGCCACAACACCCGGCTATTTTTTGGTTGCAGCCGTCATTGTTGTTTGGCGGGCCCAGGCTGGATTCGAACCCACCACCTTAGGTGTATGTGGCTGGCGCCTTAGCCGCTTGAGCCACAGGCACCGAGCCGAAAGTATCACTTCCTTAAGGGCTTCTGGGGAACCCCCAAGATTTGTTTCTTCACCTCATAAAAGAATGGATGCCAAAAATAATTAAGATGATTTGTGTTTATAAAGTATTTTTAATCTTTTAAAATTAAACTTTACTTTTTAGAGCTGTTTTAGGTTCACAGCAAAATAAAGTACAAGGTACAGAGACTTCCCCTGTACCCCCTCCCCCAGACAGGTGTAATCTCCCTTTATCAATATTCCCCACCATAATGTGATATTTGATACAATTATGCCACATCATTATCACTCAGAGTCCATAGTCTGCATTAGGGCTCACCCTTGGTGTTGTGTATTCTATGGGCTTAAACCAATTCATAATGACCTGTATCACCAGGATGGTGTAATACAGAGTCGTTTCCCTGTCCTGAAAGTCCTCTGTGCCCGGCCTATTTGTGTTCACTATATTCTTAATTAGCTCAACGCTATATTGAGAGCTGTCCTATTTATCAAGGTCAAATATGGGAAGAGCTATCTAATCAAAAAGGGAAGCTTAATCTTACCTAAGTAAATTATGTGCAGGTAAAATGTTATTAATAGGAACATGATTCAACCATTGTTTACCCTACACGATAAATTATAGAAGCCAAGAAGTTCAACAAGTTGAATTTTGAGAAGTTTCATTCATAGGTCTGAAGTGGCCTTATCAGGTGGTAACTATTTTAACACCTGCTTTGCTGGATGGCTTGGAAGGGCCTAGAAGTGTATCACTGCTGCTACTCCTTGTGATGTGTTCTTCATCTGGGGATAATCACTGCTCCAGCAGTAGGTCCGACTCCATTTTAATTGTTTAGTTGGTTACTGTGACAAATGAACCACAGCTGTTAGTTTTTAGTATCAAGAGGTGGTTCCTGTATTTTTTTTTTTTTTGACATAGTTGCCTAGAAGGCTGTGCTACAAACTTCAGGTCACAAATTGAATCTTGGGGAAAAAGCATCTACAGAATCATAGCTTCTATAAAATCATGTCCTAGACCCTCTGGGTGCTGACATTAGGGAACAGTAGACACACCTGGGGAGCCAGGACACAGACTCTCAGGTGCAGGCTCCTGATGGTGAGTGAGCAAGGGCGGTATGATGGCTCTGACGGCCGTCTCTCCCTGTGAGCTGCCAGACTTGGTAAGCTCAGGGGCAGGTGACTCAGGTCAAGGGGGTGTTCTAAAGAGTAAGAAAGACACATTCACTCAACAGTTTCAGGAAAGACTCCCCAGTTCCACTTGAGTTCTACTCTCACTGTTCATACTTCAGCCCCTCTAATCTGACTAAAAAAATGCTGCCTGGGAGAATGTCACCACCAGGCCGTGCGTGGGGACAAGAGAAGATACAGTGAAGGAGGGGAAGAGTTTGGAAGGAGATTTTACACCCCCACCCCCTCAAGAAAAATCAAAAACCTGCCTGGAATAAACACAAATCTGGTCTCATCATATCCCTTACTAACTGACAGACAGGGCCGGGACAGTTGCCGACCCACCCTCTGACAGCTGTGACTGTGGTTACAGAGAACAGTGGTGACCGAACTTAGAAGCCCATGATCATTTTCCTGAGTGATGTCTTCAGGTCCGTCAAAGATATCCTGACCTCCATGCCCATCTCCCTATCCCCCAACTTTCAGAAGAAATTACAATGCATCTAATTTTTTAACTTAGAAGATGGGTCTTTTTGTTGTTGTTTTGGCCGGGGCCAGGTTTGAACCTGCCACCTCCAGGATGTGGGGCCGGCACCCTACTCCTTTGAGCCACAGGCTCTGCCCGAAGATGGATCACAGAGCTGCACAGTGTGGAAAGCTGAGCCCTCAACACTTTACCCAGTACGCCAAATGCAAAGTGGCTCTTCAGCACCTCAGATTTCGGGAAGGCCGTAGTGTGGTCTTCTGCTACAGGACAGCCGTGTGACGGCTCTCCAGCCATAACTCCCTGGGTCCCATACTGTGTCTGCCCACGGGCATTGCCTGTGTGTGGGGACTGATCCCCAGAAGAGAGCAGGTTCCCACAACTTTTTATTGGGGGGAAGCTCTCAACTGCCCAAACCCACTTTATTTGTGTCTCTCTGCAGCCCCAGAGCAGGCCTGGAATTTTATGTTCATGTTCTAGTTCTTCACCGGGGACTCCAGCAGCTCTGTCCTTGATCAGCGTACCTGACATGTGACGTCCTTCTTGCCCAGGGCCCTGCTGGACGGAGCCGCGCTCAATGTGTGGCTTTATCTGGTGCCTCTCGCTTGCTTTCCCTCCTTCTCTTCTGGGTCGCCCTTCCCCACTGTCCTCCATGTTTCCCAGGACCACATCTTGATAAATAACTGGCATTCTACTAAGAAAACATTCTCTCTCCCAGCTTGGGCTCTGTCCCCCCAGTGTCCATAGCACCTGCCTCCAAAGCCACAGCCATCACATTCTGCGGCCTGAGGTCCACCTCTCCCTGCAAGGGGAAAAGGTCCGGCTTCTCTGTCCTCTCCAGTAACCCCAAGGTCAAGCTCTCAGGCTTCAGCTGGCTGCTCAGTTTGGGGCCCAGGTTTTGCCACTTTCAGATGAAAAAGACTAGGATCTGGACCCAGGAGTGGGGAGGTAGGTTCCTCCATCGCAGTCCAGTCTTTCTACCTAGTGGAGCTGTCCGAGGTAACTGACCTACCCCAGCAGCTCCTGAGAGTAAGTGCCTCTGAGCAAAGCAAACCTTTTCTCCTTCTCCTTCTTCTTCTGTTTTGACAGAGGGAGCATACCCTGTTTTTATGTAAGGAAATATTTCTTTCTTTCTTTTTTTTGAGACAGAGCCTCAAGCTGCTCCCCTGGGTAGGGTGCCGTGGCATCACAGCTCACAGCAACCTCCAACTCCTGGGCTCAAGCCAGTCTCCTGCCTCAGCCTCCCAAGTAGCTGGGACCACAGGTGCCCGCCACAACGCCTGGCTATTTTTTGGTTGCAGCCGTCATTGTTGCTTGCTGGGCCCAGGCTGGATTCAAACCCACCACCTTAGGTGTATGTGGCTGATGCCTTAGCCACTTAAGCCACAGGCGCTGAGCTGAGGAAATATTTCTTTCTAAAACAGGTGTTTGTTCTTGTTCATGGGGAGAAAACAAAACCAAAACATGGCATCATAGAGTTAAGAATGATGTAACTCTTACCAAAGGCTGGCTCATGTCACATGAGTCACCACTCTCCTGTGAATGGCTCCATCTCACCTGTGGTTCCAGCCCCTGTCACTCTTCTTCTCATGCCCAGATCTCTCCTCTAGTGAAAGATGGAGGCAGGGTGGCACCGACTCCACTAACCCCAAGCATACACAGGGAATATGGACCATGCCCTGCATTACGGTTGTGACTGGTAGGTATGTGCAAACACAGATTCTACAGGATCTTGAGAATAGTTTAAAACTTTAGTTTTGATTCTGAAGTTGCTCATTACTCTAAGGAAGAGGGTAAAATGACAGTCTGACCTCTGATTCTCAGGGCATAAAAGCAGAGCTGGACTTTAGCCTGGGAGAGAGACTGGGTTAAAACAGTCTTAACCCTAAGGTTTAATCTGAAAATTTGAACAAGTTAGCTTGTTCAGTCCAATCCTTGAAAGCAATTTATTGTATTATCAGAAGCTCCCTACCAGCTCCCAATGCTGTCCACAAATAGCTCTCATTAAGACAATCAGATTAATTAAGATTTTACTATAGTTTATGCATTAGAATGTATCATCCGTCCTGACAGCCAGGAAGACAAGGACTGCCAGTGGTTAATGTGTATCCCCCTTCATTTTTAATGCCGTGTCTACAACTGGGGGAGAGCCATTAATGAGCCTTGTCTTTAAAGATTAATTTATCAGCCTCTACAGAAGCTAGAGATGACCAACGGACACAGTCCTGGCTCAGGGACATAAGTGGAAATCCTCAGAAGTAACTTCCAAGAAAGCTTGGAAGGGACGCACTCAGCTGGAAGTAGGTTCCTTTGATCTTAACCTTCCTGTCTTCATTCCTGGAACATGGACAGGTCTGGAGCCACTGTTCCCAGCCAGTCAGAAAACCAGGAGCAAAATGTTCACAGGATTTCAGAGACCTCGGACCCTCTAGTTATGATTTGTTCGAAAACACCTCCCTGTTCCTCTGGGAAAAAGGAAAGCTTTAGTTTGTTCACACCACGTCTGGCTTTGTTTTGTGTTTTGATGTTGTTACACGTTAATCTGGCCAGAAAGTATTTGTCTGAACTTTGACCTGTGAACCCAGAGTGCAGAAAAGCTTCTTGCCATCCACCTCTGTCCATGTGTTAGATACACCACTGACACGTTTCATTTAATGTTATGAAGATGAGTGAACAGCGACATCAGCTCTGCTAAGTTGTAAAAATGAAAATAAAAAACAGTAATTTTGCTGCGTAGATGCTGTGACTGCAGAAGCTATAAACTCCTTGGTGCTCACCTGCCAACACCGACCAGCACACTGATTTCTGTGTTTCACCAAATTTCTTCTGTAAAAAATGCATCATCTTGGGGGAAGAGACAGGATTTCACTTATAAGGAATTGCCATTTCGTGTAAAACAGCTTTGTTCTGTGTGGCTTTTGACACCAAAGAGGAGCAGTGCGGGGACTGAGCTCAGGTATAGGATGACCAGACGTCCTGCTTTTGGCGGGACAGTCCCGCTTTTCAACAATTTGTCCTGAGTCCTGCGGCGTTTTAAAAAAGTCCCGATTTTTAGAAAGAATGCATAAACGGGCGGGAGAACAAGAAAGGAATATATGGTTTTTGGCTGCCATGTGGCTATTTCGCCAGAATATGAGTTTTATATTATTTTTATTAATTTTATAATGTTAAACTGTAATAATAACAAATACTTGCTGAGAAGTGATTATCCAGAACTGCTTATCAAAGTTTGCATTGTTGTCAGGCCCTGCCCTGCCCTGCCGCGCCCCCCGCCCCTGCTCCACTCCTGCTCCCCCCGCGCCGTGTTGTCCCACCTTACCGATGTTAAAATCTGGTTACCCTACTCAGGTACCAGCGTGAAGCTGGCGGCAGCTGGGACAAGGATGGTTTAGAAGAAGCAGCTTCGTCCTGCTGCACGTTGTACTTCTGTTCCTAACTCTCCCCCAGACCCTGATGTTAAGACATCCATTCACCAAGGCCGCCTTTACCTCCTCTGTTCATTTCTGCCTGACTTCGCTGCTGCTGATGATATCTGGTGTCCGGCCCTCGGGGGGCTGTGTCCTTCCTCCAGGGCCACCTGCACCTTTCTCACTGCTGTTGAATTACCAAGGACATTTGGGGCCAAGGGAAGGCTAATTGTTTCAAGTTCCCTGAGTGTTCGTTGTGGTGCAGAGTTTGAGTGAATCGTTCTGGGGATGCTGAGCTCTGCAGGAGAGCCCCCGTCCTCAGTGCGGGAAGTTTGATAAGCCGTCTGTTCTGAGGAGCTTGGATTAGTCCATCTGTTCCTGGTTTTTAGAAACCTGAGGTGAAGAAAATAAATAACAGAAAAACAAAAATGAAAAATGCCTCTGGTTCCTGAATTGCAGTGAGTCTGCTTGTCCTCCTAAATCACTGGTTTTCATCCAGATGAACCGAACCCTGCTGGGTTTCCTAGACGGATACAGAAAAGGAACATCTGGATGTGAGGATTTTTTAAATCTTTAGAAATACAGCCCATTATTACATTGGAACATAACATTTCCAATTATTTTTGGCGGAGAAATAAAAGTAGCATTCAGATCATGAAACCCCATTCTATGACTTGTTTTTTAAGGCCATTCACGAATTTTTAGGAGACTCCCTGGTTGAATCTCCTTTTTCCAAAAGCAGAAAGGTATCTGCCTAGAGATGATACAGTCATAGCCTCTAAATACTCTGAGTTAATTGTGGGAAAGGGGTTTTGCTTTGCATTCTTGGTTCCAAAAAAACAAAATTAGGACTGCAGAAATTATGGGGAAGGAAGTCTCAGAGCTCAGAGAACACTCAGTTAACTTTTAAATGCACTTTCTTGGATGACAGTGGGTCTGTACATGACAAGGATCAAAATGAAGGGGAAGCCCATGGGTCGACGGAGCCTCAGCACAGAAAGATTAAACTGGGTGGTTTCCATGCCGTGCCCTCACCCTACCGGTCATGGCAACTTGTTTTCTATTCTCAGACATCTCTGAAATGAATATTGCCCTATAGTTAAGAATTATCAGGAGAGATGTTTTCTGTTTTCATAGTAATTTTCCACGTAAGCCAAGACTAAGGCAGAGTTTTTTTATTGTTTCTCCTTTTAATGGTAGGAATTTTTTCTTCTTTTTTTTAGGTCTGCCTTTTTGCTGAGGGTGGTATTTCCAGCTTTTTGTAGGGATGTCAGTTCTAGACCCCTGCCTGACAGATCCTCCAGGTCCAGCCTGCCATTTAAATTTGAGGTTCTAAACGCCTTGCCTGGAATCCATGCCCCTCAGGCACCTGTTGCATTGACATCAGCTTCTGCTCTGCCTTAAACTCTCTGATATGTACAGTGAGTTGACAAATGACTTCTTCGGTTCTGCGTTGCTTTTCTGTTGCTACCACAACAAATTGCCGCAAACTTAGTGGCTTAAAACTACACAAGTTTATTATCTTGTTCTGAAGGTCAGAGTCAGAAATCCAGAGTGGGTCTTACTGGGTTAAACCTGAGAAATCCAACGTGAGTCTCACTGGGTAAAACCAGGGTGTAAAAGGGTCTTCTTGAGGAAGACCTCATTTCCTTGCCTTCTCCTTGTCCATTTTAAAGCCTTTTTCTGTAAAATATCATGGGGGTACACATGTTTTGGTTACATGAACTGTTTTATGAAGCTCTAACTGGGATAGCATGCCTCGTACCCATTA
>NW_003852497.1:2581073-2592105 GCF_000181295.1 Otolemur garnettii
GTTGATTGACTAGTTCCAATTTAATAGTCAGTTCACGTATGGTGTTTGCTTTTCCACTCTTGCGATACTTCACTTAAAAAAATTTCATCCCATATGCTTAATACTAAATTGAAACTAGTAGATTAACAACTACAGACCCACACACAAGAGAAAACCACAATTAAATTCAAGAAGAGGGAGGGGGAGAGGAGGGTGTTTGGTAAGCTCCTACTACACAGGTACAATGTAGGGGTTCATGGTACATCTCCTGGGTGAAAGACTCAACTACAACTTGGACTTTACCTTCCAAATGCAAACAATGTAACCTAATCCTACGTACCCAGCTATTCATAAAAAATTGGTCTCCAAACAAATGACCAAGAAAAAAATCTAACAACCCCAAGAAAAGTGGGCAAAGACATGAACAAAAGCCTTTCAAAAGAAGATGGACTAGTGACCAATAAAAAGAAATACTCAACATCTCTAATCATCAGAGAAATGCAGATCAAAAGGTGCTTAGCCATTGTGGATTGAGATCCAGTGAACATTCTAGTGCAAAAGTCTCTATGGTAAAATGATTTTTTTCTTCTTCTGAGTAGATAAATACCTGGTAATGGGATTGTAGGATCAGATGGAACATCTACTTTTAACTCTTTGAGGATTCTTCATACCTCTTTCTATAGGGGTGTATCAGTTTGCAATCCTACCAGTAGTGGTTTGTGTACACCCTGAAATACTATTTAGCCATTTAAAAAGATGGAGACTTTACATCTTTTGTATTTCCCTGGATGGAGTTGAAACACATTCTTATTAGTAAAGTATCACAAGAATGGAAAAGCAAGTATCCAATTTACTAAATACTAATGTGAGACCAATAGATAAACAACTACACACCCTCAGGAGAAAAAAGAAAAACAATAAAATTGAAGTGCAGGGAGGGGAGTGGAGGGGAAAGGATCGGTAAGCTCTCACCTAACAAGCACGAGAGAAAGGTGTACAGCACACCCCCTGGGTGAAGGGCTCAACTACAACTTGAACTTTACCTAACAAATGAAAACAATGTAACCTAATAGTTTGTACCCTCACATTAATCTGAAATTTTTCTTTAAAAAAAGGTGGTTGGGTGCTTGAATATAGCACCTTAAACTCCCTTCTGTAGTCACTCCTTCCTTTGACTGTGATCGCAGCTAGTAAAGGGTCTCCTTTTTTAATGACTCTTGATTAACTTGGGCCCTTGATAGTCCAAGATGATCTCCCTACCTCAAATCTTTAGCCTTAATCACATCTCTAAAATATCTTTCTCCTTGTAAAATAACCTATTCACACACCCCTGTTATTAGGATGTGGACATTTAGAGGCCAGTGGGTAGCTGGGAATATTCCTCCTACCACAAATTCTTGCTAATCCTGCTATGGTTTAACAGGTTTTTCTAGAAGAATATGGGGTTAAGTTCTGTAAGCCAAACTATAAAGTAGAGCATGGTTACAAAAAGGGATTTTAGAGTGTTGTGAGTTCATTTTAACTTTTTGTATGATTGTCATATTTTTCTTTCTGGGTTAATCTTCCCTCTAAGGAAACCACTCCCTAGATCAGTCTAGATCTCCGTGATAGATACTGTACTTACAACTGCCTTGTCTAGGCCAACTATGCATCTGAATTTAGTTCCCTTCTTATTTCATTTACATGTCTTCTGTTTATTAAATTGTAAAGAACCTGTTATTCTGGTATTTAGAAATTCTAAATGACTCCAGGAAAAAGCAACATTTTCACCAAAATTTACCTTCTTATTATTTCTAAATATGAGAAGAAATACAATGTCATGGTTGTCAAAAAGATAAGAATTCTGTTCCATTCCTTCGACTAATGAGCTAGGGAGCCCTCAATCGACCACTTCATTTTGCTGGATTTCAGTTTCCTATGGGGGAAAGGAAGGGATTGGGCTAGATAACGTCAAAGATCACTTCTACTCTAGAAGGGCGAAAGTCCAGATTTACTCTTCTAGTCTAATCCTCTATTGCAAAGAACTTAAGCATGAGGAGATGTATTCTTAGTCAACCTGAAACCCACACAGCTCCCTTGACCTCTCTGCCTCCACAGGGACGTCATCTCCAGCCACACTCAAATACCAAAACGTTCTGAGATACAGAGTTTCAAGGCATTTTGGAGGATAATGGCAATGTCATCTTCAATAATACCACCTCAAAAGGCTTCCCAAACAGTCAAGTCAACCAAGAAGTGCAAAGCCCAAAAATAACATTCTCAGAAATTCAGGGTTTAAGGGGCTTTGTGGGAATCAGAGGTTTGACGTTATATGGGTGTTGGGAACTACTTCCAGTGAAATTTGAGTTTGTATAATAATAATAATAATTCTGGGGAACCTCTGTTACTTTAATAATAGAACTGTCTACAAGTCCAAGGTATAGCCCTTAATATGCAGGTATAAATTGTATTGTATTAAACCTGGAGCTACTTTGAATTTATCTTTCTGCCTCATTTCACCACCTTCCTTCAAGCCCCTAAGACATACAATTCACACTGTTAAGTATAGCAAAAGTTTAGAAACATGCACTGAATAATCCTTACTCAGAATAGAATCACACAGTAAATTTAATTTACCCTTCAATGTCCATTTAAATTTAGTCAAGGGGACAGTGCCCAGTGAAAACACGTAATTCCATGACTTTTCTGAGTTTGCTTACTCAGAAAATGCAGAGTCCAATAGCCGTATTCTCAAATCACAGCCACTCAGTCTTAAAACTTAGACTTTGGTTGTTTGGGAAATTAGCCAGTCTACTCCATGGGATAGTTAACAATTTAATCCATTCAAAACTAGGGCTTTTCCCTTCTTCCTGTCCAGGGCCTGTTTTAGGCAGAAAGCCTATAGTAGGGAAGAAGTGAAAATAGAATCTTCTGTCTGCCTCAACTCTGCTCACACCTATTAACTTTTATGTTCCACTAGAGCAGAAATGGAAGGGGAGGAAAGCCAGGACCAGATTTTTAGGTTATCTAGGTAGCCATCAGGTACAGTAGACCATCAAGACTTCTCAAGTTTTCCAAGAGATCTCAGTTGAAGGCCTTGTGTGCCGATTTGAAGTGAGAGAAAGAACATTTCTTTCCTCCCCCTGGGAAAGAAGTAGACAGCAGTAAACCACAGGTGTCTCCAAATAAGCTCTTCTCCTATAATGACCTTTTCTACACCTCATATTGGTAGGGATTTCAGAATCATTAAATTACTCTCTGCCACCTACAATTTTCTAGTTCCACAGAGGAGTTCCATCTTACAGCTCACTTATGATACCTGATACTTTCACCTAAGAATCTCAAATGAAACATCCATTTTCATAGTCCCTTGCAGAAAACGTGAGAGTTTGTGAAGAAGGAAGACACTGGTAATTGTAGCTTTCAGTCTGTGGAATTACCAGGTCGCCCAAGGGTGGGTGCTCCCTAATATTTTGAAGACCATCTCTTGACCAAATGGAATGCTCTCCCCTTTGCTCTCCCCGGTCCTTCTTTCTTTGCCCACTGCTATCTCCCTGTGCATCTAAATTGAATTTTAACTTAACTGTTTGGGGGGCGCCAGCCAATTATGTCTATTTAATTCAAGGTAAAGTTGGGTTTGAGAACAAATGGACAAAAAGTCCCAAAGCACACATTCCTGGGCTGGGCAGAGGACCCCTGAGTGTTGGGGGCTAGGACTTGCCTGTTCTGAAAAGCCTAGGGAATTGGCTTTTTCCTGGGAGCTTGCTAACATGGAGACTTTATAGTGGCAATAAAGAGCCTGAAACTACCTCATAAGCTTCTCAGTAAGACAGCAAGTCCCCTAGCACTTTTCCTAATTAACTTCTAACCTGCTGGCCATGGGGACTTTTTTTCTCTTTTTACTGCTAATGAAGTCTAGAATCTCAAAGTCTCCCTTTGTTTTACTAAAGCTTTCTAGTCATTAATTACGGGCCCTGTGTTTTTCTTGCTCACTTGGACTTTATACGGTGTGCCACTGGGGGAACGCCCCTTCTTTATTTTTTCCTATTTAGAGTCAACTCTTAATTCTCCTCCAGATTTCTTCTCCTTGCCTCTATGGGATCCATAAAAGAGAGGATACCTGAGAAGGGTGAGGTCTAGGAGAACAGATCTTCTTAAGGAGACCATAAGGATACAGGGTCCTCTCCATGGTGACTCAGCTCTTGGGAATTTATAAACTTAACTTCCTCGAACTTGGAAATTTCCAAGTTCCATGAAATCCTGTAGTTCTGTAGAGGTTGGAATAGCATCTCCCACTTGATTGAAACTGGCCAATGAGAAGGGTACCTATGGGTTGGAACTTTTTGTCTGTCAATAAAGAGGGAAAGACCAAGCCAGTTGGGGAGAGCAGCCATTTGGAATTCTATGCCATAAGCTCCCGGCCAGTAAATAGAGGCCTTCTTCTTATAAACATGGTGTTTGGGTGCTCTTTCTCTCTGTTGGGCCTTGCCTTCCTGCAGCACATAGAAACAACATCAACAGATGTGAAAATCAGTCAAGGGATTTGGGATGTGGGGCAAATTGAGAAGATGGAGAATATAATGCTTCATTTCTTAGAGAAATATTAACCTTTCTCGTTGAGTGAGAAATAGTGGTCTGAAGGGTGAAAAAAAAAAGAAAGTTCAATGAAGTGAAAGAAACAGTAACCATGCATTCATATTAGCAGAAGAAATATAGGTCACTGGAACCAATCGCTTGTTTATTCACTTGTTCATTTATTTAAATCAGTATAAATTGCCACCTTTTATGGGGCAGGCACAATTCTAGACATTGACCTGGCAAGAATGAGAAAGCACTTGTGAAATAATTTTAGTTTCAGTGTGGCACACAAGCTCTCTTTTTGCACAATCACCTGGTGGTTCAGAGGTCAGCTGCAGTGTCCAGTCAAGTTACCTGACCAAAGAACCCAGCATCTTTGGAAAAGTTAAGGGAATCTCACACCTTTATATATGTCACATTGGTACCAGAATTTCTTTCTTCAGTAGGTAGTTGGTCAAAGGGATTTGAAGAATGAACCCAGGACCACAGATCAGTGGTGAGATAGGATTTTATTAGAAAGGAATATGGAAGGGGTGAAAAGTGCTAGAGCTTCTGGCAAAGGGGCAGACACAAGTTGGAAGTCTTCCACATGGGCCCTTTGTCTAGGGGTATATATTACGTTTTGCCAGGCCTTGGTAGGTGGAAAAATACCTTTAAAAACTTAATGAGTGTATTAACAAATGAATAAATGCAGTCCCTCTCCTGGGGCAAGGTTATTAGGTCTTTGCAGTTTTTGTCTCAGGGACAAGATCAGGGTGTGTGCTCCTTACTCAAGGTGGAACCACCCAAAATGCTTCAGGCTGCTTGGTTCATGACCTTGCTAGAGCTCAGAGGGTGTGGCCTGGAAAGGGCAGAGCCTAGAGAATGGGGGGTGGTGTTCCCTGTCCAGCCCTGAGTGGGGGAATTCTGTATCAATATGAGAATTTCTCTGCTTTAAAGACATGTTGCTGCCATATTTCTTTGTTGAAGGAGAGAGTATATTATAAGGGGCATATAGATAAATATCAGATGAATTTATTTCCCAAGAATATGAACTATAACTTAATTAAAAAAAGAAAACTCCTACAACAAATACAAACCCAGGTGACTATTTAATAGGTTAGTATGTCATTAAGAGTTGCTTTAATCCTAGTTGTGTGTAAGAATAGCCCAAGAACTTAAAAAAAGAGAGAAGTCTAGATCCTACCCAGGAAGATTTGATGCAACACGTACGAGGCTTAAGTAAAGTAACTTTCGTTTTTTAATTCCATAAATAATTCTTTTCTTCTTTCCTATGAGACAGAGTCTCACTCAGACATCCTGGGGTTGAGTGCTATGCTGTGATAGCTCACAGCTAACCCTAAAATCTTGGGCTAAAGCGATCCTCTTGCCTCAGCCTCGAGAGTAGCTGGGCCTACAGGCACCTGTCACAACACCCAGCTGTTTTTAGAGATAGGTCTTGCTCTCGCTTAGGCTGATCTTGAATTCCTGAGCTCAGTCCACCTGCCTTGGCCTCCCAGAGTGCTAGAATTATAGGCATAAACCACTGCACCCAGCTACATAATTCTGATGAGGATTTAGAAACCAGAGCCACTGAACTCCCTGGATCTAAGTAGTTTACTTCACCACATTAAACTATTAACTCAAGTCTAAGCAACCACTTTTTCCTACCTATTAATAGTGAACCATTAATCTCATAGAAGAACTTTTTTTTTTTGTATCATAAATGAAGAATTTTTAGTGAATCCTACAAAGCAAGAAACATTCATTAGTCAGCTTCCATGTTTAGTTTTCTTCACTGTGCCATTTTGCTGGACAAAGTGCTTCATAATGTTGCCATATTGTGACAACCAGAAAAATCACATGCAGGCCATGCTTGGGTGTCCTTTGTCTCACATGATAATACGTTTACCTTAATATTGTGAGACATTAAAATGATCTGCCCTCAGAGAAGAGACTCTAAGAATAGCTCATCATCTGTGGGCTCCTGTTGACATTTTCCTGCCTGGGTGCATTTTACTTCGAATGTCCTTGGAGGTATCCAGGAGAAACCCAGGGACACCATGGCGGGGTAGGGTGGTGGGGTGGGGAAGCACATAAAAATAGCATTTCCATTTAGAATGATTGCCTGATGTACCTTTTTCTTTCCAATTTAATTTTGATTGCTATGGTTATTTTGTATTTTGAGAATTGGGCTATGTCCTAAGATTCAAAGACTTTGAACACTTAGATTGCTTATCCAAGATCAAGCCCTCCATCTCTCCCTTTAATGATGCCAGATGTTGTTGACTTCAATTTTGTTGGCATCTTTGAGTGAGACAAGTTACTGAGTCAGGGACATGACATTTCCTTTTATGGATAAGGTAGAAAAAGGATTCATTAAAGGGTAATTGTTTAATAAGGGGGAGAAAAGTCCATCCAACAAGATCCCCAAAGGTATTTTTGACCACACTACTTATAAATTCAAGAACTCACCTATTTATCTTCACATTCCTATGAATGGTGTGGGACTTACCAGTGGCTTCTTAAAGTCAAAGTATAATTATTAGGTAGTTAATTAGAAATTCAGCTTTCCTCTGGAGAAAGAGCAAGGGCCCAGGCCCCCATCTCACCTTAATCATGTCCTGAGTGATTGCTTACACCTAGCTAAGATGGAAGCCCCCACCAATCTACCAGTCAGAACTTAGTGCACCAGCTGCAAAAAGGACGTGCAGGGGTCACTCCAGCCCACTGACCCAGCAGCATGGACACAACAGAGTCTTGAAGGTGACCTAGAACAGCCTTAAGAATAATCATCATGGGTGGCACCTGTGGCTCAAAGGAGTAGGGCGCTGGCCCCATATGCTGGAGATGGAAGGTTCAAACCCAGCCCTGGCCAAAAACAGTGCAAAAAAAAAAAAAAAAAAAAGAATAATCATCATGTCAGTAGCTTAAATCTACATTATGGTCCATACCCACCCACAGTGGGCTTTCAGAAAGGCTCATGGGAGGTCTGCATGTGATGTAAGATTCAGTGATTTCAACATGACCTTTGGACCACAAGAGTCCATCTGGGCAGCGCAAACAGAAACTCCAGCCACAACCTGGGGCTCTTTGCTTACTTGCCAAGGTGATGGGGTCCACTGACTGTCCATAGTGAACGTATCTTGTTTTGTAAATGTCTATCTTGCTCTGTGAGCCTGTCTTTCTCTTCCTCAACGAACTTTGATTCACACTTGCCTTACTTTGGTGTGTCTGGTCATTTTTGACCATGAGCACCCCAAGAACCCAATAAAAAGGTGGCTGCCTGGAATTCAACATCTTAGGAGACAGATAGGTGGCATAATCGTCAAAAACTGAAATACATGACTTCCATACAAGTATTATATGGTCATATCTCAAGAATTTTATTCAAGGCCGGGTGTGGTGACTCATGCCTGCAATCTTAGTACTCTAGGAGGCCAAGGCAGGTGGATCAGCTGAGCTCAGGAGTTTGAGACCAGCCTGAGCAAATGGAGACCGCCATCTCCAATAAAAATATAAATAGAAAAACTAGCTGGGTGTCATGGTGGGCACCTGTAGTCACAGCTAGTTGGGAGGCTGAGGCAGGAAGACCCCTTGAGCCCAGGAGTTTGAGGTTGCTGTGAGCTATGATGCCATGGCATACTACCCAGGGTGACTGAGTGAGACTCTGTCTCAAAAAAAAAAAATTAAAAATAATGTTATGAAATTCATTAATTAAGGAGGATACTAGTAGGATGAAAAAGCTGTTTCAAAGAGCATTTTGAGGATTTGAGTTTTTATGGGCATTTTGAAATGACGTCAGAACAAGAATGATAGGATAAAAGCAAACCCAACTGGTGTTCCACAAGGAACCTCACAAAAAGGCTTTTTTACCCACCAGAGACTACATGTACTTCTATTGGAAAAACAATCTATAAGTTAACACATATTTTACTAATTTTTTATTCAATTTAACTCAATACAGTGAGTCAAACCAACTACATTCTCTTATAATAAATGATCCTTGAATGATGCTGTTACATAATGTTTTAGGATGACATGAAACGAACATGCTGCATATTTTTTTACCTGATCCTCATGCTTTCCTTTTTCTTATTATAATTAAGTAGTGGTAGCAATTTTGAGGCAGAATGCCCTGAGATAGCTCTGAAGATAGTTTTCAGGGGTGGGGTCCAGGTCCCTCCTTCCCAGGTCACCCCTTACGGACAGGCCTGTGAGTACACAGATGGAGGCACGAAGGACAGTGTGTCTGGCATTGAATTGGCAGTGTGAGAAGCTTTTTAATCTCCTTGGAAAAAATAAAATCACTTCTCAGACAACTCCAACTACCCACGTCCTGAGACCCAGCCTTGTTACCCTTCTGTGTCTAGCTGCCTCTTCATTTCAGCCCGCTGTGTATGTCCAACCCTGAGCAATAGTCGCTTTCAAATCAGCTCAGAACTGTTCTCTGGGCCTGTTACCGTCATCTGAGTAGAAGCATTTTCGTGTTCTTGGTGATAGTCGGAGAAAAGAATTTCAGGATGCACCACCCAGAAGCCAAAGCCAGCAGCTTTTATTGCAAGGCAAAGCGAAGGTGATGCTCTCTCTCTCCAGACAGAGTGGCTGCAGCTGGAGATGGGGATTTCTGGTCTCGTGAAGTCTCGGTAGCTGAAGGGAAGAATGTCCAAGGCTAAGGAGTTTTTAGTAACAATTCGGGTAGTAATTTCTAAAATTGGGCTCCCTCCTATTTTCATACTTCATAGAGTTGTTTCGAAACTGTAATGGCAATTTTACGGGCAGAGAACATTAAACACCACAACGCGAATGATACTATAATTAGCCAAAGTTCATGGAAAGTGACCTTGATAGCAGATAAGCTGGTTGAAACCAGTTCTTGTCTATGGTTGTCAGCCCTGCCCCCCCACCCCCCAAGTTAGACTTGAATACTGCACTCACAGCTCCTAGCCTGGTGGCCCCTCAGCTTCTGCCTGAGGGCTGTTGACATTAATGCCTGTGCCCCCTCTGCTCTGTCTCCTACTCTGACAAAATCATTCTGGGAATGCTTGTATTGTCCTTCACAAGGGACGTTTCCACAAACACTTAGAAACCTAGCAACTGAGAAATGGTAGGGTGCAGTGGCTCACACTGTACTCTCAGCACTCTGGGAGCCCAAGGCATAAGGATCCCTTGAGTTCAGGGGTTCCAGACCAGCCTGAGCAAGAGCAAGACCCCATCTCTACTAAAAATAGAAAAACTTAACCAGGCATGGTAGTGGGCGCCTGTAGTCTCAGCTCCGGGGGAAGCTGAGGCAGGAGTTTGAGGTTGCTGTAAGGTAGGCTGATGCCATGGCACTCAAGCCAGGGTGAGAGAGTAAGACTGTCTTAAAACAAAAAAAAAAAAAAAAAAGGAAAAGGAAAAGAAGCAGCCTTTCCCAACTGCTTACTAAGGAATGCGGTTATCTTTGCCATTTTTGCAGTTTTCATTGTCTTTTATCACCTTAGATTTATGTGCCGTTTATTGATCCAAGTTACACTCTCAGGAGTGAGGGTGGGAGGAGGTTTCTGAACACGCAATGAGTTAACCTGGCTTTCGGATTTCCATCATACTGAGGACAAGACTATTGCAATTAACTCTGCCACGTTCTGTTTTGTTTCCCTGCTTTCGCTGTGAGAGTTTTCGGCTACTTGGAGAGGTCCTTGAAGACGCTCCTCGTCTGCTGAGGGGGCCGCAGTGACATCAGCATCACTCTCCTACCTGCGAAGCCTCCTAAGTTTCGGAAACGTTTTGAAGAGCGCTCCGAAACTTCGAGTTTATTTTCTAGTACACAAGATTAACACTGGCGACACAAACCTTTTGGAACTGGATCAGACCTGATTCCTACACTGCCGGTCTGAGGCCACTTCCTAACATCTTAACGGCAGCATTACAATTTTCTCCAATTTGCTAACGAAGACTAATTATCCAAATAATTCAGCCTATCTGCTCTTGACCACTGCAGACCTTCCCGCTGTTCCTCAAAGCTCTGTTTGTTCCCCATTTCTTCTCTTGTTTTAAGCCCCTCACTGTTCTGAGTGCCTTTTATTTAAAGAGAAATTGGATACCTACTGTGTAAATTTCTGCAGGGAGTCCTTTAATGTAGACTGTTGCAATTTTCTCCAGGAATATGCTAATAATGACAACGGCTAGGGACTTGGACTTTGTTATCTACAGAGAAGAAATGGTGTGAGAAAAAGAGAAAAAAAAATATCTTCAACTCCACAACACTGGGGGGGGAAAAAAGCAGAAAAAGAATAAAGGGGAAGGGAAAACAAAGTTATTTGTTAAAGTGCTCCCTAGAAATAGATGCTTGGGCTCGGCGCCTGTGGCTCAAGCGGCTAAGGCGCCAGCCACATACACCTAAGGTGGCGGGTTCGAATCCCCAGCAGCCCACCAAAACAACAATGGTGACAGCCCAATAAGAAAAGTGCTTGGGCTCGGCGCCTGTGGCTCAAGTGGCTAAGGCACCAGCCACATACACCTAAGGTGGTGGGTTCGT
>NW_003852497.1:2592202-2604544 GCF_000181295.1 Otolemur garnettii
AAAAAAAAAAAAAAAAGAAATAGATGCTTGGAAGTAGCAACTGTGGCCAACTTGGGGCCAACTTGGGTGTGTGGGCTCTTAGGAGAAGCCAGGCATGAAGGGACGGTTGAGAACTTTGCTTCCACAGGGTAGCAGGCTGAGTGCTGATTTAGAGTCAGGGGAACAGAACCTCCTGCTGTGCTCCTGGGGTGTAGAAATGGGACTCACATTGGTTCCTGTCATCTCTGCCAGAGGTATACATCTACATGACAATTTGACAATCCTGAGTGACTGTTTTCAACAGGTTTAAGAGAGCTGCTCTTTTGTCTTTTTTTGTGTGTGTTCTTGTTGTTATTGTTGTTTAAAACACATCCTTTAAAAATAAATGCATAGTGATACTTCTATTTCTGTTTTGTTTGGTTTTGGTATTTGTTTTGTTTTGTCTGAGAGTCTTACTCCGTTGCCCTGGGTAGAGTGCTATGATGTCATAGCTCACAGCAACCTCAAACTGCTGGGCTTACGTGATACTCTTCTCTCAGCTGGAAACTACAGGTGCCCCCACAACGCCTGGCTAATTTGTCTACTTTAGAGACAAGCCTCACTCTTACTCAGGCTGGTCTCCAACTCCTGAGCAATCCTCCCACCTTGGCCTCCCAGAGTGCTAGGATTACAGACAAGAGCTACCACTCCTGCCCATAGTTGTACTTCGAAGAAAAGTTTCTAGGAAGTAAATATGTTTATCTCAGAACCCAATTTGCATTGAAATGATGTTCCTTTCACAGAGAGTTTGCTCAACCACACGATCTTGTCCTGAGGTTATTTGCAAAGTAGGATATTGAAGAGACTTGGGAACTTCTAATTTATTACCAAGCAGGCTGTTGGTGGTCACAGACTGACTCAGTCTGACCCTTTGTCACAAGGTGCTGAGCGCACAGTCACACCGTGAGCTTGTTGAAATCAAGATGAAGACAGAAAAGAGATTTTTCTTTTATAATTCCTTTTATAATAAGCAATGAGGCAAAGGAATTATTTCCACCTTCTGAAGTGAAAACTGAAACATTGGAATGAGAAGGAATTTTCCATGATGGAACCAGAATCAAGTCCTGGCAGGATCCAAGACGCTTGAATTCTTTGCTTGCATTAATGGTCAATTTTCTGAAACTCTTATTTTCTGTGAATGGTTTGAGGTTTTCTTCTATGACAAAGGTGTTGAGAAAGTCTGCCAGCTTACAAGGAACATGAATCCAACTTCATTAAAATAATAATAAAACCAATACCCGGAAGTACTTTTTGGCATTTCTCAGAAAAGGAAGTTCTCAAAAGCAACCAAATAATGATGATAATGGTGAATTAATCAACATTTATTGAAACACTTATTGAATGTTCTCTCTTTATGTGTGTATGTGTATATTACATATATATATATATATAAATTCTAAGCATTTTACATATTACCTTAGTATTTGTTTTTTCTTAGCTGATGATACAGAAAGTTGAAATATAGAAGTTTTTTTTGAGACAGAGCCTTAAGCTGTCCCCCTAGGTAGAGTGCTGTGGCATCACAGCTCACAGCAACCTCCAGCTCCTGGGCTCAAGCAAGACTCCTGCCTCTGCCTCCCAAGTAGCTAGGACCACAGGCGCCTGCCACAACATCCGGCTATTTTTTTGGTTGCAGCCATCATTGTTGTTTGGCGGGCCCTGGCTGAATTCGAACCTGCCACCTTAGGTGTATGTGACTGGTGCCTTAGCCACTTGAGCCACAGGTGCTGAGACGAAATATAGAAGTTTTACAGACAGCTGAAATACAGAAGTTCAATGATCATCCTCCAAAGTCATAGGTAGAGTCAGAATTTAAACCAAGGTCATGTGTCTTTGAGTCAGATCTGATGAGTAATGAGTTTTTAATCACTCCACTGTAATCTACTATACATCTACAACATAACTTAAAAATATGTAAAAGATCAATGTGCTATGGAAGAACATAATTCTTATAAGTTATAAAAATAGTACTGTGTCACTGTTTAGGGAGAACAGCTACTAACCATCACCCCTTGCTGAGCTCCAACTGTGTGTCAGGTGCCCACTATACACATATTAATTCCACTTCTTACACAAACTTGCAGTGAAAGAAATATTTTTCCCATTTTTTACATGAAGAAATAAAGCCCTGTGATTTTTTCAAAACTTGCTCTCTCCTATATGTAAGTGACAGGCTGAGCTAGCTGCAGAGTAAGCCCAACTTAGAATAATTGCAAAGCATCTGGTTTCCATGCTGCCATGCTGGTTTTTTTCAGGTTAAGTTTTAAGATGTAGCTTTAGTTTCATCAAAAACGAATAAGGACCAGATCTGTCTTCCTATTCCCTCACCTGACTTTTGTACTAAACTTGTTAATGAGATAGAAATATTATCTCCAGAACTCTGAAGGAAAAGACTCAAGTTATCTGAGGGGAGGACAGTAGTCTGTCTAACACAGGTTGCCTTTATTAGTCAATTAACTTAATTTTTGTTCTTAAAACTTGAATGAATGAAAAATGAATGAGTGAATGCATGAGCAGATAAGACAATCTAATGTTTATTGAATGTCTAGTGGGCAATAGACACTATGGAAGGTGTCTTCATATTCTGATTTTATGTCCTTTCCACACAAGTATTGCAGTTGGATGGCTATTTTTATTGTCACTATATTTAAGGATGAGGGATCCAAAGTAAAGTGAATTATTCAGCGTTTCTGTTAGGGAGTGAGACAGTTGTAAACGGAGCCCAAGCAAATTTGACTCTGAAGTTCAAGCTGTTCTATCCACGTTTAAACTTCTGTTTTTCAGAATGTGTTTAAATACCAATGAATGTTTTAGAAATGAAATATCTGCCAGAAATAAAGAACTATGTAATTATCACCCAAATATTTGTACTACAGATTTATAAATAAAACAGTACTTAAGTTGTATGTATTTTATTTTTTATCATTTTATTATATATTGACAAATTCTTGTTACATATATTTGTGGGGTACAAAGCAATGTCATTTTTGAATACAATGTGGAATGATTAGATCAATTAATCTATCAATAACCTCAACTATATGACATTTTTTGCTAGAACATTAGAGATTTAGTGACATTGTGATATTGAAATGTATTATACTCAATTATTAGCAATATCCACAATGCTGTGCAATAAATCTAAAAAAAGAACAAACAAACATTTTTTTTTTTTATCCTGCTGAGCCTTCTTACCTTTTGACTATCCTCTCCCCATTCTCCCCAGACCCCAGCCTTGGGTAACCATCGTTCCACTCTCTCCTCTAGGAGTTCAATTGTTTTAGATTCAACACATTGAGGGGGAACACAAGGCATTTTTCTTTATTGTGTTTGGCTTACTTCACTTAGCATTATGTTCTCCAGTTCCATTTATATCATCGTCAGTGACAGAACTTCAGGCCAGGTGCAGTGACTCACTCCTGTAATCCCAGCACACTGAGAGCTGAGGCAGGAGAATCCCTTGAGTTCAGGAGTTCCAGACCAGCCTGAGCAAGAGACCTATCTCCACTAAAAACAGAAAAAGATTAACAAGGCATTGTGGCAGCACTTATAGTCCTGCTTGAAGCTAAGAGTTGAGCATGCTGTGAGCTAGGCTGATGCCATAGCACTCTAGTTAAGGCAACAGAATGAGACTGTGGCTCCAAAAAAAAAAAAAAAAGGATGAATATTTCCTTTTTCAATACTGAGTAGTATTCCAGTGTGTGTGTATATATATCACATTTTCTTTATCCATTCACCTGTTGCTATATGCTGAGGTAAATTCTGTCATGTATCTGCAATTGTGAATAGTGCTGCAATGAACATGTTAGTGCAGATATATCTTTGACATACTGATTTCAAATCTTTCAGGGAAATACTCAGACATGGGATTGCTGGATTATGTAATCATTCTTATTTTAGGTTTTTGAGGAAACTCTATACAGTTTTGATAATGGTTGTACTAATTTATATTCCCATCAATGGTGTAGAGGAGTTCTCTTTTCTCCATATCCTCACCAATGCTTGTTATCTTTTGTTTTCTTGCTAATAGCTATCTTGACATGAGATGAAATCTCATTGTGGGTTTAATTTTTACCTCCCTATATACTAATGATGTTGAGCATGTCTTCAATGACATTCATTACCCATTTGTATGTCTTTTGAGAAATTTCCATTTTATGATTGTTCTATTTGTTTTATTTCTATAGGAGTCTTTGGGTTTTTATATAACTTTGAATATTAATTCCTTATAAGATATGGCTTATAAGGATTTTCACCCAATCCATAGGTTGTCTTTTCATTTTTAATTCTTTCCTTTGCCGTGAAGCTTTTTACTTTAATGCAATTTTATTTGCTATTTTGTTTTTGAGGCCTGCACTTTTTTTTTTTTTAACAGTTCAGCACCCTTTTTTAATATATCTAATATGTCATGAATTCATAGGGAAGAGGTTCCAACTGTTCAGCTTCTTTTCATCAATTCTTAAAAAGTGTGCTTCTCTGGGTGGAGCAGGCTAGTGTTTAGATGAACCCAGATATCTTTCTCTGTGGCTTCCTTCTTTTTCTGATTATTTTCCTTCATTCATTTCAGGAAGCTATCTCAGCTCTTAGAGTGCTAAATATGTTCAATATGGACATTAATTCTCTTGACAAGAATCTTGCCCTAAGATCGTTTGTTTATAACAATGAAGGCCAACAGCATACTGGTAACATTATGGACTGTTCCAGTGTTAACTTGGTAATATTTGTAGGGCAAACCTTCTTGAATAGTACCTAATCCCATAATGTCTACAATATCACCTTTCTTTTCTTATTTTTTGAGAGCATCTCAAGTTGTTGCCCTTGGTAGAGTGCTGTGCCATCACAGTTCACAGAAACCTCAAACTCTAGGGCTTAAGCGATTCTATTGTCTGAGCCTCCTGAGTAGCTGGGACTACAGGTGCCCACCACAATGCTCAGCCATTTTTTTTTTTTTTTTTTGCAGTTATCATTGTTGTTTTAGCTGGCCCCAGGGTAGGGTTCGAACCCACCAGCCTCAGTGTATGTGGCCAAGGGAGCAACCCCATGTTTTCCAAATGCTTAGAAAACATCCAGCAGGTGCCTGTCTTCTTTCTCTGTGTGTTCCTCATTTTGGCAAATTATTAGAAGATGGTGGCTTCAGACAAAAAAAGTTAAATCTAATAAGTCACCACCCAAACCAATGTCATGTAGTTTTTCCTTATATGTTTTCTTCTAGTAGTTTTACAGTTTGAACTTTTATGTCTTTAATAATCCATTTTGAGTTGATTTTTGTATATGATGAGAGATATTGTCCTTTAGCCATTGTATATTCTTGGAACCTTTGTTGAAAATCAGTTGACTGTAGATGCATGGGTTAATTTCTGTGTTCTTTATGGTATTCCATTGACTGATGTGTCTATTTTTATGCCAATACCATGCTGTTTTAATTACTATCACTTTGTAGTATAGTTTAAAATGAGTTAATGGGATGCTTCCAGCTTTGTTCTTTCATAATTGCCTTGGCATTTCAAGTTTTTCTGTGGTTTCATATGAATTTCAGGATTTTTTTCTGTATGTATGAGAAATGAATGACTGCCATTGCATAGATCTGTTTTTCTTTAGAGTCCACCAGAGGAGCCTTGATAGTTTCTTGTGGAGGTATCTTGATTTCCTGAGTCTTTGTAATCCTTGTGTCCTTGTGTTGGTGTTTATGCATTTGCAGAGACAGCCACCTTTTCTGGCTTTTACAGGAGTTCTTTGGAAGCAAAATACCTTCACCAGTTAGTCTAGTCCATGAGCTTGCTTATGGGTTTTCCAGATGGCAGGGTTGCTGCCTTTGCTCTGAATTTTTTGGGGGAACCCATGTAGGTTCTGCTCTCTGGAAAGACCACTGGCTGAGCTCTGCTGTGGGAGGAAGCTTCTCTATGAGCCCCGCAATTGCCCCTAATCTGGTCAAGCCACAAGGAATATCCCCTGGCCAGAAGGTGATTTGATTTGGGCAGTTAGACTTAGTTGTAGGAAGGGCTCTAAGGTTAAGTGGATAGATATTAAAGCACTAACTCCTATGTTCAGTAGAAGCACATGGTAGAGATTTGCCTTCCTCCCTGAATAGGGTCTCGGAGCACTAATCAAATTTCCAGGTATGGCAGAGCTAGCACCTGCATTTTATTGAAATTTACTGCAGAGGGTAAGGCTTAGCCTGAGCCTGGGGGCTGGCTATCTAGGAATTCAATTCTGTTCTGTTGTTAGTTGGTATATCTGATTGACCACTGCTGCTAGCAGATACTTTGAGCTTTCACTAGAATTTGCATGTTGGTCATCATTGTTTTGTTTATACCTGACCCCAGGTAGTCCTACACTGTATTGTCTTATGTTCTCCATCCCTATGTGTCGAGAATGGATTTGACTTCCTGAGAAGCTTCCCAGAATGCTAGGGAAGCTGGATGCTCACTTTCCAAATTCTCCTTTCTCAGTGTTAAAACAGCACCACATCAGAGTAATATTAATTGTCCTATCCTCCCCATGTATATTTTTATTTGGTTCCATAGAACACACAAGTGACTCAAACTTAACTCCAAAACACTTTTGCCAAGGCATTTTTATGAGCGGATAGTTTGGTTGATCTTTCTGTGAGAGAAGCAACACCTGAGACCTCCTATTCTGCCATCGTGTTGACATCCTCTCTACCTTCTCTAAATTCCCTCTGGGTTCCCCTTCACATCCATCCTCTTATCCTCTGTATCTATATTTTTCAGTATCATGGGTGAGTTTCAGAATTAAGACCAAGCAAAGAGAACAAGTAAGATTAAAAACACAGTATAACTCAATTTATTTAAAGTTTAAAACCACATCTATCTAGATAATGCTTTGTTTAAGAATAAAAACAAATATAAAACTATTTTTAAAAATTCCTCTGAGATAGATACTATACTATTTTGATTTTTATAGTTTATAAGAATGCTTGATATCTAGTAAGGCAAATCCTATTAATTTGCTCTTCATAAGCAATGTCTTATTATTCTCTCTACCTTTGATCTTCTCTATACATTTTAAAAACAGCTTGTTAAATTCTTCCAAACTCTATTGGTATTTTGACTAGAATTAAGTCACTTCACTATAGCAATTTGGTGAGAATTTACATCCTTAAGATACTGCTTTTGCTCATTAATTTGAAAACCATGCAAGGTAGTATAGTTTTCTTTTTTTTAAGCCTTTGAAAAAAAACTTTCTCAATACCATTTTCTCCATACACATTTGGTATGTGCTTGGTTAATTCCTTGGTACTTTAATTTCCTTTCTATTTAGAGCCAAAGAAAAAACTATGTTTTAACAATTGATTTATTTATCCTTTATAATAAGTTTAGAACAGCTTTATATTTAAAGAAACAGTGAAGATAGTACAGAGTCCTCATAAATCTTGTACCAATTTCCCATATTACTAACTTCTTATAGTAGTATAATGCATTTATAGCAATTTATAAACCAACATTAATACATTATTATTAACTCAAGGCCATGCTTCATTATAATTTTCTTACTTTTTACCTAATGTCCTTTGTCTTTTCCAGGATCTGACCAGGATCCTGCATTGCATTTACTCTCCACATCTCTTTAGGCTCCAATGAACACTGAGAGTTTCTTAGTTTTCTTGGTTGTTGGCCTTGACAATGTTGAAAAGTACTATAGGTATTTGGTAGAACCCTCTGCTGTGATTTGTAAGGTACTTTTCTCATGATTATGGGTTTTTTGAGAATGACCACAGAAGCAAAGTGCCAGTTTTCTTGCATTTTATCAAGGGTGCATATTGTGGTAACTGAACTTGATCACATGACTGAGGTACTGATTGTCAGATTTCTCCATAGTAAAGTTATTTTCTCCAGGCCTTTTCTATACTATACTATCCAGAAGGAAGTCACTACACATAGTCCATGCCTAAGGAGTGGGGAGTTAAACTCCACCAATCTAATATCATTTTATTTATATTATAGCTAAGATTCTTTCATCTTTAGCTACTAGGAGACCTTTATGTTGGTTATTGTGTTCTTTTTTTGAGTAAATGTTCTTCATCTTACAATGGGGTTTCATCTAGTCAGAAGAACACTGTGGGAACTAAAAGTAGACCTGCCCTTTGATCCTGCAATCCCTCTACTAGGTATATATCCACATGACCAAAAATCATTTTATAACAAAAGTTTATTGCAGCCCAATTCATAATTGCTAAGTCATGGAAGAAGCCTAAGTGCCCATCACTTAACAAACTATGGTATAGGTATACCATGGAATATTATGCAGCCATAAAAAAGATAGAGACTTTACCTCTTTTATGTTTATATGGATGGAGCTTGAACATGTTCTTCTAAGTAAAGTATCTCAAGAATGGAAGAAAGTATCCAACATACTCAGTTCTATTTTGAAACCAATATATAATCACCCACACTTTTATACAAATGACAAAAGAACTATATCCCAGAATAATGGCGGTAAGAAGAGGGTGAGGGGAGAGGAGGGGGAAGCCCTGGTAGAGGGAGGGTAAATGGTGGGACCATACCTATGGTGCATATTCCAAGGGTACGTGTCAAATCTATTAAGAGCAAAGTATAAATGTCTTAAGACAACAATTAAGTAAGCGAGGTGAAGGCTATGTTAACCAGTTTATTGTAAGCATTCAAAATTGTATTAAAATCAGCACCTTGTACCCCATAAATGCATTAATGTACACAGTTATGTTTTAATAAAAAAATCATAAGTTGGAAATGCATTTGATACCCCAACATACCCCATCATAAAGCAGAAAAATTGTAAATCAAACCATTATAAGTCCAGATGGTCCTCTACTTACAATGGGATTACCTCCCAATAAACTTCATCAGAAAGTTGAAAGATCCTACACCAAACCACTATTTAAGTCAGGGGCTGTCTGTGTATTGATTTTATATCCAGCCACCTTGCTCAGATCATTTAGAAACCCAAATAATTTGAGCTTTTCCTTTACTAAAAACGTGGTATCTGAAAATAATGGCAGGTTTTCTAACTTTCAAGTTACTATGGTTCTTTTTTCTGCCTTTTGCTTATTTCTTTTGGCTTTCTGTTCTTCACAAGGACCTTCGGTATAAGACCGACCTGAAGGTGTAATAGTGAACACAATTGACTTGCTTTGGCTGGTGCAGTAAATAAGTTCAATATTTCACCACCAAGTATGAATTTCTGGGTTTAAAAGAACATATCCTTTGTAAAGTTAAAGAAGTTTCCTTCGGGCCTTAGCTTGTTGCTTTAATTTGTTTGCACCAGAAGCAGACTCTAAAACTGGGATATAAATAAAATAGTTTATTTGGGAGGAGGCCTTGGGAAATACCATAAAGGAAGTGGTAAGTAAATTTGAAAAGAGAAGGAAACCAATAAAAATGCCTTATAAAGCCATTTATTACTTTGAGCAACTCGTCCTTAACCCAGCTGGGGAAATTTGGGGTGTTTGCTTTTATAGCTCATATCTTAATTTTCTTGTTACTCCTTTCCTCCAGCCTCTTACTTCTTGTCTCTTCCCTTTCCTGATTATATGTTTCTAGTGTCTTCAAAATGAGATATTTCCTTCCCTTCACTCCATCAGAATTTACAGCTTTAAGATATTTTTCCTCAGCCAGGTGCAGTGCCTCAAGCCTGTAATCCCAGCACTCTGGGAGGCCAAGACAGGAGGATCCCTTGGGTTCAGGAGTTCCAGACCACCCCGAGCAAAGCAAGATCCCATCTCTACAAAAAATAGAAAAAAGTATCCAGGTGTGGTGGTGCTAGTCCCAGCTACTTAGGAGGCTGAGGCAGGAAGATTGCTCGAGCCCAGAAGTTTGAGGTTGCAGTGAGCCAGGCTGAGTCCAGGGCACTCTATCCCAGGCAACAGAGCTTGTCTTAAAAAAATACACACACACATATATATATATGTATATCACCACTCACTTCTCTTTCACATCATCCTCTCCCAACATTTGAAATTCATAAAATATCAAAGCTTTAAGCTAAAGGCAGATAAGTGTGACTTAAGTTCTTGAACTATATAATGTTATGGTCCATTGAGAGTAGATCCTAAATTATTACCTGTTTGCTCAACCCACTTCCAAACCTAGGACCATAGGCAAGGCTCCTGACAAGCTGTGATGCCTATGGCAGACTCAGCTAGAACCCCAAATTTTACTAAGCATTAGCAATTGTCCAATGGCAAACTACGATCAATAAATATTTGTCACCTTGGACAATCAAAAGCATATCTCCTTCCTGTTAATATTTTTTATCTAAAAACCAAAATCTGAAATAAATAAAAATAAAATAATAAACAAAATACAAATAAAAATCTAGATGAAAAAGGAAAAAAATGTATCACATGATTCAGGGTCTCATATCTCAGAGAACAAGAAGATTATTTGGGGGCTTTACAGGGATAATTGTGTGCACAGAGAAGTTATCAAATGCTAGTGTATGGAAAAATCAACTCTGGAGCTTTTTAAAAATACAATAGGAGTTCCATAGTTGGTCACCTCCCTACACAGCTGACCATCTCCTTGAACTGACCTAATTGTCATCAGGTGGACATGAACTACGTGTACGTCACAGCATAGTAGGCCTAGTTCCTTGTGTTGACCATGTTCATACATTGACCAATTTGCTACAGTCCCTTGCGTTGTCAACTTACAGAGGTCCTACTGCACCAATTTTGATTTATCATTTCATTCTCCAATAAGACTTAGCAATTCCTGGGTGGGTGTTTGGAATCTCTTCTTTCAACAAGTGTCCTGGGAGATTTTGATACAGGAGGTCCACTCAGCAACCTTCAAAAAACCGCTGCTGGCTGGTGAGAAAAGGACCAAGAGAAAGGCTCTCAGAGGATCAGCTGATGGTTTTTGGTAATGTTAGAGCAAACAAGACTTTATCCTGACTGCATTCAGCTTCTTTCTAAATATTCCGGACTAAGAAACACAGAAAAAATGGGCGTGGCCTTCTGGACGTTGCTCTCCTAAGAATGTCCCAGCAATAGCTCTGTCCCACGAGCTAAGAACCCAGTCCTCCACACACCTGCACTCACTTCAGATGCCATCCACAAGTGTGGTACCCCGACAACCTGTCCTTCTGACTGACTAGATATAAGTGCTAGACCTCCTACAACCATCCCAGATTTGGTAAATCATTAGAATGACTCAGAGAACTCCCTGAAAGTATTATACTTACTACTGCAATGTTATTTTAAAGGCTGCTCGTGAAGTGAGATGTGAGAGGAAGCACCCATCTCCCCTGCCCTCTTCTCATGGAGTCCAGGAATGTCACCCATGTGCTACCAAATGGAAAACTCCACTGAGCTTCTGTGTCCAGAGAGTTTTACTGGGGATTCATGATAAAGGCATGATTGATTAAATTGGTATGATTAAACCTAATTTCCGGGACTCCTCCTCTCCCCTCCCTGGATGTAGAACTGGTTCAGTGTCTAATCACGTGTTTGGTTTTTTCTGGTGACCAGCCCCCCCATCCTAAAATTATCTAGGGGTCCACAGTAAATCATGTCACTAGCATAAAAAGAGACGCCTACCACTCTGGTAATTCCAAGTGTGTTTGAAACTCTGTGCCAGAAACTGGGGGCCAAAGACCAAATTCAGTCTTTATCATATCACAGCCTTAAAAGACAAACTTGTGTGTTTACAGTAGCCCAGTGTGCACTCACCTCCCAACCGAGTCAAAACAGAGAGCGATGAGACCGAAGGAAAGGGGGCTGGGGCGTCCCCAGGGCACAGACAGCTGAGGAGTGTGGTTTGGGAGTTCTCTGCCAACATTCTGACAAACAGCACCCTTCCCCTTGAGGAAGACACACGGCACTCCTGAAACCACCCTCCTCTGGCTTCCCATTTTCCTCTTCTCTTTCCTTCTATTACTTTTTGCCTTCCTCTCCTGGCTTGCCCTTCAGTATCATAATTGCTTGGAACTGACTGAAAAACCGAATGAGCCCATTAGGGTCTTAATCGCCTGTTAAAGATGAGAGTATCCAGTGAGGGGCAACAGCATTTAATCCTTTGAGGGGAACTAATTGAAATTTCTCTTTTGAATCCGTGCCCGAGCAGCTTCAGTGAGGGCATCAAGCGCAGAAACCTCGACTGAGACACCAGCAACACTACTGGGGACAGAAGAGGCTGCCCACTGAAGGGAGGGCAGTGCTGGTCCAGTCCAGGGCTTTCTTTCCTCCTGGGCAGAGAGGCCTGTGTACTGTGAACTTTCAGACTAAGAAGCACTGTGTAAATGCAGGGCAGCATCACCATAATTACTTTTGGCATAGAAATATTTTTAGCTAATGTTATTTTAATAAGAGCTTCTGTCAAGGGG
>NW_003852497.1:2604839-2605509 GCF_000181295.1 Otolemur garnettii
TGTGTGAAGAGCAGAGCTCAGATAACTCCACAGGGAGACGGGGAGACACTCATTCCTCAGAAAGTGGTGCTTGAGCAAGCTCTACGTCAGATATGTAGGATGACCCGGGGTGAGAAAAACAGGGCATATCATGTCAAGAAAAGAGCCTGAACAAAGGCAGGAAAGCTTGAAACTGTATAAAATACAAGATGTAAATTTTATGAGATAAGAATAAATTTTAAATAACATATAAAGATATAATATCTCTACCATAAGATCAATCTGATAAAATTGCATACTTCAAAGGACCCTGCAGAGAAATTTGAAAATGTTTTCTTCTCACTTTTTTCCAACCCAAATGGCAGTGCTTCTCCAAATGTGGTCCTTAGACGAGCAGCAATGGTGTCAGCGGAAGGCATGCTAGTAAAGGATATTTTCAGATCCTATTCCAGACCTGTCATTCTAGCATCTGGGGGTGGGGTCAGAAACCTGTTTTGACAAGCTCTTTAGCTGACTCCCGTGCATGCTCAAGTTTGAGAGTGACATGGCACAGCTTTGTAATCATCTCCCTTCTTTTTGGTCAACTTCCCTTTTCCTGATCACTTGGCTGTTAAAATCCTCCCTTCTCTTCTTGAGTTTCCTGTCTCCACCAGTCTTGCTTTCAGCAGGTAACACTGTGCAGAAAGGAAAC
>NW_003852497.1:2605767-2611606 GCF_000181295.1 Otolemur garnettii
TCTTCCTCTGCAAGGCAGAAATGGCCGTCTTCCTCTGCAAGTCTAATGGTCATTTCCCGTACCTTGGAGTTCGTTCCTTCCACAAAGCCTCAGTCGTGGCCTCCTTCATCTCTTCATCCTTACTGGTCCAATTCTCTCTCCTTAGGAATGTGATCCATCTTCAAAGCAGCAAATAATGAATCAACAATACATCAATAAATCAAAAACCATCCATTGACTCTTACTGTTTAAAAAGTGTCATTCTCTCTTCCTTTGGCTTTTGATTGCTAAATTCCTTGAGCTCGGGAAAATACACCCGATGTCAAAGTTCTCTGATACATAGTTATCGTGTCTAACCCTTCTTGAGTTTTCTATAGTTTCTGATTATTTTTAACGCTGATTTCTAACTGTTGTTGATTTCTAGATCTCCTACCTTTCTGAATCTTTAGCTCTTTCTTAACCTAATTTTCTGGCTCTTATTTCTCTGTTCTTTAATATTTTTCCCATTTTTGTTATGTGGTTCACTGGTTGATACTGGTAACTTATATTGGCTCAACCGTTAACTATATATTGTTTATTACCAAATTGTTAATTAAATTTCTAACCTTCATTCTGAAGTGAAACACTATTTATGGTTGTCAGTTGGACATTTCCATATTTACAACTGGGTGCTCTTATCCCCCTAAATTTGTTTCTTAAATCTTAATGTAAGGCATCTACTTTCTATGGCAAAAGGCAAAAGCTTAGTAGTCATTCCAGCATTTTCCTTCCATCCAAACCCCACATTTTTTTTCTCTAAAGCCTATAAATTCACCGCATAAATGGCTATAAATGGTTTACTTATATACATATATGATAACATGGTATCACTGTATCATACATACATGATACCATGGTATCATGGTATTCACTGAAAAACCCACCTACTGTTAAAAAGTAAAAAGCCTATCCTATGTGATGATTTTCAGGAAAAAATAATAAAAACCCTAGAAAACATATACACACACACAGCATTATGATCAAAAGTCCAGAGATTTCATACATGGAACTTATTAAATACAGAATATAAAATAAATATATTTAACATATTCAAGTACAGAAGAGTGGATTTAAAAATATGATTAAGAATCAAGAGACTAAAAATTTGTCAAGTATATTTCAGAACATAACAAATAAAGCTATAAATTAAATATGTAATTGTAAATAAAAACCTCAATAGAAAGGTTAAACAGGAGATCAGACAGTGCTAAAGAGGAAATTCAAGAACTGGAAAGTATTTCTGGAGAAATTTTCAAAACTGAAGAGCAGAGAAAAAGAGAGAAAAAAAAATTTAAAAAGTGATTGAGAGCCAGGAAAGATATACATCTAATTAAACTCCAAACGGAGAGAGCAGATATAGATACTATACAATAATCCAAGAGGGAAAAGGCCAGACTATTTAATAATTACAAATTCTAATCCTTCAATTCAGAGAGCTTAAAAATCATAAGGAATAGAAATGAGAAACCTATTCTTAAACATCATGATATTATAAAAGCAAAGACAAAGACATAAACTCAAGAGCAATAACATGAAAAGGTAAGTTACCTCCAGAAGAAGAATTAGTGACATGACTATCAGTGAAAGCACATCCAAGTTCAAAGTCTAAAGTAAAACGCACCTTCACCTCTTTCTTTCCCTCGCTCCTCCTTCCTCAGCCCCACCTGACTTACCGTGCACACCCCCACCAGCCATTCACCCCTTTACATTGCAATCCACCTTGATGCTCACTGTTTCTTTCTCACACCCTCCAAAATAACTGATTAAAATAGAATCATGTTGTTCTTCTGTTCAACACTTCTGTTGGTTTTCTACTGCTAACACAATTAGCTGGAAATTGTTGACTCCTTCCAAATGATGTTAGTGGCCTTTTTTCCTTTCCCAGTTCTCCCCAATCCCCCTGGGCTCCTGCCTCCGTGACGTCTCACTAGACTCTAAATTCACAGATTCTTTCACAACCAACCTTTACAATTGCTGTCCCTTCTACAAAATCTCTCCCTCGAGTGCTTTAAATCTGTATTTTTTTAAATTTGCCTGTTAGCCTCGGTATTAATCTGCTTGGGAGATCATAAGAAAATAGCACAGACTTGGTGGCTTAAATAACAGCAAATTTGTTCTCACAGTTCTGGAGGTTGGGAGTCCAAAATCCAGGCACCAACAACACTGATTTCTCCCGAGGCCGTTGTCCTTACTCTGCAATTGGTTGGCTCCTCTTGGCATCCTCACGTGATCTTTTCTCAGTGTGAGCATACTCCTGGCACCTCTTTCTCTTTTTATAATCACGCCAGTCCTGTTGTATTAAAACTCCACCTTTAGGATATCAGTTAACTTTAATCACCTCCTTCAAGGCCCTGTTTCCAAATACAGTCACGTTGGATATTAGAACTTTAACACACAAATTTGGCAAGGCACACAGTTCAATCCATAACAGCCTCCCCCTTATGATCCATTTTTACTAAAAGGTCCTCTGAATTCTTTCCCGAAGACTTTTAGCACTGATCTAGCCTGCCCTGTAGGCTCACAGAACGAGATGACTATTCCCATACCAGTGAGTGATGATAGTGTATATGCCTGGATGTTCGGGACTGTATTCCCTATCTGAATTCACAGAATCTTAAATGCCTGGTTTGTATAAGTACTTAATAAAAATAAGAGTAACAGATTAAAACAAGATTATAGAGGCTTTCGAGGGAAATGGCTGCAGTGTAACAGCTTCTTTGCAACAGGCCCTGATGAGATTGGGGAGAGAAGACTCCAGGCACCTCTGGCTTGTGAGCTTTACCCAGAAAAATCCTTTTGGGGATGCAGGGAGGCAGGGGGGACTTCTGAACCCCAGGAGGAGGACAAATGCCGTGAAGTGGCAAGTGGTGGTGTCTGATTATAAAGTATTCATTTGATCCATTGTGGTGTTGTTACAAGGTAAAGTAGTACTCTCTCCTTCAGACAAAACAGCTCCATCAATACATGTTACCTGCTGTGAAAGTGATTAAAATTTACCATCCAGGTAGGCACACCTACCAGATCTCTGGTTCCCATGGTAATTGGAGAACTTTCACATTGCGCATGTCGACACCCTTCTGGGGCATGGAGGGGTATCTAGACGTAGAGCTCAGGCAGGCAGCATGTTCAATTATTCCTCATGCGTAATTCGTGGGGATTATGAAGGATCCCCCCTTAGGGTGGTGCAGCTGTGGGAGAGGTTACAGCAGCTGCCTTTCGAGATGGAATTCCCTCCAACGTTCTCCACTTCAGTCTCCCAAAGGAGCCTTTCGTCTTCCTTATGTCCTTTCCCCATCCTGTGATTATTTTTTTTCTCTGTTGGTAGGACTGCAGATCAAGAAGAAGGAAATTTGGAGGTCACTGGTGCATAATTACCTCGGAAGATTCTATAAAGATACAATGGAGCATTTGTAGTGTGGGTTTTGGTGAGTAACTTCCATTTGAAGAGACTCTTTTATATGTCGAGGTGAGGAAGACTGTCTGTAACTAACAAAAAAACCTTCCTCATTCCCAGCGTCACTTACAACAAATAAAATTAAAGAAAGGTTACAGTCATCTGTTTTAAACTGCAGTTTTTCTTGTCACTCACATATGGCAAGGCCAACAGATCAGGGGACCACTGGCTTTCAATAGAGAATTTGTCACTCACAGTTCCCACACACACAGTCACATGGAAAGCAGGGGTTTGGGTCAGGTGGCAAAGGGAATGATGAGGAAACACAGGAAGACCGGTTTTCGTGGTATCTATGGGAAGAAGTGGTCATGGTGGAGTAATCAGTAATCAGTCATGACCATCAGAAGTGGTCATGGTGGAGTAATCAGGTTTCCAGTCTGCTAGTTTGATAATGCCCGTGGGCTCTGGGGCACGGAACAGTCCCTGGTTGTCGGATCCAAGACTCTGGAGTGATTAGAGCAGGTGAGCAGCAGCCCTGAGTGGGAGGCCTGGGAGGGGAGAGAGTGCAGGGGGTGGGCTCTGGATTGGTTGTTTTTCATCTGAAAGGCACATGAGTCATTTCCTGTCCTAGCAATTGGCTAGCCTGAAAAGGGCAGCCTCTCCAGGGCCTGGAGGGCCCCAGATGTCCACAGCATCAGAATGAAGACACATCCTTAACACATGACGCACTGAACTCAAGCACCAATTCCTGAATTTCTAATCTGTGTCAGAGAGAAAATGACAGATCAAGGAAATTGGTAGAATGAGGTATGGTGGGCTAGATGAAAAGGTAAACAGCCCTTCCTAAAGAGTGTTATCATCTTCAAAAAAGTGTTGGTAGAACAGGCTCACGGGTGGAGCCGCTCAGTGGATACCTGTGCCACAGCAGCAGGGCCCATTACTCCAGCAGACTGTGTGTACGTGCAGGTGTTATCTCCTGCGAGTGGTCTCATGTGATTTTATTAGAAAAAGGATGCTCTAATACCTTACAGCTTTGCTTCCTCTAAACATGAAGATTAGAAACCCCTGAGATTGTTTTGTTTTATTTCATTAATAAATAAATGGAAACACCAAGTTAGTATCCTGGTGGGAGTTTAGCAACATAATGAATGGGCAGCCCCCCAGGGATGACCACGTGACCAGAGGGGGTGGTTCCCATGTCTTGGTTCCTTGCAGTCCTTTCTGAGTACATTTTTTCCTCTGCTGCATGTCCCTCTGGCACCCCGGGAAGCAGCCACTTATCTGATTCTTTCTGCACACTCATTGCTGCCAAGAAAACACATTACACAGCCAGCTTGCATGTGCTGCCTTGAATTATCTCTCTGTTTTGCCACTTGCTGGAAAAACTGCATCTCAGCAGTGCCCCAACTCCCCCCGGGAAAGACATCCATCAACACAGACCTGTTTTCCTCCTTAGGTGTCTGTCCATTTTGGTGCCTCTTATTAAGCCTCAGAGGTTCCTATTCATCAAAATCATGCCAAGGAAGCCTTGAATTCTGTGGAGGTGCATGATCAGCAGAAGCCAAGGAAGGGCAGAGACGCACAGAGGGAAAGCATGGAAAGAATGTGCCAATTAGGCTCCTTCTTTTACTCCGAAGACCCCCAAATGCAAAGGCATGGACTGGAGTTTTAAATAAAACCCATTTACAACTCATTAGAAGCTCCATGCCTACCCTCCCCTGTCATTAACTGTCCAAAGAAGCAGAAAGGTTTGTGATCAAGAAATAAGGTTAGAAACATCCTAAGGGTGGTTGGTCAGCAGGAAAGAATGCACAGACGTTTATTTGTCTACCCATGTATCTCTGAAGCATTCCTAAAGTGTTTGAAATAAATATGAATGGAGGAATGTCACTTGCCAAGTTACAGAATATTAGACAAAAAGGATGCTGAGATGGGAACTGTGACATGAACCCACCTTAGAAATCACTTTGAATTTGAATGTATGTCCACTGTAATAGGTTACTCAAGAACTGAACTGTAATTAGGTTAGAAAGATGTTAATAACTATACTGTTTTTAGAAAAAATAATTACCTGGTAATGAGGACATGTAACTGTAATTCCATAATGGCCAGAGGGGCTTGTGGTCATTGATGGGAAGCCAGAAGCCAGAAGGCTTCTCCTGAATAGAACAGTAATAAATGTACTTAGTCTGTTACAGAACAAGAGTGTCGAGTCTGCTTCTAGGAGTGTTATGCCCGAAAAATTCCCCCAAGTTGCCCCAGCAGACAAATCTGAGACGCGCTCCGATGTAAAAGGCAAGAGGTGAGATTTATTCAGGCCCGGGAAGCCCAGGCCTGGACTCTCCTGGTGTACACACCGAGGAAGAGCCCCGAACTCGGGGTAGAGCAAGTTTTTATGGGGTACAGAAAGCAAGAAGGGTAGGGTCC
>NW_003852497.1:2612093-2617186 GCF_000181295.1 Otolemur garnettii
CTGTGTGTGTGCATTTGTGAGTCTAATCTTTGCAGAATATTCTGGATGTGACTGGAGGTTTAACTGAGGGAGAGAAGGAGGAGGGCTGCGTGCCCAGGCAGGACAAGCTAGCTTGACACAGACAAACCTCACATGTAAAGTTCAGAAGTTCCTGGGGCTCGTTGTTGGTGTCAACTTTATGCCAGAGAGCATGGTTTTGTCTAAAGTAGAAAAGTGGCGTCTGACTATAGGTCAGCAGGACTGCTCTCCAGGAAATAAAGCAGAGAGAGACTGAGATCTCATTAAGAAGAAAGGTGGGTGTTATCGTGGTTTTCTTTTTCAGGCAAAATTTGAATTCGCTTTCCAACCCTAACACCATGTTTATCCACAGAATTTTACCTGGATAAATGAGGTGACAAGCATTGGCAATGGTGCCCCAGGCTTCCCTTCCAATGAGAAGCAGAGAAGAATATGTAGGTCACTACAAACGTTTTGGGACAGGCTGTTTTGGGAGAAGAATATATAGGTCACTATAAAAGTTTTGGGACAGGTCCATTACTTCACTTTCAAGAAACACAGTCCCCAGGTCCTTTCTGATTCACTGGTGCAAGTTTCAACTTGCTTAGCTTGTAAGTATTGTTCCATCTGGGGGAATTTTATGTTTCTTGATTTTTTTTTGTATCTGAAAACTTCTGTAATGACCCGTGTACACCTGAAGTCCATGCTGCTGGTTAGTAGTTCCCGGAAGATCAGCTGGCACAAGAGAGAAACAAATCTGCCAGGAAGGTCCCCCCAGTATGCTGTAACCTGGTTTTCTGGAATCCGGTTTCTGCCTGTGTAGGTTTGAGATTCTACTCTGTCCATTATGTTCATATATGTAGCATTGGGTATTGGTGCCCTGTGAACCTAGCTCCTGCCCCAGAGAATCATCGATGTTAGACTCTGCCCACGTCCCCTTGATTTTCCTCGCTTCAGCCACGGATGATGCTTTTGGGAAATACATATCCTGAAGTCATTTAGGTTCCTCAGAAGTGAGCACAGTATTTGTGAGATGAAATTTGAGTCAAACAAGAAAGAATTGGAAGAGATTGGTTGATTGCATTTACACAGGTTTAAAAGATTAATGTTAGATTGTACTCCTGCCCCTTCCTACCCAGAACATAATCTGTGATCCAAGATTATTTTGCTCAGTTGTAAAGAGGGTTGTGCATTTTAAATTTATATTGTGTTAGATAAAATTAGTGAGGAAAGAATTAGGGAAAGCTGTTGCAGGAAGACGAGGCCCAGTGGAGAGAATGAACACCCGAATGCAGTGTTTAAAAGAGGAAAGGCTTTATTTCAGTGGAGCAGCGGCACAGAAGAATTCAAAATGGCTGTGCTCCCCGACTGGCTCAGTCTTCTACTTTTTTATCCCCAGTCAAAAAATTCTGGCCCATGGGCACCTTTCTCATTGGTTAGTGTGAATCAAGCTAGAGTAGCAGATTTGGGCTTTTATAGAAGCAGAAGCAAGCACTAGTTTCCAGGTCCCAGGAAATTAAGTTTCTACAAATTCCTAAGAGCTGAGTCACCATGGGGAGGACCTTGCAGGTGTGTCCTTGGGTACTCCTTGAGAAGACCTCTGTTCTCTTAGACCTTACTTTTTCTGGGTATCCTTTCTCAAAGCTATTGATAGAAGGGACTTGAAAGCTAGGGAAATGGTCTTTGGGTATACACTTTCTTCTTACTCTTTCAATTTGTGTTCGTGTGAAGTTACCTCCAAAAATGGCACACAGCCCACCTAGTGCAGTCCTTGGGGAAGAGGGCCAGCAGATCTCCCCTCCACTCAGCAGTGCATTTGAGTTTCCCCTTCTTCTGTCACCTCGCTAACATCACGGACCACTCAATAAGCATGTTGCCATTGGTGTGTTGGTGGAACTTCTTTCTGCCATAGGTTCGTGGTCTTAGGGATTTGAAGAATGAACCCATGGACCACAGATCAGTGGTAAGATAGGATTTATTACATAGAAAGGAATAAAAAGCACCTGGGCTTGTGGCAAAGGGAAAGATCCAAGTGGGAAGTCTCCACATGGATCTTTTGTCTAGGGATATAAGGTCTTGAGAATTACATTTGGCCAGGACTTGGTAGATGGAAGATACCTTTTCGATGTTAATGAACTTATTAACAAATGAATGAATGAAGTCCCTCCAGCTTGGGCAAAAATCAGCAGGGCACCATAGGAGGTCCACTTCAGAAGAGGCCCAGTTGGCTTATATGAAATTGCTCAGGCCTAGGATATGGAGGGGCAGAGTACCTGTCCAGCCCCGAATGGGGAGAGGAAACCCTGTATCAGGTGCTTTTCAAAATAATGTATGTAGGGGCATAATCTTAGCCCCTTCGGGGTTAAGTTGACAGACTGCTTTCTTTCTCTCTTCCTTCCTTTCTTTTATTGTTTTTGACCAAGTCTCACTTTCTTGCCCTGGGTAGAGTGCCATAGCATCACAGCTCACAACAACCTCAAACTCTCGTATTCAAGCGATCCTCTTGCCTCAGCCTCCCCAGTGGAACTATAGGCACCAGCCACAATGCCAGTCTATTTTTAGATACAGGGTCTGGCTCTTGCTTAGGTTGGTCTTGAACCCATGAGCTCAGGCAATTCACCCACCTCAGCCTCCCAGAGTGCTGGGATTCCAGGTGTGAGCCACCGTGCCTGGCCTCAGACTGCTTTCTGTGCCTAACATCTTTGTTTATAGGATTTTACTTTGATAAACAAGACAACATTCTACACTCCAGGTAGAAACCAACCTTGCTGTCTGAGACCTGGAGGTTACTCTGCCTTCTGGCCTTTTCCCTACGTCCAACAAATGGCTTCTGGTTCGGACAGTTTGTTGACTAGAATCACTCAGGAATCTGGCTGCTGTTACCCTGTAACCGTCTGCCTGCACTCGCCTCAGGAGCCTCTGCTTTGTCATCTCATCAATGGGATGCATTAGGTTTGAATTATCTGAAAGCTTTTTTTTGAGACCGAGTCTCACTTTGTCACTCTTGGCAGAGTGCTGTGGCATCACAGCTCACAGCAACCTCAAACCCTCGGGCTTAAGTGATTCTCTTGTCTCAGCCTCCCTAGTAGCTGGGACTACGGGTGCCCACTGCAATGCCCTGCTTTTTGTTGTTGTGGTGGTGGTCATTATTGTTTAGCAGACCCAGGCCGGGTTTGAACCCACTAACTCTGGTGTATGTGACCGGTGCCCTAACCCCTGAGCTACAGGTGCAGAGCCTATCCCAAAACTTTCAACCAGCTCTAAAGTCATCCTATATTTCTGTGAAATCTCATTGGAGAGGGTTTCCATGTTGGATGTTTTCTCAGAGACAAAGTGTCAGGCGTTAAACAGTAATTATAAGACACTTTTTAGATGGAGTCACTTTCATGGTAGAAAAAATAATCAGGATTTGCCATTTTAGTCCACAGATTTTCCTAAGACTGGCTGAGAAAAGCGCTCTTGTTTTCAGTCTTTTCAGCTGTGTCCTTTTGCAGGAAAGCGAAGTCTTTTGCAAGAAAATGGTTGCTCAAAGCCTAGCTGTCAGCTTTTGAGGTTGCAGATCCCTGGATGAAGACGCAAAGCATTTTCACTCCGTGTGAATTGTTGCTCGGGAGGCGTGTGTGTGTGTGTGTGTGTGTGCGCGCTCACGTTCACTGCACATTTAATCCGTTTGCAGATGGAGTCATTTAAAATATATCTTATCTAAGTGATAATCTTTCTTTGTGGAGTTTGCAAGGCTTGGAACCAATGATGACCTTTTCAAATACATGATTTATAAAAGGGTTGGTACAATCACACAAATACAAAGATTTGATACAAACTCTGCAACTTGCTTTCAAGCAAGCCCCCCTGCACATTCACACGCGCACATACACACGTGCAGGCTTCAGAGGGCGTCATCCTCCCACTTGTCAGAATTACTTGCAGGAATGCTGATTTTAATTTGGCTCTCAGTATGTAGCTGGGGTATGGAGTGACTATCTGAGCAGGAGGGACACACCACCTTCTCGGCCACTGCTGGTTAGCAACGACTAGAAGCAAAGAGAAAAATGAACCTAAGAGAAAGACAGGGGCCGCAGGCAGCTGGATTTTCAAATCTGCTCAGGTTCCAAGATCCCTTGTTTCAATAAAGAGTCTCAGGAGACTAACAGATGCTGTATTTGGGGTCTGATTCCTGAGATTTTTGTGTGTGTTTGCTTTTGCTTCTGTTTGTGGTTTTGGTTTTGTCATTGTGGACATTTTTGCTCTTGTCTGAGAAAACTAAGGTGCAAAACATTTAGGCACTTAACGTCAAGGTTTGAGATCAGAGGAAGGGCAGAAATTTAGCTCAGGTGTAAAGATGCAGTTTTGACTTAGAAAAAATACAAGGTAGGAAAACGCTTTACAAGAGAAAGCGTTTTGTCTGCTTTTTCCTGAACTGCTATCACCTTCCAAATTATAATCCTCTCAGTTGAAAAGTGATTTTTATGGAAACCAGTTTTTGCAGGTATCAGAATTACACAAGGATGTAGTTTCAAGATACACAGATTTCTCTCTATGAAGCTTCTTATGAAAACAAAACAAAACAAAACAAAAAAACAGCAGTCAGTGAGATTTCTCTTTTTCCTATTGGCAAAGGCAGAAACTTTCAACACTCACAAGCTGTGTTCTATGAATTTATCTTTGTAATCTCTAAGAAGCGTGTATGCATTTCCACTTCTAAATTTTTCAGTTTCTGATATTACCAGTTAACACATCCCTATGAGAGGTTAGCGTTCCCTCGCTCCCTCCCGTCACCGCATATTTACACCCTAGAACCTCCTGCTCACACGTTCTCCCAGTCCCCTTGCATTGTAACTTTGGTTAGAGACCTATTTAGAATTACGACTGAGTGAAATCTCTTTCCAGCTGAAGCAGGATTACTATTCTTTTACTCCACAGCATGTTTTCATTTCCTGGAGTCAACAATTATTTTGTGTTATTTATTTATTTTTTCTCTGTTGCTTAGTTTTCTGGGTTTTTGTAAATCAATAATTAAACTGGAGCATCTCATCCAGTGGTATAAGTCTCTACTCAGGGTGTTGAGCACATTAGACCATGACTTTCATGTTCATGAA
>NW_003852497.1:2617690-2618102 GCF_000181295.1 Otolemur garnettii
AGGCTGAGCATGATGGCTGACACCTGTAATCCTAGCACTTTGGGGGGCTGATGCAGGTGGATAGTGTAAGCTCAGGAGATTTTTTAAAAATATATATGACAACATGTAATGGAATTATTATTGCTTTTTATTTATTTATATATTTATTGTTTTTTCTTGATACAGAGTCTTACTCTGTCACCCTCAGTAGAGTGCTGTGGCATCATAGCTCACAGCAACCTCAAACTTTTAGGCTCAAGTGATCCCCTTGTCTAAGCCTCCTGAGTAGCTCGGACTACAGATGCCCAGCACAATAACCAGCTATTTTTCAGAGATGAGGTCGTGCTCTGGCTCAGGCTGGTCTCAAACTTGTGAGCTCAGGCAAAACACCTGACTGGGCCTCCCAAAGTGCTAGGATTATAGGCATGAGCCA
>NW_003852497.1:2618562-2621791 GCF_000181295.1 Otolemur garnettii
TCAGCTACAAGGTGGCTGTAATTAAGCTCCAAATCCCTTCTCAATTCACTTCAAGATTCAAGATAGAGTACTGTCTCCGTCTGAGCCATGCCAGTTGGGTAGTAAGGAAAAGAATAATAGAGATGTGGCCCTTCATGCTTTACTCAATGTCATTAGCTAAAGAATGTCCATGGCGAAGCTTAATAATACAGCGTGGAATTACATTCCTAACACAGGAGGGTATTACAAGTTATTTGGCAATGGGAGGAGATTTATTATCCTCTTATAGGAAAGGGAGTAAATATTACAACCAACCAGGTAAAGGTAATGCTAGGATTTCCTGAGTATTTGTTTTCATAACCCATTTTCCTCTCCTTTTCTCTTGTACCTGCTTTTCTAAGAGCTTTCTAAGGAGCATTAATATGGGTAAGTAGTGCCTCATACTCAGTGTCCCCCACTGATTCACTTGCATTGGACTCTTTTACTGCTGCGAATACTTTGATTGGAGGAAGATGTTGATGTTTGCTACCCTCAGACATAGAAATAAGGACTTTAGAGACCATTTAGTAAACACCATTTATTAGACACTAATTAGCTGATTATAAACCCTGGTTCTTTTTTGTTGTTGTTGTTTGTTTTTGAGACAGAGTTTTACTCTGTTGCCCTCAGTAGAGTGCTGTGGCGTCATAGCTCACAGCAACCTCAAGCTCTTGGGTTCAAGCGATGATTCTCTTGCCTCAGCCTCCCAAGTAGCTGGAACTACAGGTGCCTGACACCACGCCCAGCTATTTTTAGATATGGGGTCTCACTCTGGGTCTGGGTGGTTTGAACCTGTGATCTCAGGCAATCCATCTGCCTCAGCCTTCCAGAGTGTTGGGATTACAGGCATGAGCCACTGTGCCCAGCTGTAACACTGGTTCTGTCACTCAAATCTCTAAATTGTATGTTGTAGTTTAGATTATTCATCTTTAAAACAGGAATACTGAGAGTTGATTCACCAGGCTGCTTGGAGAATTAAAGGCCGTAATGTAGTCAGACAGACACAGCCAAGTGTCAATGCACAGCAGGTACTGTCTTCAGAGTGAGAGTATGAATCCACAGAAGCCCAAGGTTATAGACAGATGAGAACTAAGTATCCATCAGCCTTAAACCATACTATTAGAGACAATATTTATTAGTAGTAGGCTGAGAGAATGCATTTTTGCTTATAGCCAGAGTGTTCACTGTTAACCCACAGAATCAGATACTCAGAAAGGATGAATGAAAGATTGACTTAAAAGAAAGTCAAAGAATGACTACGTTGTTACATATCTTTCCATCTACTTCTGACTTTTTTTTTTTTTTTTTTTTGAGACAGTCTCTTTCTGTTGCCCAGGCTGGAGTGCACTGGCATCATCCTAGCTCAGAGCAACCTGAAACTCCTGGGCTCCAGGCAATCCTGCCTCCTCCTCCCCAGTACCTGGGATCACAGGCTTGCGGTACCACACCCAGTTAATTTTTCTATTTTTAGTAGAGACAGGTATCTGTAGGCTGGTCTCAAACTCCTGGCCTCAAGCAGTCCTCCCACCTCAGCTTTCCAGAGTGCTGGGATCGCAGGAGTGAGCCCCTGCACCCAGCCTGCTTTTGACTTCTATTTAAGAACACAGCTCCACACCAATTGTTTCCAACATTTAGCACGAGAGGCAGTGCAAATTTTCATGGCTTTCTTCTCGCTGAGAGTGGATAGTGACCATTTCCGTTACCTTTCCGCAGCCCATTCTGCTTCCAGCTGATTTTATAGACTGCTCCTGTCCTGGTGGGCACCTGAGGAAGCTTCAGGGGCTGTGGAGGAAAAGTTTCCTCAGTCTGAGATGCAGGATGGTAATGTGATCTTCAAACTGGTGCCATCGTAGAATGTAGCAGCAAGATTTAATTCCTGAAACCTGTAGACGTCAGAGGGACTTTACTACTTTTGTAGAAATTTTTCCTCCTACAACTTTGATTTTAGAACACTGAAGTTTTGACCTCCGAATGTACTTTGGCATGTTGGAAGAGAAGCCCCCAGCTTAGTGCATATTGCCACATTGGTAATACCAAAGGTAAATCATGTCTGATAGGACAGTAATGGCTATTGCTGCCCCTCAGTACTTTTCCCAAGAGAACCGTATTTCCTGGCTCAGAATGATGGAGTTGTTATTTACAGTTCATAATCTCCATAAGGCACCTTCAATAGAGCTCAACTTTGTTCCTTGATACATAAGTACCTCTTCTTCTCTCTCTTTCTCTCGGTCACTTTTTTTTCTTAAGGAATTCATATTGGCCTCTATCTTTTCTCCTGACATTTGTGTCTGTGTTTGGAATGACCGTAAATAATACAGAACTCAACAGCTGCAAAAACACCGTATTCAAGTCAGGATCAAAAATCCCTTCCCCTCAACATTTTTCTTTCTAACGGAAATCTATGCTAACAGTTCTTGGGGGGGAAATTATGTTGGTGCAACCTAAAAATATATTAGCTTTTGATGAATGAATCTCCAAAGCCTGGGATGTTTATTACTATTTAATCTAAAATGCTGAAGATGAATATTTGTTCCTTGGGATGTGAACGGAAGGGCATTAAATGGGCCCTCAAGGACTGTGAAAGTTTAGTTTTTGAGAAACGTGTCCTCGGGCTGCCGTAATAAATGACCACGTACCAGGTGGTTAAATCAGCCGGATTTATTCTCTCACAGTCCTGGATGCCAGAAGTGTGCAAGCAAGGTGTTGGCAGGGCAGCGCTCCCCGGGGCTCTGGGTAGAAATCTTCCCCGCCTCCTCCAGCTTCTGGGGGCTGTCGGTCCTTTATTCCTTGGCTTGTGGCCACATCTCTCTCTCTCTGTTCTCCACCTTCACGCTGCCTTCTCCTCTGACATTCAAAATCCCCTCTGCCTCTCTCTGAGTGCACGTGATTGCACACAGTGTGCACCTGGGTAACCCCGGGTTACTTCTCTTCCAAGATCCACAACTTAGTCGCACATTTTCCCATATATGACAGCACACAAGGTTCCAGGGGATTGGCGCAGATACTTTTGGAGGTAGTTCCCTTCACTAAGAGCTACCATAGCTCTTCTTCTAACTTTCCATATCTATAAAATCAAGTGAGAGTTTGTTTTGTTTTGTTTTGTTTTGTTTTCCCCTCTTGGTGGAGGTAAGGGAAGACAGGAACTTCCCGAGCCTCTGGAGAGCGCCCCAGCAGGCTATGACTTCCCTGTTACGAGATTCCCTTCCTTAAG
>NW_003852497.1:2622068-2624453 GCF_000181295.1 Otolemur garnettii
AGGGTTTCCCTGACTCCGTCTGAGACTTACAAGCATTCATATTAGGTAAGCTCTCTAGACTGGGATTCCATTCCTGTTTCTGTGATAGGGTCTCCCATTTTTTTAGGGCTGAGCAAGGGAGAGGAATGACCATTAGTAGGCCAAGAATGGAGAAGAGAAGGCATTCTTATACCTCTTTTCCATCACAATGGAAGTGGTAGCAGTCCATCAGAACAACCGTCTGAGTGTTCACATGTTATAATAATCTCTGCCCTTACCGTAACAGTGCCTGGAACTTCAAGTCCAGAACTTGACTGAGCCTGCACAGTCCCCTTCTGCACGGAAGCTGACTTTGGGGCTATCAGTCTTTCCCTCAGCAATAACCACATCTCCTTATCCTTTAATTCTGTTCAGAACCAGGCCACACGGTGTGAGTGGTGGTTGAGTGAGAGAAGCTTCGTCTGTATTTACAGCTGCTCCCCATCCCTGGCATCCCGGCCTGAGCCCCACCTCCCGTCAGATCAGTGGCAGTGTTAGATCCTCATAGGTACAAGAACCCTACTGTAACCTGTGCATGTGAGGGATCTGGGTTGCAGCTCCTTATGGGAATCTAATGCCTGATGATCTGAGGAGGAGATGTCATGCAGCTATATCATCCTAAAAGCATTTCCCCACCACCAAGTCTGTGCAAAAATTGTCTTCTTTCAGGAAAAACAGGTCCCTAGAGGCCAAAGAGGTTGGCAGCCCGGCCTCACTTCCTAATATTTCCTGTGCATATCCCCCCTCCACTCCTGCCAGACTCAGACCCTTTCCTCCAAACCACAGAATGGTTTGTGCCTTGACCTATAGCCAGGAATAAGCCTGACATGTATTAGAAATGGAATAATTAAAAAGAGAGTATGGGAAGGCCAAGGCAAGTAGATTTCCTGAACTCACGGGTTCAAGACCAGCCCGAGCCAGAGTGAGACCTCATCTCTAAAAATAACCAGGCATTGTGGTGGGCGCCTCTAGTCCCAGCTACTTGGGAGGCTGAGGGAAGAGAATTGCTTGAGCCCAAGAGTTTGAGGTTGCTATGAGCTGTGATGCCACGACACTCTATCAAGGGCCAGAAAGTGAGACTGTCTCAACAAAAATAATCAATTAATTAACAGAAAGAGAGTAAGTTCTCTGCCTGGTTTGCTCCAAAGAGGAGAAGGGCAAAGGGGAAGTGCAGATCATGGTTTAATTGCTGAGGCAGGGTAGCCGTTCTTACCTACTTCTATGCCGACCTCTGCTCCTTCTTTTTCTCATGGCTTAATCACAAGACAATTGATAAAGTGTATGTGGGAGGATTATCCCGTATCCTGGAAGGGTAACTCAGACATTCCACATTATACACAGCTGGTCACTAGCACCTTTGCCAGCAGCAAATCCCCCCTCCCCACCTACCACCTTATCACAGGCAAATAAACCCCTGGACCAGTGGTGGCTGGAATAGTCACAGTCTACTAGTTAGTGCTTATTGCCGGGAAAAGCCACCAAAAAATGACAAGAAAGACAAAGTCCCCAAACAGAACTTTATCTTCTCACTATTCTGGAGGCTAGAAGCCTCAAACCAAGCTGTTGGTGGGCTGTGCTCCCTCCAGAGGCTCCAGGAGAGAATTTTCTTGATTTTACCAGATCCTGGAAGTTCCCGGGGTTCCTTGGCTCCCCGCAGCACACCTTGAGGCTCTGCCTCCATCTCCACAGGGCTTTATTCTCAATGTTTGTGTCTTTTTCCTCTTCTCTTCTAAAGATGCTGGCCATTAAATATAGGGCTACATCAACCCAAGATACTCTCGTCTCAAGATTCTTCCTTACATCTGTGAAGACCTACTTTCCAAATAGTCACATTGACAGGGTCCAAATGCACATATCTCGTGTGAGAGGTGCTATTCAGCCCGCCTCCTCGGGTAGATGATTGGCTCCCATTTCTAATGGGCCACAGTTGTCCCTTCCATCTTCTCATAGTGTGCTGTTAAAGTCCAGGCACAAAACCACTACAGGAAGGATCTGAAACAGAGGTGCAGCTCTGTTTCACAATGTGCTGCTATGATTCAGACTCATCACGGTAGAGGCTGTGAAAGATAATATTGCAATAGATGATATTACAGCAACTGCATATACTGTTTTCTTTTCGTATTTTCATATTGAAGAAGTTCTAGCATTTTCTTTTCCTTCCTTCCTTTTTGTTTCAGAGTCTTACTGTGTTGCTCAGGCTAGAGTGCCATGGCTTTAGCCTAGCTCACAGCAACCTCAAACTCCTGGGTTTAACTTCCCTCCTCACCCCTCCCTTCCTCTCCCCTTCCCTTCTCTTTCCTTTCCTTTCCTTTCCTGTCCTCCTGCCTCAGCCTCCTGAGTAGCTGGGAGGACAGCTGCCTGAAGGCC
>NW_003852497.1:2624586-2634452 GCF_000181295.1 Otolemur garnettii
TCTTACTGTTTTGTAAATTTATCTCCCACCCTAAAGATGCCTGTCTTGACTAGTTTAGGTGGATTGATTTAAGAGATTAACTTTTGAACTGGAATGTTGCAATAGGTCCCTGAGTTACGCTTATTACTATTTGGAATAGGGGTTGATGTGGTCTTTTCTTTGAACTGATACGTATAAAACTGCAATTTTGGAAATGAAAGAACAGAACAGTCTTGGAGAAGCTACTCTCACTGTTCTCCAGAATCCAGGCCTTCTCACAAAGCTCAGTGGACCTATCCCTGTCTCTGCATATTGGCTGACAGTGAGAGGTGGCTGGAACCTCTTTGTCCAGTAACAAGAAAACACTTGTTCCAGTGTTTTCTGTTCTCTAACTATATAACCCATCCTGTCCGTGCACAGTATCTTATGGTGTTAAAGAGAAGGTCTTGGTGATTCTTCTCTGGACTTTGATGCTGGCCCATGAGCACTCTTTGGTAAGAACAGTACTTCCAAAAACAGTGCATCACTGAACTTCGTGGGGCTGCTTTACCACCCCTGCTTATAACTTCCAAATTATATGGAAATATTATGTCCAACATTCTAAATAAATATTTTGGCTAGTTGGAATTTTAGATAATATTTAAGTACCCACTAGCTAACTCATTAAATGATGCAGTTTACATTGCAAGATCTATTTATACACTTTGTTCCTTTAAAAAAAATCACACCTTGGTATAATCTCTATGAAAGAGTAGAGGTGTTGAGTCCATGATCTTGTTAGCTGTATAAATAAATTCCCTTCAGGGAAATTCTGTCTGTTCTTCTAAGAAATGAATAACCTTACTTGATGACCAGTTTAGGATTAATTAAAAAATATGTCGGCATCTTATCCCAGTGACAAAATTACTGTTTCTCTCTTAATCCTTCTCAGGCCCAATGGATGCCTTCTCATAATTTATTTCAGAGGTTCAGCTTGTCTTCGTACAGGACATTTGGAAAAGTGCTTTTCAAATGTAGTGTGCACACAAATTAGCCGTGGATCTTGTTAAGGTGCAGATTCTGATGCAGTGGGTCTGACAGGAGGCCTGAGACTCTGCATTTCTAGCAAGCACCCAGGGAATGCCCGTGTTGCTGGTCCAGAGACCATGCCAGGGCTGGTAAGACTTTAGGAGGCACCACAGGATAAAAGCCAGAAAAGGATGGCATTTAGGGAAAAAAAAAGTTTCCTTTGGGAAACAGTTGATTACATTCAGCTGGAATCCACACGCGGTGCTCATGGTTTGCTCGTACAATCTGAACCCTATAATCGTGTAGGTGATTATTGCCATGTAATCTGTGGCTTTTGCTGTCTCTGGACCCATAATGATTTTAAGGAACATCTCCATGTCATGCATTCCTTGAGAGAATGACAACTGTGAGGTTAACCTCCCCATCTCCATGCAATCACCCTTATCACGTTCTTCTTTCTCCTGTAGGAGGGGTGCATGCTCCAGGGGTGAGTATACATAGCTCCCTGGGTGAATATCTGACTTTACAAGAGAGGAAGTTCCTTTTTTTTTGAAGACAGAGTCTCACTGTGCTGTGATATCACAGCTCACAGCAACCTTGAACTCTTGGGCTTAAGCAATCCTCTTGCCTCAGTCTCCCAAGTAGCTGGAACTACAGGCGCCCACACAATGCCCGGCTGTTTTTAAAGATGGAGTTTCGCTCTGGCTCTGGCTCCGGCTGGTCTTGAACCTGTTATCTTAGGCAATCCATCTGCCTCAGCCTCCCAAGTTCTGGGATTAGAGGTGTAAACCACTGTGCCTGGCAAGAAATTTCTTTTCTGATGGGAATGGTAAGATGGATGAAGGTGATTGTAGGACTACTGGTATTTGTAAATTAAAAAAAAAAAGCTGGCAGACAGGGGCAAATAGAACCAGCTATATTTTCATACCTGGAGCAGCTGCAGCCAGCTCTCTTATTGCATAGGTCATATATTTCATAAGATATTTTCCATGGCGCTTTTTCCCTACTTGTAACCGAAGGCATTTTGATTAACACATTTGCTGAGATTCAGGCCAGTCAGCGCAGGTAGTGCTGTCTTCACTGGGGTTCTAACACAGCAAGGCCTGCGGCAAGGGTTCATGCATCGCTACTTCACTGTAGGGCAATAAAGTGAACAACCCAGGGAAGAAGAGAAGAAAGCAAAGTGAGGCTGAGGCAGAGAAGGGGAAATCAGGACCACTAAGGTGTGCTTGACTACCAATCGGGGCTTGACTTCAGGCTCAGTTGATTGACTGCTAAAGCGTGTAGCGTCCTCTGCAGAAAAGCTGTGGAAACACACGTGACTTTGGAGTCTGCCTGGTGGGAGGAAATCAGAAGAATTTATCTGACGTTCTTCCCCTTGTTGGGGAAGGTTGGCCCCACGGCATATTAATTCACATGTACTTCCGGGCCGCACATGTGTGGACACCTAGTTACTGGCATTTCATTTCAAGCCTCAGCAACAATCAATAGAGTGTCCAGGCAGAAAGTGACAACGGAGTGACCCAAGGGGAAGCCCTTCCCAAAGGTCCCACTGGGAAACTGGCTGTTCACCACCGTGGTATCTGGGCTAGAAGAACAACTGCTGAAGTTCAAAACATCAAACGTGAGGCTGACAAGGTCTCAGCTGTTATATTCTGATGTTTTTTCTCTTCTACAACATAGTGATTGGAAAATCTCTGCCTGTGCCAACCATCTCTCCCAGGCACTATTCTATGCAGTGTGGTTTTCTGCTGAAGACCAGGTGGGTGAGAGTCCTCTGATGACAACAGTTGTATTAGTTTTCTGGGGCTGCTACACCCAAAGTACCATAATCTAGATAGCTCAGAATAACTAAAATGTGTCCTCTCAACTTCTGGAGGGCACAAGTCCAAAGTGAAGGTGTTAGCAGGACTGTGCTCTTTCCACAAGCTCTAGAGCAGAATCCTTTCTTGCCTCTTTGAGCTTCTGGTAGATCCCAGCTTTCGCTGCTTGTGGCAACAGACCTCCAGTCTCTGTTGCATGGCCACAGGGCCACCTTTCCTCTGTTTCTATCTGTTCTCCTCTTTGGATAAAAGCACCTATTATTAGCTTTAGAACCCACTCAAAAATCCTTATGGCATCATTTTAAGATTCTTTTAAAAAGCCCTATTTCCAAATAAGTTCATATTCTGAGGTTCCAAGTGGACACACACTCGGTGGGGGACAGGGATTAGTCAACCCCTGACACCAGAGTAACCTTGTCAGGACAGAGCAGATCTGGGCTTCCCGCGATGTGTGTAACCTTGGTGATTTCATAACACACTGACGAGTGACAGTTAGTGTGCAATGTAACTTGGCTCAGAAGAATACATTTTTGTATATAGTCCTTTCTGATAATTTTAAACAGCTCTGTCCCTCACCACATTTAAGTATAATTCTGATCCTTTCTGAGCTTATTTCTCATCTATTAAATTAGTACTCTATATCCCAGAATAAGCAGTGGAGGCATTAATTTAGGATGCCAGTGTATTTTAATGTGTCCTAATGGAGCTCATTTAGTAATTTTATCTTCATTTTTGAGTCCTTGTTCTAGTATGAGATACAATACACCAACCATTCCATATTTGAAAGTCCCAGTTGAACTTTTCAGTCCTCTCCACCCACAGAATCCAGACCTGAAAGTGCCCCCGGGAGTCATACCTTCTTCTTCTTTTTTTAACCAAAATCTGCATCATGAATTCACTAATGATGAAATAAACATCAAACTCACATTGACTAAATAGAGCAAGTATAAATAACACAAAAATCCCAACTCTAATAATATCCCAATAAAAAAAAGAGAGAATCATATTTACTGAAATATAAAAATGCAGATAGAATATTTCCAGTGCAGTTCAAACTGATAAGACAATGTTTGAGGCATTCAGTGTTTCCAAACAGAACTTTTTCTTGGACCAGTCTTGGTCACATCATCCCCAGGGGATATGATATAATTTGCTCTATATCAGTCTGCATATCAATTTTTAAACTTCTAGTCAGTGTGTGAATAAATGAATGTATAGGGTAGACACAAAGTCCAGGCCTATTGCACATGAATTATGTCCCCTCTAGATATCTTACTTAGAGACTTTTTTAACTAGTTCAAGTCCACCTAGTTATGGCTAAAGTTCCCTTAATTAGAGTCTTAGCCATTCCTTCTTCATTTAGTAATCTGGTTAAAAATCATGGGAAAGTTGCCACAATGGCTTAAATTTACATTAAATTACAAGTGACATGCCAAAATATCTTCTGAAAATAGATATTAATTGTAGGGTTCCATAGTTGCTAGGTCATGGAAGAAGCCCAAATGCCCATTGACCCACGAATAGATCAATAAATTGTGGTATATGTATACCACGGAATATTATGCAGCCCTGAAGAAGGATGGAGACTTTACCTCCTTCATGTTTATATGGATGGAATTACAAAATGTTCTTCTCAGTTAAGTATCTCAAGAATGGAAGAAAAAGTATCCAATGTACACGGCCCTATTTTGAAACTAATTCATAGCTTTTATAGGAATGTCATAACCTAATTATAGCCTTAGAATATGGGAAGGGGCTGGGAGAGGGGAGGTAAAGCGGGGTGGATGTGAGGAGGGAGGGTGATTGGTGGGGTCACCTCTATGGTTTATCTTACAAGGGTACAAGTGAATCTTTCTAAAAGTGGAGTATGAATGTCTTAACTCAATGACTGAGAGAATGACATGAAGGTTATGTTAACCAGTTTGATGAGAGTATTTCAAAATATATATGAAAACAGCACACTATACACCATGATTGCATTAATGTACATAGTTACATTATATATAGCATAACTATGTAAACATAGTTATGCTATAAGAAATAAAAAAAATATTGTAGGGTTCAGTAAAGGCCTATGAGGGACCTTGAGAAAATACAGAAATCAGAGATTACTTTAAAAGATACATATTTATACTATAGAATTTTCACAATAAGACCTAATTTCAAATGTCCCCATCCTCAAGAATGAAGCTAGAGTTTAATTTTCTGCCACCACATAACCTTATAATCTAATATCCCTGAAGCCAGTGTAGGAAGGGGAATTCTTTGGACTAAGGAGGAACCAAAGCTCAGTGATAATATACGAAAAAGCATGAGAGAATAGTGGCCATTTGTCTTTCACCCCCTACAACAAACAGATCACCATATTACAGCAGAAGTTAAAGTATTACTGGGTAAATTTTATAGCACCACTGCCCCCATTCTATATCAGTTTCATGGTTTCTCCTTAAGCATAGTACTAGAAGGAGCCAGCACAACTGTGGAACTCAGCATTGTCTGATACCTTTTCTCAGATTAAAGACTTTTGTCCAAGAGACTAACTGCTGTATATTCCAGTGCTATTGGTTATCAGAGGATCTTATGGAGATTAGTAAGTGGCTAGGAATTTCAGAATAAAAGAAGTGCCACTTATCTGGAAATACTCTAACCTTAAAGTCCTTAATTGATATTATTATCGAATATCATACTATAATTTTAGAGAGTACAATTTCAATATCCATTGTGTACCACTAACTTAGGACTCTTGGCAAAGATTACTTTAAGAGCTTTTCTTGTCAAAGAGGGAAAGAATGTGGGTATACCTCTTTGACAGAAATTGCTGAGTGCTGATCTAACTGTTGGTTTTATTGATACTTGGGGTACTTGTGGTGCAGTGTTCTGTAGCCATCCATGGCATCCAAGTAGGGAAACTGTATTTTGTGCAGGACATGCCTGGTTAATTGAATTTCGGTGTTGCCATGATGTTTCTATGGCCCCTCCAGACTTCCTTATCCAGCAGGCCAGCCTTCCCTCCAACCCTCTCTGAAGCCCCTTTTTGACCCTATTGACTGCTATAACCTATTTCTTTTTTCCTTTGCTTGTGCTTTGAGCCTGCATTCTTTCTGTAATCTAAAGATGGTATGTAAACTTTTGCATTCTTTATCCTGAAGGCTCCTGCATATGTATGTTACATAACTGTAGGCTTTCCTCCTACTAATCAATCTGCCCCCTGTTCGCGATTTTCAGTGAACTTCACAGCTCTCATGCCCATCCTGCTCGGCTCTGCACGGGCCCCCCAGCCCCCCACTGATCCACCCTCCCTGCCCTTCATTGACACCAGCACACCTGTTCTCCCATTTCCTGCTGCTTGGAGTGTCCAAGATTTTGCGTTTATTCAAACCACCAGAACTGCTCTTCCGGGTGGCATCCTCCACTCACTCTCTCTCAATCTCCTTTTGGAAAATGATAGAAATATGTTATTACATATGTAAACTGTCAATGAAGAAATCTGATCACAAACTTTGGTGTATCATGGGAAGGTATTAAGATGTAAAAACTTTGACCTCACCCTCAAATATTCAGATTCATTTGCAGGCAGGGGATTTAGTGTCAGAATTCTCATAGATCATCCCGATGTTTCACCTTTGGAACATTTACTGAAACATTAACTCACAATAACCAGATTAATAAAAGTTGACAAAATTAATTTAATCTATACACACAGGAACTCACAGAAAATCAAGATTCAATATCCAACTCCCCCAAACATGGTTCAGAAGCTTATATGACTTTCTGGGTTATGGGAGGAGAAAAAGAAGAATTGTGTTCAAGGGCGATTCTTGCCAGTAGGGATGAATGTAGGGACCCACCCAAATAGAACTGTCCCACCCAGGAAGGAACGAGCACACCAATCCCCACCCCATCTCTTATATTCCCACCTGCCTTAACCCACATGCTGACTTCTTTTTTGGACTCAGCCTACTCACACCTGAGTGAATAAAGGCCACACAGAACCTAGACTCTGCTTCCTTTCATTCATGTCTCGGAATAACCTCTCATTTTCAGTCCCAAAACTCTTACGCAATAAAGAATTACTAGGGAAGGCAGGCCTCCTTGGCTCATGCCTGTAATCCTAGCCCTCCAGGAGGCTAAGGTGAGGAAGGTGGATCCCTTCAGCTCAGACCAGTCTGAGCAAGAGCAAGACCCTATCTCTACTAAAAAAATAGAAAAACTAGCTGGGTGTTGTGATGGGCACCTATAGTCCCAGCTACTCAGGAGGCTCAGGCAAGAAGATCTCTGGAGCCCAAGAGTTGGAGGTTGCTGTGAGCTATGACACCATAGCACTCTACCCAGGGACTCTACCCAAGGCATTAGAGTGAGACTCTGTCTGAAAAAAAAAAAAAAAAAAAAAACAATTACTAGGGAAGATGAATGGATGGGGAATTAAGATTAACTAACTGTTAAATAGTTCCCTTTGGAATTTAAATGAGTCAGTGGGAGGTAACTTTATCTTCTTACAAAGTCTGTTCAAAGATAGGAACTTTCCTGGTCTTACTGGGAGGGTAAGAAAAGAAAACTTGTTTCCTTTGGTGGGCCTGGTACTCAGGCAGATAAAGAAGTTTCAAGGATTTGAGGAGGGTCAATTGCAGGATGAGGAAGAGGAGAGAAAGTCGGAGGCTTCTTCACTCAGTCCAGCATGGCAATATGCAATATTTTCAGAAAAATACTTATAATTTTCTTCAGTAGCAATGTGCTATTTAACTTAATACTTTCAGTATTAATTTGCTTCCCCCCCCCATCCTCCCATCTTTTTTCCTCCACCTTCAGTAGAAATGCAGTGTTTTGTCCAATACTTTCAGGCATTAATTTTCCTCTTTCCCCTTTCCCCCATCTTTCCTTCTTCATGGGGCTGGTCCCCAACAACCTTCAGTCAGTCAATATCCTTTCTCTGTCAATTTTTTAGGGGAGGTATTTAGCAGAGTAGAAAGCAAAATACACTACTACTACTAATAATAGTTTCCTTACTTATTTCTGTTTTCAAAGAGAGATTATCATTACCATCCTCTTTTTTGGTGGTACCACTGAGGATCAGGTGGGAGGTCCAAGAGAAACATTCAGGGAGTGTCTAGGTTAATGGACATACAGATGACTCTGCCAAGAATTCCCAAGTCCATGTGGGGAGAAACTGGGAGGCAGTCACCAGATGTGGAGGGCCCATTTGTGCTTGGATGACCAATGTGTCCATACAATCCATTAGACAGTGGCCAACCACCAGCTGTGCCTCTACTCTGGTGTCTTGGCACATAACAAGACCCCAGTGTACTGTGGCCCAGAATGGAGACGGGAAGAAGCCAGGAATGATAACAACAACATCACACCTTTATATTCCAGGTATTATTCTTAAAACTATGCATAAATTAACTCATTTGTTATTGCAACAACCCTACAAGGAAGGTATTATTTACAGATGTCAAAACTGAGGTATAAAGAAATTAAATAACTTGTGTATATTCTCACAGCTAGCAAGTGGCCAAGCTAAGATTCAAACACTGAAGGTGTGTGTCTTCTCTTAATCTAGCACTCAGCCTGTGCTATGTTTTGAATGTCTCCCATATAACTCATGTTGAAGTTCAATTATTGTCATAGCAGTGTTGACAGATGAGGTGATTGGGCACTGAAGACTCCACCCTCATGAATAGATGAATTACCTTATGTTAGGAGTGGGGCTCCTGATAAAAAGAGCTTGGTCCCCATTTTCTCTCCCTGTCATGCTCTCTCACTGTGTAATGACACAGTCCTCTCCAGATGTAGCCCCCCACACTTGGACTTCCCGGCCTCCAGAACCATGAGCCAAATAAACATCTATTGTTCATTATTTAGCAAGTCTATGGAATTCTTTCATCAGAAGAAAATAGGCTAAGATAGGCTGCTATAACAAAATGCCATAAACTGGTGGCTTAAATAACAGCCATTTATTTCTCACAATTCTGGATGCTAAGAAGTCTGAGATCAAGGTTCTTGTCAATTCATTTCTCGGTGAGGACTCTTTTCCTGGGGTATAGATAGTCATCTTTTTTTCTGTGTCTTCACGTAAGCTGAGAAAGAGAGAGAGAGCTGTGGTATTTCTTATTCTTCCTGTGAGGGCTCAACTAAAGCCCATCATGACCTCAACTAAAACTAGTTACCTTCCCAAAGCTCCTTCTTTTAATACTATCATGTTACATGTTAGGGTTTCAACATATGAATTTGTGGAGGACATATACATTCAGTGCATAGGAGTACCAAAACTCAGGATCTGAATTCAAAGACTACAGTTTAAAACTACATATATATTAATGGGGTGCAGAAGACAGTACCCCAGAAGCAAAAGTTTTTCTCTCACCTACTCTTTCCCTCCTGCCTCTCAGACCCCTAGAATCTTTCTTCCCCAAGGTGAGTCATAAAAGCCAAAACCCCTTTTTCCAAAAGCCAACCACAAACTTCAAAATCAATCTGTGTAAAAACTGGCCATAATTCTCTGACCTACCTTATTTGATTATGGGTCATAAAGAGAGGGGTCCTGCCCAACACCCAGAAGGAAGGAAGTTGGTCAGAGAGGCCAGGAAGAATGTAAACAGACAGGCCTTCCTGGGTGTCTCCACTCCGTCTAGTAGTATCAGATCTTACCCTTTATGTCGAATCATATTTCTACAGGGTTCCCCATTCTTTGTTGAACTTAAGCATAAAAATGACAATTTCCCCTGCCCCTTTGAGTCTTCATTCTGAAGGCTCCTATGTATACATGTTAAGTAAGTTTGTATCTCTTTTCTCCTAATAAATCAATCTGCCTTATGACAGTGATTTTTCTCCAAACTTAGGGTTCTGAGGCCCTTGGTCTGTACGGTATAATTCTGGAACACCAGAGTTCGTGGATGGGGGCACACACCTCTACAACTCAAAAGTCCAGATACCGTATCATTTGCGGCAGATAAACCATGCACGCTGCCCAGTGGCTGCCATTGGGGTCTGAGGGGCCATGGTGCCTTGGAAGTTTCTGTTATGGAATTCTAGATGGGGACTCTCTTCAATCCACTGCTC
>NW_003852497.1:2634714-2642428 GCF_000181295.1 Otolemur garnettii
CTCTTTCATCTCAGATGCTGCTTATTAAGAAACATGCTTCTTACCTTTGCGTCACAGCGAGGGCTTCTCTCTGCATCTGTTCTCCTGCCAGAGCCCAGAGCTTCTGACAGGGGAATGCAGAGATCAAAGCCACACTCAGAGGAAAGGAAATGAGGCCCTGTGGCAGAAAATCAGGCTGGGGACAGGGGAATGCAGCATGGGGGCGTTCCTACAGGAGAGGGCTGGCGGCCTGCTTTCCCAGTTGTGTGTGGAATGGCAGCGTGTCCTTGCTGTGTGTGCGGCACTGCACTTTGCAAATTATTTACTCTAAATATATAAACAAAGCAGAGTAGATTCAAGATCATCTCAAAGAAGGTGCCACTCACTTATTTACATTTCTCCCAAACAGGCAAAAGTACAAATCCACAGTTACTCAGTCCCCCTCCCACTCAGTCCCATCCCATTCTAGACCCCACCCCAACCCAGAGAGTGCAGCCAGCCCTGGGGCCTCCCCCGAGCTCCACAGGAAGGAGTCTTCCTAGCCCTATTGCTGGTTTCTTGGCTTCAAAATGAAAGTTAAGAATACAATTTACAGAGGAAGGTGGAGTGGCTACTTGGAAAGAGCAAAGAACTTCAGGTGGAATAAAAGGCTCTCACAAGGGAATAAAAAGGGAAACGAATGAGAATGAAAAGAGAAATGTGGAGAGAGCGTGAACCTGCAGGAACGGTTTGGGGCATTGCAGGCCAGTGTAGATCAAGGTGCTGCCTGCAGCTTGGGTGAAAGAATAAAAACACAAAAACTGTGCAGTGGGAAAGAGTATTTTTAGTATCAGTGACTTATGAATAAGACCCTTTCCCCCCTTTAGAGGTTTGAGAAGGGCTTCATTACAGATTCCATTTGCTTTTCAATTAACTGGAAACTACAAACAGCAGGACGGGCCCTGTGCAGATGCTGCTTTACAGCCGTAGGGGGCCGGCCAGCATTGGTTGATGCATCTGAACGGGAGGGCAAGGCAGAATTAACCCCAGCAGGGGGCTATCCAGGCAGCCACCATAACAGATCCAGGCACCCTGGGCGTGCAGCCCACCAGTCGAGGCCTCAGCAGTGAGGGGTGGCAGAGACCATGGGGAGGGCGCTGCAATGGCAGGAGCCCCGGGGTTAAGGGCAGACAAGGAGGGAGAAGCCAGGAGCTCATCACCAGGCTTCCCCCCAGCTCTGCCTTGTCTGTACCTTTCCATGGAGGCTTTAGGACACACCCTTCCACCGGGACCTGTGCCACCCGACTTCCTGAGAATCGCACATTTTCCTCACCCTGGGGATACCTGCTGTTTACAACACCACTCTGGATAGCTTGCTTTTGTTTTAATGCTGTCTTTTTCATCCTTAATCAAGAAGTCTGTCATAACAAGCTACTATAAATTACTGCCAGCTCTCCTGTTTTACCACCTCCAGTCTCTCGCTGTGATACAGGGCACATAAATCTCTCAGGGCCCATCCAGCCACACTAGGCGCCCGGGCTGCCTCCTCCGCGCCCTTCCCTTTTACACTCCCTCCACCTCTCCCAACGTGCAATGGCTCAGCCAACACGGAAGAGGGGTTGCTGTACTGGAGTTTCATCAGCTCCCCTGGGGGCCATGAAGATGAATGGGATTGGGGACCTGGGATTAAGAGAGAGGAAGAAAGGGGAGGAAACAGATCAGCAGCAGTCAAGCCTCAGAGGCCCTAAAGATTTCAGAACTGGAATTAGGTAGACACAGCTGCAGGGGTGTCCGAGTGGCAGAAGGAGAGAGAGAGAGAGAGAGAGAGAGAGAGAGAGAGAGAGGGAGGTTTGCACTGATAGATAACACAGACCTCTGCAGGTTCCAGCAACGCAAAGGATAAGACTTGTTCATTATCGATTTTCCTCCATGTTTGATTAGAATTAGAAATGGAGGAAGGAGCGAACGAGTAACTCCAAGCCCTAGGCATACTTTGCTGCTTGCAATAAATCAGGATCTTAATAGTTTTTTTTAAAAGAAGGCATAGATCTGATGCTTTTCCTCCTGTATCAAGTCAGAGCACAGTCTTCATCTTTCTCCCACAGCGAAAAATGAGTACTGGGCACGAGCGCACACGAAATCCCCACTGATGCAGAGCCCGATGATGAAGTACATCAATCAGTGATATGTAATGAGAAATGAATAAATAAATACCGCTGCTGGGGGAGTGGGGAGCGGCATTTACCGGTCAGAGCTGCCCTCTCACGTCTCTCCAGCCTGCCTCCCCTCCTGGGTCGGCTGAGGCTGAAGACCTCACCCTTCCTCTTCCCTCTGACTTCAGTTTTACTTTCTGAGTTCCCGGCAACACAACAGTTCCTCAAAGAAGGGAGAGGGAGAGAGAACAGGGACACCAGTGAATGAGCGTCTTCTGAATGCTTGGAGACTTTTATATTATATACATCTATATAATAGTTTGTATGAGTTTATATTAACTATCTGACAAGACTGAAGTGGGAGGAAAGAAGACAGAAAAAATGTGACAGGTGGGATTAAAGAAAGTTCTGGAAAACGTTTTCCTCTCCTGTGCTGAACTCAAGTGGGTTCCTCCTGTCGCCTTTGTTGCCCCTGGACAGGGTCAGCTTTCAGCTGGTTGGCTCCTCGTCTGATGTGTCTTTCTGTCTAACTGAATCCTAAGCCTTTTCCCAGCCCCAGGCTGTAATCATTTCTTTCAAGCTTGTGATATGTTTTTCACTTCCGTCTTGCCTGCCCTGCAGATCCTCTGACTATTCCTAATTAAACTCCACCAGCTCCTCCTCTCACACACTGTGTTTTTACAACGGCTCATTCTGCAGTTACCTCATTTCTCGAGAGCCTCTAGACTTCCCAGGCATCGCCACAGGGAATCCCCTCCCCGTGTCTTGATTATCTCAGATGTGTTCATGGTCTACCCATTCCCCTGTCACTGCCGTAGGTCCAGGCAGCATTTCTGCCTCTTCCCTGGGCACTGACACTTAGATATCTCGGGATGAATAAAACTCATGACACTTCTGTTAATGATGTCATTTCCTTCTGCTCAAAATCTCAGCTATCTCATTGACTCTTCCCTCTCTTATACCTTCACTTCCCATCAATTACCATGGTCTGTAAAATGCCTACAATCCCTTCAGCCCTGGCCAAATATACAGACACACCCATCCACACACATGTGTATTCTCCCCACACCTGCCACCCTGGCTATTTATCTAAACATCAGTGTCTTCATTTTTCAATCCATGCTAAACTTGCTGTCATATCCATTCAACTTTTTCTCCCGACTTTACTCCCACCCCAGAATGAGAAAACCCTCTTGCTTGTAGAAAATGTCAAAATCATGGAGGAATAGTGTTGCCTTTCACTATAGGTGCTAAAAAGAGAGAATCTGTGTTTCCCTTTTGGTCCCTTGGAAGCTAGGTCAAAGGCATCAACTGAACTTTGCAGGTGTGTGGCCCCACTAGTGAGCCTGAGTCTGAGAGAGCAGCAGAAAGAGACAGGAAGTGAAAGATAATTTGCAGCAGCAGTGGTAGAGGTCAGCAGCATGGCTGTGAATAGTCTCGGGTGGACATGGACGGCCGGTACTGAGTAAGGAGGACTCATGTTGTGCCCAGCAGTGCCTCACCACCCAGGATGACCAGGGGTGAGGTCTTGGTCGTGTTTTCACTTGCTTCTCTTCTCTAGAATCATTTGCCACTCTAAATTTGCAATCTTTCCATCACTTCTGTGAACAACCCACTATCATTTCAGCAAATTCCTTTTTTGTTTGAGTTTTTCAGGTATGTAAGCACGTTTTCTGGTTTATCTGATCCTCTGACATCCTGGAGCCTTGATGACCCTGGAGGGGCTGCACCTCTGAGGGTTAACCAATTCTGAGAGATCATAAAGACTGGCTCAAAAGTGTTCCTTTCACATGCAAACTCACCAACCCAGCGGCCATACCCCAAACCACCTCCTTTATGGGACACTGCCCTAGTCATGCAAGATGACTAAAAACTGGATGCCCATTGGATTCTTGCTTCTCCACTCTTGTGATACTTTACTAAAATGAATGTGTTTCAACTCCATCCAGGTTAATACAAAAGATGTAAGGTCTCTATCAATTTTAGTGGCTGAATAGTATTCCACGGTATACATATACCACAGTTTATTAATCCATTCCTGGGTTGGTGAACATTTGGTTTCAACATTTTGGAGATTGTTAAATTGAGCTGTGAGAATCCAGTGTATTCAATACTAATATGAGTATTAGTGTATTAGTAGACAATCTAATATATGCCCACGTAAGAGAAAAACTCAAATCAGTTCAAGGTGGGGGTCAGAGGAACGAGGAGCAGGGAGAGGTGAGGAGAGAGGGAGGTGGGTGTGTTCCCACTTAATGGGCACAAGGTTCGGGTGTATGGCACACCTTTTAGGGGTGGGACTATTATGAAGGACTCTGCCTAACAAATGCAAACGTAGTAACCTAATTCTTTGTACCCTTAAATTAAACTGAAACAATTTAAAAACAAAACAAAACAGAACTGGATGACAAGGGAAAGGCCCTTTGCCCAGAGCACACTGAGACTATGCAAAGTAGCCAGCCCTGAGGCTGCTCACCCAGGAGCTGGTCCTGCTCCGCCAGTGGAAGCTGCATTAAAGGCACTTGCTCCTTCTGCCTCTGACTCCCCTGGCGCCTCCTCGTGTGGCCTCACTGTGTGCTGTGCCCTGCGCTCCTGTTTCCAGGGATCTCTGAATGAAACGGGAAACATCTTCATTCTCTTGCCTGTATGTCTCAGCAGATCTGATTAAACTAGTCCTGGGTACCCTCAAAACACCAGGTTTGGTTCTGATGCTTGCAACCAAGAACCCTAACTGACACACTTCCTGTGTTTTCAGGGTTTGGAGGGTGACTGGGAAGAGGAAACTATTAAAATGAACTTTAGAAGGGTTGTATTTAAAAACTGCAGAAGACAGCCTCTTAGCTGTCCAGAGTTAGGAACCTGGGATTAAGAACTATGGAGCTCCATGGGGTTTGGTGCAGGCAAGTGGGGACACGAGCCTCAGCATCTCCCAGAGCTCTGGTGGCTTCTTTTCTCTCTGCCTCTCTGCCAGTCTGTTCCTTTATCATGGTTCTCTGTCACTCCTGGTTTTCTCTGATTGGTGGTCAGTATGCCCAAGCCCCGAGTGGTGGCAACCTTACCAATCTAAGCTTTCAGTTGAAATACCCACCATGAGGTAACTCAGGCTCAGTAGCAGATAGTCCAAATGCTGATTGGCACTTGTTTATCTAAATATATTTTCTGAAGAACAAAGCCATTCCCAGTTACTTTTGGGTTATCTGTCGCGGCTTCTACTCTACAATGACAGGGCCAAGTAGCTGTAACAGGAGAGACTAGTTTACAAACGCAAAATTTTTACTACCTGGCCTTTTACAGAAATGAAAAAAATCTGGGCCACTGATCTAACTGAGTCTCTCTGCTTCCCAGACTCAGGTAGATTCAGCTCTGGTCAGATTGCTAGCCTGATTCACTTACCTGAGACAAAGTGGATGTGGTTGTGTCATTCATAGAAATATCTGGCTGAGTTTGTGGTGAAGGAACAAGTCTCTAAGAAGAAAAAGGTGGAAGAGAAAAGAATGCATTAATTATCACTTCCACCTTCAGGATAAACTCATCACTTTCATCTTTACCACAAGCTTCGAAGGCATTTGATAGCCCCCGTTTCTCACTAAAATAAAAGCTGAAGATTGCTGCATCCCTTCTGAAGTTGTCCCCGTTCTATTCTTATGATCTTGAGTGGAAACTAAGCTTCTCTGCTTCCTGTTCTTCAGCCAGCTTGACAGGCAGAAGGCAAAAAGGGACCGGCCAGGCTATTGGCTGGATGTCTTAGTCCATTTTAGTGTTATTGTAGCAGAATACCTAAGACTGGGTATTTTCTTTATAGAAAGGAGGTTTATTTGGCTGATGATTCTGGTGGCTGAAAGGTTCAAGCCAAGGAAGCTGCCTCTGGTGAGGGCTCAGGCTGCTTCAACTCACGGTACAAAGTGGCAGGGGAGCAGACATGTGGTCCAGGGACCACGTGGCTAGAGGGTACGCAAGAGAGAGAGACACACAGAAAGCCAGACTCTTATTAGCAACCTCCTCTCAAGCAAACTAATCCAGTCCCTTGAGAGGAAGAAGTCACTCGTTCCCCAGCAAGGCATTAATCTGTCCATGAGTGATCTGCTTCCAGGATGCAAATGCCTCCAACTACGCCCAGTTCCCCAACATTGCCACGTCAGGTATCAAATTTCAATGAGTTGTGATGGGGACAAACCGCATCCACACCCATGGGATGCATGCTCATAGCCGAATGGTTTAAAGGCTCAGCACTCCAAGGAGGGCGATACCTGGTATCTGGTTAATATCTAAGGAAATCCATGAAAAAATCTGTGAAGCCTACCGAGGAAGAAGTCCAAGTGTAAACTCCCTTGTGTCCTGAAATGAGCTTAACTGCCGAACTCACGAGACTGAGAGGACGTGAGTAAGGCAGGATCTTATCTGTGTAAAGTTCATGTATAGCACAATCCCAAGATGAGGCCCGGCCATAGCTAAACAACCAGCAAGCTCAGGTTCATGGGCCCAGTAAGAAACTAGAGTCTTGGAGAGAAGCCTAGATTTGCAGAAAAGAAAATGAGGCTTGGTGGGCAAGCTTGTGCCCCATAATTACTCCTCTTACTCAGATACCTGGCTGGGTGGAAGCAAGGCCAATTCCCAGTGTGTTGAGCTGAGGCTTCACCCTTCGCTCCAGTTGGGGCCAACCGTGAAATGGAATGTTGCAGAGCCTGCAAATGACAGGAATCCACGGCTCCTGCTGAGGTGAGCTGGTAAAAAGTAAAGCATTAGGTTATTTGCTTAGGTTCTACTATTCCACAGTATGGGGCTTCTCATGCAGTGGTCTCCAACCTTTTTGGCACCTGGAACCAGTTTCACGGAAGGCCGTTTTTCTGCAGACTGGAGGGGGGGATGGTTTGGGGACGATTGAATCACATTACATTTATTGTGCATTTTATTTCTATTATTATTACATTGTAATCTATAATGAAGCAGTTACACAACTCACCATAATGAGGATCAGTGGGAGCCTTAACCTTATTTCCTGCAGCTAGATGGTCCCATGTGGGAGTGATGGGAGATAGTGACACCCAAAGTGTGTTGCTTGTGCCCTCAGCTCCACTTCAGATCATCAGGCATTGGTTCTCATAAGGAACACCTAGACCTCTGACCTGTGCAGTTTACAGTAGGGGCATGCTCCTATGATAATCTAATGTCTCCCGTGAACTGAGAGTTGGAGCTCAGGTGGTGGTGCCAGTGATGGGGAGGGGCTGGAAGTATAGATGAGGCTTTGTTCATCTGCTGCTCATCTCCAGCTGTGCAGCCCGGTTCCTAACAGGCTCCAGGCCAGTCCTGGTCCACAGCCCAGGAGTTGAAGCCATCTTACCTGAGGCTGTCAGAAATGCATTTTATCTACTAGTTATTTGCTTCTTTTATAAGTAATAGAAACCCAAATCAAATCAATGTAAGCAAAATAGAATAGATCCAAATGGCTCGGCGCCTGTGGCCCAAGTGGCTAAGGCGCCAGCCACATACACCTAAGGTGGCGGGTTCAAATCCAGCCCAGACCTGCCAAACAATAATGACAGCTGCAACCAAAAAATAGCCAGGCATTGTGATGGGTGCCTGTGGTCCCAGCTACTCGGGAGGCT
>NW_003852497.1:2642568-2649020 GCF_000181295.1 Otolemur garnettii
TAATTGAAAACTGAGATAAGTAACTAACTAAACAACTTGTGGGTGAAGCTCAGAAATGAGCTGTTTCCAGGCATGGCTGTTTTCATAGGCTCAAATGACACCAGGTTTTATTCTTGGAATTTCTCTCTTTCATTCTCTGATCCCAGATCTTGGCTCTACTTCCTTTTATGTTCATTTCACTCTTAACTTAGTAAACACATTCCTCTTATCTTGGAAAAAATGACCCAGAAATCTCACCAGCTTTGCAATCCCAATAAGAGCTTTCTCAGTAGCTCCCCAGAAAGTGCTCACAGTGATTTTCACTGGCCAGCCAAGGTCATCTGCCCAACTCAGTCAACTGCAAAAGGATCTGTAGTCTGCCCAAGAAGAGAGTCTTTGAGAAGATCAGCATATCGCAGAATTTCTTTTCCATTCTATACGATGATATTCTGTACTTTGACTTTGGGGTGGGGGTTAAACATCTGGTGATACTATCTCTTCAAATACAGGAGACAATAGGCATAGGATATACTTAATTTATATTCTCATCAAGAGACCTAGAAGTAGAGATCATGACTGTCATGGCTTTGAAAATTATGAAACTTCGTAATATCTCCTAGGTGGTCCTACATTCCTCCGTGGCACTCACTAGCATTAGGGCCCTGAAAACACAGTGAACTGTGTTCTAGCTTTCTTGAGAAGCTTGGAAGGTGGCTGAGAAATGGGGAGCACAATATCAAGCAGCAACAGGAATCTACTGGAGAGAGGAAACTCACACAGATAGGGCAGAATGTTCTCGGCAATAATGGGGCATTGGTACCAAGTCACATGAACCCAGTCATTACCAGGAAATGCCACAGTGGGGTGATTCTGTCCCAGTCATTGTGAAGTGACAAACCTCTGAGCTCTGAACACCCCCCAGCATCCATCAGAGTTGTGTCATCTGGAACTAAGTGAATAACGGTGTGGGAGGAAGGCCTCTCCTAACATAGGACATCACACCTGGGAGACTGCCACGGCATGGGGATCTACACATGCCTCCCTATCATGTCTCCCCATTCCTGTCCTCACATCACGGCTGAGCTGTTCATAGTGTATTGGAGCAGACACTACCCTGGGTGGATGGAATTTATGGGATCCCTGCCTTCTTGAGTCTAAGGCGCAGCCAGACAGTTGTGAACAGGAGGGAGGTCCAATCTGGGAAAGTGGAAGTGAAGAAAGTGGCAGTAAGCCACTGGGAGTGTGGTGAGAGCGGCAGGAAGGACGAGGACTTCAGTGGGTGAGGCTAAATGAAGTAGCAGAGGCAGGCTTTCTCCCAGAACTCCCCATCTTGTGTGTTCTGCACCAACCAGATGGGCCCACTTGCTTTTCCCTTTACGTGTCAGATTATGTCATCTTTGCTTTTGTGAATTATTCTTAACAGAATTTCTTTTCCATTCTGTACAATGGTATATCCAAATCCTATTTGCCTTTGAGATGTCAAAAAGATCCCCTCCGAGTCATAGAATTGTAGCATTTGAACTGTGTCTTGAGTGCCGGAAACGTTGTGCCTACACCGCTGCACAGGCAGCCTCAGCTGAATGCCTTATTTTGTAGCTTTCTCTGCCCCATACGCGTCTCTTCTGGCAGACTTGGAGGAGACAGTCCATGGCTAACTCATTTTTCTTCTTGCCAAACACAACTCCCTAATTCCAAGCAGGCAAATTCATTCGTCAGATCAACAAATAAGTGAAAATTTTATGTTCCTTCTGATGATCGTTGTCTTGCTTGAAACTCCTTCATCAATCCATCTCTCTACACCCCTCAGCCCTGTCCTCAAGTGACTCTTGAGTCACATGCTGCTCTCAGCCCTCTTGTGTCCGAGTCATGCGCCTTGCTATTTTTCTTCTTCTTCCAGATTTTCATAAGGAGATCAAACTCATCACTAAGGTGGGCTAAGAGAGAATAGCAACTCCATGTTGCTGAAAGGGGAGAATGCGGTTGTAATGGAGTCCTGCCCAGGAAGTCTTATCAGACGAGGTCAGGGGTGGCCAGTTACCGCCTCTCTGCAAGTCTGTAAGTCAAGACATGGAATCCATTCTTGTAAGTGGCTGCTTCCACTTGTAAGTAATCCATGGAATGGAAACCATTCTTGTAAGTGAAACAGCACAAGACTAGAGAAACAAGCACATGTATTCAATACCAAATTGGAACTAATCGATCACCATCAGCACGTATGGAAGTAAATCTCAATGAAAATCAAGCCGGAGGGGATGAGGGGATGCGAAGATTCACACCCACGGAGGGTGTGCACACTGTCTGGGTGTGTTATAACTTTGACTCAATCGGTACGAAAGCAACGTATGTAAACAAAACATGTGTACCCCCATTATTCTGAAACAAAAAAAGAAAAGAGAATCCTAAAAGAAAACAAAACCAAAAAAAAAAAAACAACAACAAGACCCAGACTCTAAGCAGTGCTGCAATCTTGGATGGGGTTCAGCTTGCTGCTATTCAGCCTCAAAGACAAGACATGGGGCTGAACAAGTTCACCGAGGTCGACACGTTGGAATAAACAGGTGATTTCAGTTACTCGTTGATGCGTGGCGGTGGTGGTCAGTGTGGAGGAGGAAGAGGAGGAATTCCTGCTCTTGGTTGTACAGCATGATATGTCAGTTTTGAAAATCCTTAATCACTAATTGCCTGACATATATGTGCCTTGCATCCAACGTGGGACTATAAATTCTTAAAGAACAGACTTACGTGCTCAGAACCCCTTGGCTCTCCACACAACAGCGTCTGACCCCAGACGTAGTGTACAGCACAGAACTGGAGACTGAACGCGTGAGTCAGTGATTAACTGGAGTGTGTACTTTGGCCAGATTCTGTCTGTGTGTCTTGCATGGACATGGGCAACAGACCCATGCTCTGTTCCATGTCAACCTAGTTATGTAATCCTGAACAAATTGCTTAAAAGTCAGTATCACTCCTTCCTCATCTGTGAAAGGGGGATAAAAACGCCATGCGAGATTTTATATGGAGTAAATAATGAAATGAAATAATACACAGCAGTTGGCACTCTACTATATCATTCCTTCGCAGTTTCTGGCTCAGTAAAAATGTTTAATAAATGGTTCACTATTATTTAGTTTCCGCTTGACATTATTTGGAAAGGTTTAATCCTGGCAATGATCAGTGCCTTTTCAATGCATGTGTTATGAATCAAAAAGGATCAATTTAGCATTTATAAATATAACAGTGGATCTGTCTTAACAAGAACAGAAATCTCTAAAAGCAGCCTTTACCTATATTTTACGGGTGTCTGACTCCTGTGACGTGCGGATCTGGAACATTTAAGTAAGGCAGTTTCAGTTGAGATGTTTGCCCTTCCCCATGGAAAGAAATTCTGAAATGCTGATTCTCTTGTCTGCTCTGTTTTGAGATTGGTCTGTTGTTTGCTACACCCTCTAAGAGATTTGTTTACTCTGAGTTTACGTTGGGCTTCACACTACGGCTTTTTTGATGAAATAACACTGCTGGCAAGAAAAGCACAGCTTTTTATTCGTGTTCCTTCACCAATATGTTCCTATCACACACGTCTCAGAGGCCATTTACATCAATTAAGACACAATGAACGTACGGCTGACGTCCTGACGTCCCTGTTGCTCTACGGACGGGCTCCACATCATTACCTGGGGGGCGCTGTGTGTGTCCCAGTCTGTGATGTCACCCTGGCCCGGCTATCCATCTGAAACACTGCCTTTTATTGAGCCATTCACCCAGTGTGCATAGTATTATGAATCAAGGTTATTTCTCTTAGACCTTTACTTTTAGTAGTAGTCACAGCTGTGATTAAAAAAAAAAAAATGGCTGATTTATTCTTAGTTTTTGTTCCACATTCCCTTTGGAGTAAATTCAGCAGCAAGGTGGGGGGGGGGAGTACAGAATATGAAAATTGCTCACGGTGAAATTCATCAGAGCATGTTTCTACCCCTAGGGAGCATCACTTTCTCTAAAGGGAATGTTCTGATTGATGTCATCTATCCCCGAAATCCAGACACAGCCCATCTAATGTGCTTAGCGTAACAGGGGCCCAGAGACCTGTAAGAACAAAACACCTCCTGCTAGGGCTTGAATGTCCCCTCCAAAGCTCTTGTTAAAATTTAATTACCATTGTGACAGTAAGAGGTAGGACCGTTAAGAGGTAATTAGGCCAGGAGAGCTCTGCCCTCACGAGTGGATTAATGGCTTTATTATAGAAGAGCCTTGTTATGAAAGCCAGTTTGGCCTCCTCTGTCTGCTAGTGTGCTTTTTCTCTTCTGCTTTTCACTGGGAGGTTATGCAGTAAGAAGGCTCTCACCAGGTGTGGGGCCCTTGAACTTGGACTTTCCAGCCTTTAGACCCACGAACCATATAAATCCCTGACCATTGTAAATGCCCCAGTCTGTGCGGTTCTGTTTAGCAGCCCAATAATATACAAGATACCTACAAACTTGTCGTAATGATCACAATTCCAATTTTAACCATTCTTTTAAAGCATTTAAGTCTTCTGCTAAAATAAAGAGTGTTATTATCAAATAAAACCTTCTAGGGAAAAAAAAACCTTCTAGGGAAGGCTTTATTAACTCTTTTTACAATCATTACACGTGTTTCCTGTGTGCCCCTTTCTTCATCCCACACGCTTTCTCCTAGGAGAACACAATTAATTATCACGCTATTTAGTGTCCATGACCTCAATTAAAGAATAGTTTAGTTTTTTTTTTATTGGCAGAGAATTAGTTTTGTTATATACTTTTCACTGGTCTAGCACTTAGTACTTACTCCAAAAAAGCTGAATCACTCAGAATCCAGATGTCTACAGAACTTTCTCTTGAATTCACAAGTTAAAATAATTCCAATATCACGCTTACCAGAAATTTCCTGTGACTCCATTCCACACAGTTCTAAGGACCTTTGGGGTTGATTAGAAAACCCTTCTTGTGTCTTACCTGCTGCCCCGACAAGAGAATTCCACATGAAATATCAGCCAGTAACCCTTTAGCTTGAATTAGCCTACTACATTGTAGTAATTCATTTATGTTTTCCACTCTTTAAAATCAGTGGTGCACAACCCACTTGATGGACATGTAACATATCTAAAACTAACAGTGGCTCATGAGGTAAAGAGGAAGGGGAAAGAAAATCTGACATAAGGGGGTCCTATCAGAGTCTCTGGGATGTCAGTGTATTTCAAAATATCCCCCAAGCTGATGCCAGCGTACCTTCACTCTGCTTAGACTTGTGTACCAGAGAACAGAACCAGAGCTTTTCGTCCCTCTATCTCTTAGCTTTTCAATCCAAGTGACATCTAATAAAGATGCCACATGAGTTAGTTAGCTGATATTACTGAAGATCAAAAAGATGGGGTCAAGAGACGGATAGATACGTATTTATAGGAGAAGAAAGAGAGTTAACATAAATAAATGTATCCTAACAGAGGTTCTAGCAGAGGGAGAGGCAACTCAGGGCCATGTGATTTCAGCCAAAGTGGATCTTGGCCTAAGGACACTTATTAAAAACAGGAGTGTGGATTGGATAAAAAAATATATGAAAATACTCTTTCCTATTTTACACTGGCTCAGTCCCCAAACTGCGTGTGTTTCTGCCCTTGTTTTTTCTTTTCCCCAAGACTTAGGCTGCAACTGACACTTTGTGTATCTTCCCCAAGTAACCTATGCCTAATTAGGAGTTAAATAACAATTAAAGACTTTGCAAACACAGAAACCATATTAGAAATATCCACCTGCAGCCTCAGCTGTATCCGTGGACACCTGTTAACCTGTTAACTTTTCTTCCCTGTGAGAAGTGTGCTTTCCGCTCGCAGCGTTCTCTCCTAAATACAATCCTATGAATACCTCATATTGCCACAGCCAAACTTCTTAAAAGAATGCTCTGAACTTCCTATTTTTACCAGCTAATTTATTGCCTCAATCTACTAAAATCTGGTTTCTGACACCACCATGAGGCCACCCATGGTTTGCTGGTGACCTGCAGGTGGAACATTACACAATCCAGAGACAGCTTTCGCTCCTCTCCATCTCATTTACTCCACCTTTTCTCACGGTTCTCTGCCTTTCTGGGAACTCTGTCCAGTCCCCAGGGTGAATCTTCATTCTCCCTGCACATGGCACAGCTGTCCATCCTATCTGCAGGTTTACCCTTGAACCTTTCTCTTTTCAATCCACGCTTTCTCTGGGTGATTTTGCCAAACCTCTGACTTCAGAGATTCCCAAAGCTTTACTCTGCCCCTAACATCACCCCTGAGTGCCACACCCCAATATGACTCTAGTCTTCTACTGTAAGACATCAGGATGGGCACAGGGACAATCTATGACCAGAGGACACCTTCCTCCTGCTGACTGATCTGAAAAATTCTGAGAGTTAGAAAGAAAGTACAAAAGAGCCGTGTCCTAGGCCTGTCACATGTCACATGGCCTCCTTAGACAGACCACCGT
>NW_003852497.1:2650921-2651931 GCF_000181295.1 Otolemur garnettii
TGCACTACACCCCATCCTGCATACGGGAAGCTGTTATTAAATATTATTCTAATTTGGACGGGATGATATATTGCAATGCTATTCAATACTTTTATCGTTGCTTTGCATTGTACCTTCTGAGGCACCCGCATTCATCCAGCGAGGCTCTAGGCTTTAGGCTTTGTTCGGTGTTTTAGGGACAGCATGACAAGTAATACACACGGAAGGAAAGGAATCTATTTCTGGCTTTGACTTTCAAAATCCCAGCCCTTTCACGGAAAAGGAAAGAAGACAGGACTTGAACACAGAGCTGTGGAGTGGTCGGAGGCGCAAGAACCAAACTCTCCATCCCACAGCTAGATTACATTTCATTTTCTGGATAGATGTAAGGAAACTCCCTGGAGACAATGGTAGGTTGAGGTGAATTCTGGTGGAGGGTGGCTGGAGGCAGCTCTTTTCTCATACTCTGGTGGAACCCAGGGGTGGATGATAGACTCCCTTCTCTGCTTGGGAGAGGAGAGAGCAGATACATTATTCAGTCTCATCTACCCACTGAGCGCTTACTTGTGCCAGGCACTATTCTAAGTGCTGCAGACACAGCAGGAAACAAAACAGGAGAAAATCCTGCCCTTGGCTGACAGGTCCATAAACGGTCTCACCGAGTGTCTCTATGTGTGGCTTGGTAGAGAAGGAGTGGAGTGATCCCAGTGCACTGGTGACGGACACAGAAATTGGCTGGTAAAGCTCTGGCCCTCAGCAAGCACTGCATCTGGGGCAGCAATGTACCCACAGGCAAGTAGATGGCGACCACATTGAAAGGACATTTCTGCACCCTGTGGGACGAAAACCCGGTGGGGAGGGTCAGACACAAAAACATCCTCATCCTCCTTCCACTCAAACAACTAAGATCTCAAGGAAACTCTAGATTAACTGAAATTAATTTCTCTTCTCTTGGTGGAATGGGGCTTCTGAGTACATATAACTGAGTTACCAAAAGTCAAGAAAGTTCAACGTGAACTCCTAACTGAGTG
>NW_003852497.1:2653083-2654263 GCF_000181295.1 Otolemur garnettii
CCTCAACATTGCGCGTGGCACAGGCCTCAAGGTCTCTCACATCCTCATGCACAGGCCGGGTGTCCCCGGTGCTCTGCTCAGGTTCCTCTGCGGGGTCCCTCACCCTCCGGCCCCACAGGCCGCGTGTCCCCGGTGCTCTGCTCAGTCCTCCTCTCTGCAGGGTCCCTCACCCTCCGGCCCCACAGGCAGCGTGTCCCCGGTCCTCTGCCCAGTCCTCCTCTCTGCAGGGTCCCTCACCCTCTGGCCCCATAGGCAGCGTGTCCTCGGTCCTCTGCCCAGTCCTCTTCTCTGCGGGGTCCCTCACCCTCCGGCCTCACAGGCAGCATGTCCCCAGTGCTCTGCTCAGATTCCTCTCTGTGGGGTCCCTCACGCTCCGGCCCCACAGGCAGTATGTCCCTAGTGCTCTGCCCAGTCCTCCTCTCTGCGGGGTCCCTAACCCTCCGGACCCACAGGCAGCATGTCCCTAGTGCTCTGCCCAGTCCTCCTCTCTGCGGGGTCCCTCACTCTCCGGCCCCACAGGCAGCGTGTCCCTGGTCCTCTGCTCAGATTCCTCTCTGCGGGGTCCCTCACCCTCCAGCCCCACAGGCAGCATGTCCCTAGTGCTCTGCCCAGTCCTCCTCTCTGCGGGGTCCCTCACCCTCCGGCCCCACAGGCAGCATGTCCCTAGTGCTCTGCTCAGATTCCTGTCTGTGGGGTCCCTCACGCTCCGGCCCCACAGGCAGCATGTCCCTAGTGCTCTGCCCAGTCCTCCTCTCTGCGGGGTCCCTCACTCTCTGGCCCCACAGGCAGCGTGTCCCTGGTCCTCTGCTCAGATTCCTCTCTGCGGGGTCCCTCAGTCTCCCACCCCACAGGCAGCGTGTCCCCGGTCCTCTGCTCAGTCCTCCTCTCTGTGGGGTCCCTCACACTCCGGCCCCACAGGCAGCGTGTCCCTGGTCCTCTGCTCAGATTCCTCTCTGTGGGGTCCCTCACTCTCCGGCCCCACGGTGCTCTTCTGCCTGAGGATCTGTGCTCCCTTTGTCTGGGCACTTCCCATCCACTATGCTGCATTGATAATGAACAAGAATGAAGAAAGTGGAAAATCTTTCATTTTATGCATTTTCCCGGATTACCCAAATGATCTTTCTTCCAACATTTTGAAAAGTTCATTGAAAGAATTGTACAGTAACAAAATATATTTGTA
>NW_003852497.1:2654283-2654779 GCF_000181295.1 Otolemur garnettii
ATTTTATGCATTTTCCCGGATTACCCAAATGATCTTTCTTCCAACATTTTGAAAAGTTCATTGAAAGAATTGTACAGTAACAAAATATATTTGTATGCTTCACCTGGACCCAGCAATTGTTAATGTTTGCTATTTTCTTTTTTTTTCTCTCTTGTTCTCCTGCTGTTTCTGTTTTCATTGTGTATGTGTATTTGTGTATTATTTTTCAGAACCATTTAATAAAAAAGTCACAGAAAGTTCACCTCATGATGGTTTGCCTTTGATTACCCAGCTGGTATGTTCTTGTATAAGGACATTTTCCAATGTAACCACAATAACATTAACACACCTAATCCAATGTACAATAATCCCATTATATCATCTAATGTACAGTCCACATTCCAATTCACCAACTGTCTTTACAATGATCTTTCTAGGCGTATGAGAACTTTTAAGACAATTAAGTTTGCAAACTCATCCTAGAAAAAATGCTACACGATTCATTGCTGAATATCAC
>NW_003852497.1:2655690-2662945 GCF_000181295.1 Otolemur garnettii
AATTTCAAAATCCATTAATGCCTACGATTAATCCTCATGGATCTGTCCTCTGAGATTTAGATGCTGTCCTCTGAGTCATCCTTCTTTTTTTATGAAAGGTGGGTTTGCAATTGAGTAATTTCATCAGCTTCTTTATTGCCTGAAGAATCAGGGGGGAGAGGACTCTGTTCTATCACTTCATTCTCTTTCAGTCTAAGCTGGTGATGTTTCTGCTAGGATAAACTATGTTAATCATTTATGTAAGAATTCCATACTGTATATCAAATCAGCACAATGTACCTGATAAATGCATTAATGTATGCAATTATGATTTAATAAAAAATAAAAAAATTAGAACAGATAAAAAAAAAAAAACTTCTCAAGAACATCGTGGATCTCTGGTGTATGTCACAGGGAGTCACTCAATTAGACCAAACGGTCTTTCCATCTATCTGGATTCTGTTGAGTTAGTTGAGGGCATCCCTAAACCGTACATCTAATCTTCTCAGTGAGCCCTGTGTGACAGAAGGCACCGACCTTTCTATCCTTACAGGTATCAGCCAGAGGTTATGTGGCCACACCACCCTTGTCTTTGTGTCCAACGCATGCTTTCCTGACAGTGAATCTCCTAATTTTACCATTCTTTGTAATCTAGATAGACTGAGAATTTCCTAAATCATCAATTCTTAGTTTTTACTTAACAGTTCTTCCTGCAGTCTATCTCTACCTTCTGTTACTACAGCTCTCAAGCAGACATCTCACTGTACCTTCAACATTTTACTTGCAAAGCTCCTCTGTTAAATGTATACTTTCGTAGTTAAGAATGTCTGCTCCCTGTGTATCTGCAGAACCCAATTCTGTGAAGCTTTCTGCTACCATCTAGCAAACACCTTCTTTACTCCAGTTTCTAATAACAAAATCTTGATTTTCTTTTGAGCCTCACTGGCATAGTCTTTAAATTCACTATTCACATAGTTGTTTTTTTTTTTTTCCAAATCATTCTAGGTTTTATTTATTTATTTATTTATGTAGAGACAGAGTCTTACTTTGTCACCCTTGGTAGAGTGCTGTGGTGTCACAGCTCACAGCAACCTCCAACTCCTGGGCTTAGGTGATTCTCTTGCCTCAGCCTCTCGAATAGCTGGGACTACAGGTGCCCGCCACAATGCCTGGCTATTTTTGTTGTTGTTGTTGTTGTTGTTGTTGCAGTTTTGCTGGGGCCAGGTTCGAACCCGCCACCATTGCTATGAGGGGCTGGTGCCCTACTCACTGAGCCACAGGCACCACCCTCATTCTAGGTTTTTTATACCCTGTGGATTAAAATTGTCTCAGACACTGCCCATTCCCTAATTCCAAAGCCATGTTCTCATTTTTTGGTATTTAGGTACTAAAGCACTCCACTTCTGATACCAATTTCTATACCACCAATACAAATTACCACCAATTTAGTGGCCTAAAACCAAGACATATTGGTATTTTTTTTTGTTCTGGACTTCAGATGAATGAAATGGATCTCACTGGGCTAAAATCAAAGTATCTATAAGGGGATGTTCCTTTCTGGAAGGTCTAGGAGAAAAACTGTTTTCTCAACTTTTCCAGTTCCTACCCACGTTCCTTTTTCTCATTTCTTATTTGAATAGCTTTAGGAGGTTCAAATGGGTTTTGTTACATAGATGGCAGGCATTGTGGGAAAGTCTAGGTTTATAGTGAACATGTCACCTGGATGGTGTACGTTGTACCAAGTAGGTAATTTGTCATCCTGTACCACCTCCCTCCCTTCCCTTTATGATCTGTAATATCCATTATTTCCCTGTGTGTGACCATGCGTGCTTATTGACTAGCTAGATGAAAGCATGTGGCATTTGACTTTTTGTTCCCAGATTACTTCACTTAAAATAATGGCCTCTAGTTTCTTCCAAGCTACTAGAAAAGACATTATTTCATTCTTTTTCATGGCTTAGTGCTATTCCACAGTGGTAGTGGTGTCTCTGTGTGTGTGTTTGTATGACACATTTTTATATATATATATACTCATCAGTTGATGGATATTTACGTTGACTTCATATCTTTGCAATTGTGAATTGTTCTGTGACAAATATTTGGGTGTAAATATATTTTTTAAATAGTGACTTCCTTTCCTTTGCGTAGATACCCAGTCATGGGATTGCTGGATTGAATAGTAGGTCTACTTTTAGTTCACTAAGGAATCTCCATGTTGTTTTCCATAGAGGTTATACTAATTTACATTCCCATCAATAGTGGATAAGGGTTTCCTTTGTACCACATCCATGACATTATTGTTTTTTGATATTTTCAGATGGTCATTTGGACAAGGGTAAGGTCATATCTCATTGTGGCTTTAATTTATATTTCCCTGTTGACTAGTGATGTTGAACATTTTTTTCATGTTTGTTGGCCATTTGTTTCTCTCCTTTTGAAAAATGTCTATTTATGTTTTTGCCCACTTTTTAAATGGGATATTTGGGTTTTTCTTGCTGATTTGCTTGAGTTCTTAATAGATTTGGGGTATTAGGCCTTTGTCAGATGTATAGCTTATAAATATTTTCTCTCACTCTGTAGGCTGTCTATTTAATGTGTTAATTATCTTTTGTAATGAAGCTTTTTAGTTTGAGTTCCATTCTCTGTTCTGGATTGTAAAATTTCTGCTGAAAAGTCTTGTGTTAATCTAATGGATTTTCCTTTGTAAATTGATACTTTTGTCTCACAGCTCCTAGGATATTTTCCTTTATGTTAACTTTAGCCAGTCTGATGACCATATGCCTTAATGATGTCCCTTTTGTAATGAGTCTTCCAGGAGTTCATTGAAGTTCTTATATAGGGATGTCTAAACCTCTGGCAAAATCAGGAAAGTTTTCCTCTATTACTTCTTAAAATAGGTTTTCCATGCTTTTTGCTTTTTCTTCTTCTGTCTTAGTGCTAACTATGATTCTTATTTTTGGTCATTCTACATAACCCCAGATCCTCATTTCGCTTTTAAAAGCACACATTTATTTTAAGACAAAGAATTTTATGATGAAAACAAATCAGTTACCTTATAAAGTAGCCAATACTCTGTCTATATGTGATTATTTTCCTGTAATCAGGTTCAAGCTTAAACATTTTTGGCAAGGGCACATCATTTGTGATATTAGGTACATTTTACTATTTAATTTCACCACCACTGACAATGCATAATTTGATACCTTGTTCCAGTAAACTTCCATCACTTTACTATATAGGTATTGTTTTCCTTGAATTAGTAAATAATTGGGAAAGTGACACTTTGATATTATATAAATAACTGCACCACAATATTTTACGTAATGGTTATAAGCATTAATTTATTATATTGGAAGTGAAAAATGGTGCCTTTCTGATAATTCTATCCCCTAATTGTGCTATCACATAATTCTATTATTGGACATTCTTCTGTAGGGGAGAAAATTTGCTCTTCATTTGTCTCAAATGGCTTTCCGTACTTTATTACTACTACTACTATTATTAAATGTTGTCATTGCTATCAGTATATTCTTTAGTTTTCAAATTAACCCTTATGTAACCAGTATGAGCCCCTTAAGGACAGATCCTAAATTCTCTTGACACAATTCAATTAGGCTCCAAATACCTCCTGGCCTTATGGCACAAAGCAGCTGTCCAAAACTTCCCTTGGCCAGGTGCAGTGGCTCATGCCTGTAATCCTAGCCCTCTGGAAGGCCAAGGCAGGTGGATTACCTGAGCTCACAGGTTCAAGGCCAGTCTGAGCCAGTGAGACCTCATCTCTAAAAACAGCTGGACATTGTGGCAGGTGCCTATAGCCCCAGCTACTCTAGAGAATCGCTTGAGCCTAAGAGTTTGAGGTTCTATTAGCTATAATGCCATGGCACTCTACTGAGGGTGACTAAGTAAGACTCTGTCTCCAAAATAAAAAAAAAGAAACCTTTCCTTGAAATTTTACCTGGAGTCAGTCATTCCCCCAAGAAGCCCTGGATGATTATAGATGAAATTATCTTGAAACAGAGATCTGGTCTGTTAAAGGCACTCATTACTAGTATGCGACTCACGTAAGGATTTTTAACGTCTCCTTTTACCTCTGTTCTAATCTGAAACCCGACTGATGAACTGAATCAGTCAATAAACAAATGAATAATTGACAATATACTTAATCTTATCATTGACTAAGCTAAGATATACTCTGAAGGTGTAAATAACTATTCTGATAGTAGGGCTTTTTAATGAAGATTTTTTATTTTAGGCCTAATGGAGAAATTTGGCTAAGTGAGGGAGAAGAAGAAAATTTAAGAATCAGTGAAAATATATAAGGGGACAGAGAGGGGTGCACAGCAAATATTTTAGTGGCTTCATAAGACCAAGGAGACTTGGTTTGGGCTTTAGATCCCAAGTCTGACTGTGAAAGAATTGAAATTACCTCTCTGTGTTAACTTTTTCACAAAGTATCAGAGCCCTTGGACATCTGAGTTTTTATTAACTTAACCTCTGAGAAGAGGATGGTAGGGAAATACAGAGGGAAGCAATGCAAAAGCCAGGTACTGTCATGGAGGTGCCCTTGGCCTTAGGTCATCAGAAGGTTATCTGAATCTTCCTGATGGAACATGTAAATATGAGCTCTACATCACTGTAAGGTTTACTGACAGTTTATGTTTTGAGCTTCTGTTTTCCTATCTAGTTCACGTGTAAGGAATTACTCCTTGCTGGAAATGCCATCTTGAAACAAAGTGAGAAATGTGGAAATTACTAGCACTTGTTTCTCAATACATACAAGTGATACTGGAAAATTGTCATTAGAAGTTCCAAGCTGAAAATCAATTTAAAGAAAATGGAAGGAAGTGTCCCATCAACAGACGTTTATTGGGTATATAACCCTGTACAATGGAGCAATACTTTTCTCTAAAATATAATTACACAACAATATGATTATAATTTATTTTTAAAATGAGCTAGTGCCTGCCAATGTTAACAAAAACAAAATACAGCTACCAACCAAACAAATAACCCCATCCCCTCGAAATATTTAAGATGACTCTGGTTTGAATAAATTGATTTATGTTCATTAGAGCACTGTAAATACCAGAAGGGGCATTTCAATTAAATAAAATTAAATTTTATAAAGTAAATTTGGACTGCATCCAGGACAAAATTGACAGCATATTGATACAGCATATTTCTCGGAGAAACGTCTGGTTTGTGGAAAGAGCACCACAGACGGTCCATTTAACTTCTCGCCTACTCTGACTTCCAGGGCCAGGAGAATCCATAGATCGATCCAGTAAAGAGCTTTCAAATGATAGGACTTAAGTTTTATTTATTTCTTTGTTTTCCATTTTTTTCACAAAGTTTGGCACTCAGAAAACATTCAATTAATGTGTTTGGATGAATAAATGCATGAATGTATAAATGCATTAAATGAAGGCTTAGATGATATAAAAAATGTTTTCAAAACTCAACTAATTATGTTAGAATCCATATTGCATGCTAGCTGTAATAGAAAATAATTTTTAATTGTTCAGGCTTTTATCTTCCTTTTAAAGCAGAACAAAGCATATCTTCATTTTAATAATTAATTTCACCAGTATAATAACTCAGCTGCCTCAGTGAGTTTGATGACACAAGAACAAGCCAGCTTTGACTTTGCAGAGTGAAAAGTATACAACTTTTCATTGAAAAGAGACTTCAAATACATTGACTATGGTCACGAGAGTAAAGAAAACCTTTCTGATAGAAAACACTTTTCTTAACACTATGTTTAAATATTGAATAACTGGGTGCTTTGCTTTGATTGTTAAATCTATAAGTTTTGTGAACATATGGCAGCCTCCTAATACAACGTTCCTTGGGATAGCTAAAGACCCAGGATGTGCTGAATTAAGTAGCAGTCTCTTGAGGCTAAGCTGTAATTAATTAAAAGAATCAGTAAGCATATCGTGGGTGCTTCCAATACCATCTCTTGGTGCATCTAAACATGCTCGGGGACCTTAGACAGCTATGCCCATCTGCAGTGAAGTGCAGCCTCATCTTTCCAGGCTATTTTTACATGCTGTAAATACAACTAGAGGATGCAATTAACTCAAGCTCTGGGCAGGTCAGTTTGGGCCCTAACTGTAGTAACAAGGACCTGTAGCACATGACAAGCACATTGTTAATGCCTGGATTTCTGCTTAGTTTGGAAGGTCAAGGTCAGCTGGGTTCAAGTTTTCCCTTCTTCTCTCCCGCAGTGCTGCACCTTGTTGATTTGGCGACAGCACCAAAGATTTTCACATTCCACTGGGCATTGTATTTACACTTCCTGGTTAATTCTGAATTTATTTATTTATATGGATAAAGACTACACCTGTCCACAGGCAAAGCATGTGCCACTCATCCGAGAGGCTGGGCAGGAGTGGGACACAACCACCTTCTAACTAAGATACCCAGGACCACTACATAGACCATGTTAGTATTTCTGGACATGACCAGCCTTTTCACTTTCTATTTCCTATAAATGGGAAGCAATATGCCAGTGACAGGCTGACAGATGTTTCTCTGAGCACTCCAGATAGCGCTTGCTTCTGTCGAGAGTGCCGTTTACAAAACTGGTAAACTCTGGCATCGGGTTTAATTCAAGGGAGGAAGAATGCTTTTGTTTATTACGAGCCCTCAAGCGGAGCTATCAAGAATGGTGATTAAATTAAAAATATTTTTAAGCAAAGAGAAGCAGCATTTATCTTGTGGAAGAACAGATTACAGATTCATCCCTGAATTAGAATGAAGGCATATGAGGAGCCATAAAGTTAGTCTGTCCGGACCTTTTCTTCCAAATGTGCTGGAGTAGTGGCAAGGTTTTAAAATCCTCTTTTCTGGAATTTTGCCTTCATTGAGCCCATTATGAGATTCAAGCCCTGCACCTTAGGAACACATAGTTATAAAACGCTGGACCATCTTCAGTCCACTGACTGGCACGTACACTGCAACTGATTTCAAAATCTCGTCCTTGTCCCTGGCCCTGTCCAGCTAGAGGACCAAGTGGGTTCAGCCAAGCTGGACAGTCACATGTCTTTAAGTATTCATGTAGGGGTCAAATTCTACTTTTTTTTCTTTGAGATAGGATCTCATTTCATTGCCTCGGGTAGAGTGCAGTGGTCTCATCACAGTTACTGCAGCCTCAAACTCCTAGGCTTAAGTGCCCCTCTTTCCTCAGCTTCCAGAGTAGCTGGGACGACAGATGCACATGTCACCTGGCTAATTTTTCTATTTTAGTAGAGACAGGGTCTCCATCTTGCTT
>NW_003852497.1:2663131-2666216 GCF_000181295.1 Otolemur garnettii
AAATATACAAGCGGGAGTGTGGATGTGCTAGATAAGTAGATTCTTTAGGCCTCAGGTCAAGTAATCACTGCCTCTTCTGTAACCATGAATTGTAGTTCATTGTTCACTTTTCTGTAGTCTGTATCTCCTCCTACAGTGTAAACGTCACGAGGCAAGGTGACCAGAAGGCTGCAGGATGGCCCCTGCATGCTCATGTTCGCACCCGGCCATCCCCTTGGACACTGCACCAGGACTCATCTGTGTGGCCAATGGGATACAGAGATAGCAACGGTACGTCCCTTCCAAGATTAGATTACAAAAACTATGGCTTCTGACTTGGGGTTTCCCTCCCCTCTTCTCCAGAACACCTGTGTCTGTCTCTCTCTCTCTCTGTCTATCACTCTCTCATCACTTGCTCGGGGAGAGACCAGCTGCTGCCTCCTGAGCAGCCCTGGGGTCCATGTGCCAAGGAACCGAATGCTCTTGCCATCAGTCATCTAAGTGTACTTGAAAGCCAATTCCCTTGCTCCTTTAGTGACCGCATTTCTGCCCAATAACCTGAGTGCAGCTTCCTGAAAGACTCTGAATCAGCCAGGCAGCTAGGCTACTCAGAAAGAAACTGTGTGATATAATAGATATTTGTTTTAAATTGCTTAGTTTTGGTGTAATTTGATCTACAACAATAGATAGCTAATACAGGATGATCCATGTTTGATTGCAAGCTCCTCAATAAATCTGCTGAAAAAATACTCGAGTGAAGCCAGACAGCTTCGGCACCAGTCCAGGCACTTTCTCTAAGGGCGTCTTCGTATTTTCTCAGGCCAAAGCAGCTGCCGTCTGACTGCAGCTGCAACTTAGGGAAATCCTCTTGTAAATAAACTGGGAGACTGTTTTTTATTTCAAGAAAGACCTCAGTGGAAATAAGGAACTAATGTGGTCTGACAATTAAGTACAAGAACTCATCTTAGAAAAAGTGCTCCATACCTCACTGCTGAATATCACTACAGTCACCTCCACCCTCCTCCCCTTGGGAGGCTGTGCACTGATGCCGGTGCCTGGTCCAGGGCAGCATGTCAAAGGCAGGCTCACTCTGCCATGAGCTATGGAGCACTTTTTCTAGGACAAGATCTTGTACTTAATTGTCTGACCTCATAGTTAATAATAACTGAGGCTGCCCTGAGTGTGAAGGTCACGCGTTTTGTTAAGCAGTTGACATCGCACAGTTTATTTAGAGGGTCAAGCATAAGAACTTCTGAAGGATGATTTTTGTATTGATTTCCAGTCCCTTCCCAGGGTGCTGATAATTTGGGCATGGTGAGGGAGGAGCCTTTCCTGGCTGTCTGTTCTGGTGGTCTGGAGTCTCTGTTCCCAAGGGTTTGGCATTCTCTGCCAATCCTCCTGTGTTTCCCCTCCGACACAGATTACAGGAACAGGGCTTCCCTAGTCACAAAAATGACAAGGAATGCTCAGACCCTCTGGATTCCATTGTCATTGTTCACATTTTTGAAAATAAGGAAACCATGAAAAATTTCTAAACTTACTTTCATTCTTGACTTATTCTCTATGCAATGGTTGTTCAGCCCTGTCTATAAAAGTCTCTGACTTTTATGTTCTGTCTTTCCCTGTGAGTGGCCAGAGAGCCCTCCGGCGCGTCCAGCCTTATGGCAGTGGGGGGGTCATCTTCAACCTGAACCGAACGTAGAGAAGCCTCCTTAGTGCAAGGTAAGTTGTTCACTGGTTATTTATGTCATATCGCGATGTAAAGGCCACAAATGTCGAAGTCTTTTTTCATGAAGACTTTGTACGAGGGAGCACCTCACAACTACAGCTCACACTGGAGGAGAAGGCGAGCTGACCCAGGTGCTCAGATAACAAAGCCCGCCTGTTATTTTGGCCCATCAAAAAATAAAGAAAATGGAGACTAAGAGGTTTGGTGGTGACTGAGAGTGTGCAAGCAGCAGTAAAATTATGCATGTCTTCACTGTGGAAAGCTCCAGACGTTCTGGATGTCTTGTCAGGCTGTGGTCCCCAACACCTGGGCTGCAGACCGAGCTCTGGGCCTCAGACCAAGCTCTGGGCCCCAGACTAGTCCCTCTGCATGGGCTGCACAGCAGGAGGTGACCAGCGAAGGAGTGCAGCTTCGTGACTGGCACCTCTGCCTGAGCTCTGCCTCCTGTCACCTCAGAGGTGGCTTTCACTTCTGATAGGAGCGCAGATCTTACTGCAGACGGAGCATGAGAGGGATCCAGGCTGTGCTCCTTATGAGAATCTGCTGCGCTCCTCTCTGGTCTGTCGTAAAACTATCTTCCACGAAGCCGTTCCTGGGTGCCAAGGGGTCGGAGACCACTGTTGGGGAGCATCGGAATTTTAAATGCATTTTCATTTGCACTGGCTAAAACTTGCTGTGGTCGTGTCTAGCCTTGGTTAACCACATTTCTAACCATGTGCTTCATGAGTATCTTCTACTTGGAGTAACTCTCCTCCGTTTTAATAGCCAATGAAGTGCCTTGTATTTAGCAAATATTTTTAAATGTTAATTGAATCTTTACTGTACCCAGCTTTGGCTGTTCAATTTATTAAAAATTCTCTAGCCATGTGTTATGGTGGGAAGCTGTAGTCCCAGCTACTCGGGAGAATCACCTAAGCCCAGGAGTTGGAGATTGCTGTGAGCTGTGATGCCACAGCACTCTACCGAGGTCAATAAAGTAAGACTCTGTCTCTTAAAAAAAAAGAAACTCCCTCTGTCTTGACCCCATCTAACACATTCACAGATAGAAACCCCACCCATCTTGATCACATTAGTGTTTTCTAAATCAATGAATGTCCCTAACACCTGCCAATCAACTTTGCACTTTATTCAGGATGGACTTGAAAACTAATCTGCATTGAACTTTCCTCCACCACAATGATTTTTCCCCCATTATTTATGGGCTATGAGTAGACTCAAATATCTGTTCCCATCAGCTCTTCATTTGGTTCCTGAAGGCAAGTCTTCTGCTCTCTGCAATGAAGTTTCTTTTGAGAAGGCATCATTCCTTATGCCTCTGCCATTCCCAATAGCCCCCGACATAAATGTTCATTTACACTGTCCTCAATGGAGTACAGT
>NW_003852497.1:2666278-2666678 GCF_000181295.1 Otolemur garnettii
GAGAGGTCTATTGCCTATGAATCTCTGAGTGCCTCAACTTCTCAGGCTTGGCTCTCTGTATATTTTTTATAAGACACAGAGAAGTAGCTTCTCTTCTTCCCATGTGCAAAGAGGCCACTGCTTATGCTGCTTCCCGAGATTCCTCTCTGTACAAAGTTAACTTTGAGAACATTGCCTACTTTTTCTGTTGTCTCCTGAATATATCAAATATGGCCTTTGGATTGAAAATTTTACATCTAATCTTCAACAGCAAATAGAATAAAAAAATAATAATCACACTATCTATATCAAAGTTTTCTTTATTAATCTCACAAATGTCTTAGGTCCTCCATCCACAATCTATTACTCCTGATTTCTCAGCTTACATAGCACCGGACAGCCATGTGAATTTCTGCATTCT
>NW_003852497.1:2667777-2689719 GCF_000181295.1 Otolemur garnettii
CTTGAGCTACAGGCGCCAAGCCTATTCAGCAATTTTAAACAGAAACAATAAAATTTAGATGAAAGTTATTTTCTCAAAATATAAATATTAATTATGTATCTAAAGTTCAACAAAGTTTACTACAAACATTAAGAAGAAGAGTTCCTGATATGTTTTAATATCAGGTACCTTAATGAGGTAAAATTTTATATCTATTTGGTAAAATAATAAAATTTCACAAATCTAAGGCCTGAAAAAAATGACATTTCTCTAATTTTCATTATGAAAAAATGTAAACATAGACAAAAAGGTGAAAGAAATGTTTGACCAACACCCATACACCTCCCACATCGGCTCGAGTGTTTTGTAGTTGTTTTACCTTTCTCTTTGTACATTTGCTAAACATGTTAAAGTGATTTTCAGCTATGACACTGATAAATATTTCAGGATGCATCTCCTGGAAATAAAGACTTGGCTACACATGGTCATTACTTCATCGTCACACCAAAGAAAATGACTAATTCTCTGATATTAACTAACCCATAGTCCTTATTTAATTTTTTCTAATTTTCCCAAACATGTCTTCAGAAGCTGTTTTGTTTATTTCTTTAAACAAGATCCAGTTAAGGTCTACATAAGACCTTTTGTTTCTGTATCTCTTCGGGGGCTTTTATTCTTGAACAGGCCTCTCATTTTGTCCCCATTGACTACTTGAAAAGAGCCGATAGTTGCCTTGCAGATGGCATCACATTCTTCTGTGGTCTGTTGACTTACGGTGGCATGTGGCTTGTCTCTCTACGCAGTCCCTGAATATGCTACATATTGGAAATTACGTCTAAAAGCTTAGATTAAGCTTAGACAGTTTTTTTTTTTTTCTGGCAAGAATACAGGTGCCCATAGCATCTAGTTGTCCCATTATTAAATAACGCTGATTTTGGGTGGGGAAAGCCAGATCTCTTCCACCTGAAGTACATTTCTATTCACTGTCATATAGAATTATGTGATTTTATAGATTACCCTCACAGAGGGTTGTTGTTTCACAACAATCTTAGAAGGAAAAGTTTTAGCATTCTTGCTGGAACCTATTATTTCATCAGAGTGATGTTTTAAAATTTCTCTTAAGCCTTTACATTTGTAAATTACTATTCCTCTATAGAAAACAGTTTCTACTCATTAAGTGGATATAAGATGGTTAATTCTTCCCTTTTCTTGCTAAATTTCAAAGTAAGCTGATAGTATAATAATTGTATCATTGGTGGCATGGTGGCATATATGTTTATTTACCTTTTCTCTCTCACTATCCTTTCTTACCACTAACAATTCATTTATTTTCTTTTGTTGAATATTTTACATTATAGTGACAAACTTACTGAAACTGTCTCATAATTGGTCAATGGGATTTTCTTCCAAGCCAGGTCCTATGCCCTCTGGATCCTTTGGATATGTTCTTCTTATTCCTTGAGTACATCCTTGCTTTCTGGACCAATATGATCTGTATCATACTTTCTCTGCCCCAGACCTGAAATCAACCATCACATAAGAAAAAACACCACTGATAAAATGGGAACAGATATTTGCAAGTTACATATCTGATAGGGAACTGGTATCCAGAATATAAATAAGACAACTCAATAGTAAAAAGAAAAATACCTCTCTTAAAAATTAAAAAAAAAAATTAAATAGATACATCCACAAAGAAGACATGCAAATTGAGGCCAAACATTAAATCTTTACATATACAATTGTTATAGGACAGAAGCGAGATATCAAGATCCAAAGCCAATCAAGATAATGCCAATAGGAAGTCTTTAAAAGACTTTATTAAAAAGACAGATTGGCTGACTGTCCCCTCAGTATGGGGAGCAGCCCAGACCACTGGTATGTGTCAGTTTATATCAGGTAGGCTGATGAGATATTGGGGTGAGCTCACATGACCAGAGAATTGCTGAAGCAGGTATTGTTTAAACGTGTACAGTAAAAATAATCACAAACAGACATTCAGTCACATTGGTCTTAGTCATTTCTTCTAACAATATCTTTCTAACCATCAGGTCTAGTTGGGCTCGTTGGGCCCCTCAATATGGTGAAGTTGCCGGGAGTAAATAGGAGAAGTGGGGGTTCGCTTATGCAGCCCAGACTTCTTGGCTCCACTACCTCACTTCCCTTTCATTCCTTCTCCTTCTTTTAACATTTCATTAAATAGTGAACAGTTTATTGCAATTTCTTACACACTTATACTTACTTTAAAATCACACCTAAATTTCTTACACACTTATCCTAGAATCACACCTAATGTCTAATGCTTTCTACTGTTTATCTTTTATCATTAATCTTTTGTTATCTATTTTACCTACTCTTAAACTATTGTTAAGCATTAGTAACTTCCCTAAACTATTGTATGCCCTCTCCCTCCCCCCTCTATGGATTGTGTTTTGCTGATCTAGCAAGTGGTTTAGCAAGAATTAAGGGGACGGAGGGGCTGAAGCAAGAAATAGGGAAGTCAAAGAGGGGGTGAGAGTGACGGGATTTTACCCATCTCACAATTAGCAGAGCTTTGTTCTTGTTTTTGATAGGTAACATTTATTATGTAGAGAAACTTCTTCCTTATTCTTACTTTCTTAAAATTTGTTATCATTATGTACATGTATTTTATCATATGCTTTTTCTAGATTTATTAAAATGATTCTGTGATCTTTGTCCTTTATTTTATTCATTTGGTATGTTAAATTATGTGATTTTCTGATATTAAACCAACCTTGCATTTTAAGATAAATGTTACTTGTTCATGGTGGATAATCCTTTTTATAAGTTACTAAATTCAATTTGTTATTATTGTGCTAAGGATTTGTGCATCTCTGTTCATAGGAGATATTGGTATGTATGGTTTACTTTGACATGTTTATTTCATGAGATATATATTAATATTAGGTTAATATCAGCCTCAGAATAAGTTGGAAAGTATTTTCTTCTTTTCAACCTTTGTTAGAATTTGTGAAGCAATTTTTGAGCTTTCTATTCTCATCCATCAGTTTACTCTCTAAGTGCCACCAGCTGCTAATTTAACGGTGGATGCTTCCTATCACATTTTAATATGAGGAAGCGCTTTTTTTCCTTTCTTTAATAGAAACATATCTGTTTTTTAAATTTCTGTATTTCTTGTATAGAAAATGAGATTTAAAATGTTCTATCTCATTTAACTTCGTAAGTAAAAATTTCCTGAGAATTTATTTTCTCTAAATTCTCAAGTTTATGTGCATAATATTTTTCAAATTAAACTCATTATATTAAAAAATATTTTCTGTGTTTTAATGAATATTTTCTCATTGCATTTCTTATTTATTTGGCACATTTGTGCTTTCTCCATTTTTCTTAATTAACTTAGCTAGGTTTTTGTACCTTGCTAACTTTTCAAAAGGATGTTTTGAAATTTATTTCTTATTTTTACATATTGATTTATACTTTTATCTTCTTTCACTATTTCCTTTATTTTATTACACTTTTTTCTTTTTTTAAAGGTTTTTTTTAGCCTAGCAAATCTTGTCCTTTCAAGTCAAATGGAAATATATGCATTAAAAGCTAAGAAAAAGTCTCCAGGTACTTGACAAAAAATGCTTCCCCAGGGAAATGGGAGTGCTATCTTCTCCTCTGCTAGATTGTGCAACAGTGTCAACAAAGAGTCCAATAGAGAGTTCCCCAAGCAAACTATGACTTTCTCTAAAGTCCATCCTTTCCCTGTAAGTTAGGAGTGTATTGATAGTTTTGTGATCAGAGGAGAGATGAGTGAGGAGAAACTTCCAGTTGTCCTCCTGCACCTTTCTTCTGTATCTGGCCTCAGCTGGCCACCTGGCATTGAAAGTCTTCGATGCTTCATATTGGTGGGTAGTGTTGTTTCCTAGTTCCCATAATTGATGCAGACAATGGATGTGTTATTCATTTCAATGAGAGCTGAGGGAAAAGCCATAGCTCCATCTTGTTTGAAAGTCTCACTTATTTTCACCTATTCTAAGTCTCAGTTCCAGAAAATAAAGTAATAATCTCCTCAGCAAAGGGATTGTGCTTTATCAACCTTTGTTACCCATGTTATATAACTCAGATGGAGTGCTAAAAAACATAAAAGGAGCACAGAAACAGAAGGAATAAAGGTGGGAAAGAAGAAAAGAGCAAGCAAGGGGGGAAGAAAGGAAAGGTAAAAAAAATAAAATACAAACGGAAATAAAAGTTGAAAATTTCAACTAACATTACCTGTATTAAGAAAAATGCATTTTCAAAGAAACTCAAACTTTAGTAATCTGTACCAAAACTGATCAGGCAAGAATGAATTGTTAAGAATGAAAGTGAAAAGAAAATCAGCACCATTTACTATTACAGTTTAACTATTGAAAAAGTATGTTACCCAGTGTCAGCACTGTTACAAATCCTAAAAACATAAATTAAACATATAAAAACATATAAAATTTCTTCCCTCATGAGACTTACATCCTAGTGAGGGAAGAGAAGAAAAACAATAAGAAATGATAATAAATGTTGTTGAAGAAATGAGAGTTGGGCGTGGTGGGTCACACTTGTAATATCAGTAAGTTGGGAGGGAGGATTGAGCCCAGGAGTCTAAGGCTGCATTGACCTATGATTGTCTCACCATACTCAGTCTGAACCACAGAGATAGACCCTTTCTCTCAAAAAAAGAAAAGATGTGAAAGAGTGCTAGAATGATGACTATGGTCTAGACATTGCTGGTGATTGGGAAATCCCTTGTTTTTTTATGGACCCAGAAGGGTATGAATATCAACAGATGAGGGATGATGTCAAAAGGGTTTAAGCACATAATAATATTTACCCTAATGGCATCAAAGCAAGCAGTGGTGGAGAGAACCAAGTGGTGGAGACAGATATGGGTCTTGATGACTTACTGTAAGAAATTGGCTCATGCAATTATGGGAACTATGAAGTCCACAATATACTGTCTGCAAAGTGGAGACCCAGAAAAGCCAGTAGTATGGTTCCGGCCAGAATTTGAAGGCTTGAGAACTTCATACGTTAGGAAAGGTGATGATATAAAATCTCAGTCTAAGAGCAGAAGACTCAGCTTAGTTCAATGACAGCAAGGGTAGACACAGTACTTTCTCTGTCCCTCTGCCTTTTTTTCTGTTCAGGCCTTCAACAGATTACCACATTGTGGAAAACAATCTGCTTTACTCAAATTTCAATTTCACCTGTGAGAGAAACACCCTTAGAAACACACCCAGAAATAATGTTTACTTAAATATCTGGGCACCCGATAACTCAGTCAGGTTGACACCTGAAATTAACCATCATGTTGTCTGTTCTTGGCTTGTGGGCATTTATCATAGCAAAATGGAGAATCAAATACATTGAATAAATTTAGCTCTTAATCCAGGGAGAAAATGAGGTATACTGAAAAGTATACTTAATTCCTTCTAGATAAAGTTATATGGTGCCTAAAAATTCAAAATGTGCTCTGAATTATGACTAACTTTTATCCATATGGTAACTTCTGATGTTGGTGGGGCCACATTACTGCCATTGGAGAGATATCTTATCAGGAGCAAAGGAAAAGGATGGTAGAGGATACAGAGAGACCTAAAGTTTCCTGCTTACCATGCATACACCTTCATGTAGCAGCCCCATCACACATTCATGTTATCAGTCATAGCTCCTCTAGAGCACCCATTAGACCTCCAACTGGTAACTTATTACAATGCTAACTTTCTAATGATATTTGATATAATCTTGGTTTCCTGGGGTTATATTCCTTTGGATTGGAATCCTCAAAGATACTCCTCTTCCTACTCAAGGAAGGAAGGGTCTTAACAAAAGGTAAGTCAGAGGTGAGTAGGAGGAGTGAGGATCTGACATTTGAACATGCTGATCAGTGTGCAGTGAACACGAATGGATCAAGCTTCAACCTACTGGGAGAAATTACATGCAGACAAACAAATTGCATTATCCAGAGTATCTAGTGGCATTATGAGGTTCAGACATTATGACAATATTATTAATCGGGCAGATGGGCTATCCCTTAGATATGGGAGGAGTCCTTTCATAATTAAGGAGTCTGGGCAGAAGATATTCACTGAACCTAGCAAAAAGGAGTACTAAGAGCTGGGATCAGGGGGCAGTCATGGACTCAAGAGTGAGATAGACTTCAGAATTATGAAAACTGATCTATGGAAGACTCAGCATCTTGGGTTTGTGAGATCCAAGTTACTGTGCTAGGAAAAATAGGCCACCATAGAAGCCAAGTGTACTTTAAGACAAGGATGTGGTCACAGCCACCAGCCACACAGAAAAGAGCTTACTACAGAAAAGTATCCCCAGACAGGAAGAGCTGGTGTAATGATATACTAGCATCTGTCAAATTCCTGCTGACCATGGGCATTCTGAGATTGAAGTGAAGCTGAACCCAGATCTGAGGGCTGAGATGAAGCAAGGAAGGGAAGACCCATGGAACCACAAAGCAAACAGATTATATGTAATGCTGCTTACCAAAGCATCCCAATCATAAACAATGGTCCAAGAACCATTGCTGAGTGCCAAAGCAAAAAGGGCAAAATGTCATTAAAATGATAACACTAATAATGATGATTACTAAAACAGCAAATATAAAGTATAACATGCTTACCATGTACCAGAAATCTTAATCCTAAAAACTATGTTGTGATTATTTTAATCCCTAAAATTACTCTTCCTGTGGAGCCTTAACATCAAAGAAATTTTAAAACTTACCCATGGAAATAGCGCTACTATGAGCCACTTACTTCAAATCCACTCTGACCTCAATCTAAAATCTTTTTCTTTTCCATAAATCATCAATGACTCTCTGATTATATATGCATATGCCTGCCCTATTTACGATCCTTGAGGTGTCTCATTATGATACATACAGAAGTTCAAAGCATGTGATTTGCATTGAATAAACCTCAAAATCTGTATTATTGACTTTGCAATTTGAGATTGGTGCCTAGATTAGAAAGCTTTGGCTAATTTACTGGCATGTGGCTAATTCAGAATGTGTTCTAGGGCAAGTCATTATTAGGTGGTAGGAAGGTCTTCCACTTTCTTACCTCACCAGAATGCTATACAGATAAACGAAATGGAGTGATATGGCCTTGGAATGGACCCTGGCTCCTCTGACTAAAGACTGTGGGGAAATGCCAATTTAAATCATTTCACTCTTCCCTTTTCTCCACAGGGAGGCTTTGTAGGGATAAGTGTGTGAGCTGATGTTTTAAGTATATTTTAATATGGCTACAGTAATATAAGTGAAACAACTTGAGCATCTGGAAAGAAAAGTGCTACGCACACCTGGGGGTGATAATGATGCGGATAGTGATGATGAAGAATTTTAATAACAATAAATCTGAGTGAATTTTACTCAACCTACTTGCAGGAAATAACAGCTCAAGGACATAAATTTCCCCTAAAGGTTGGGTTTAGTATCCAGTTTTGCAAATAGATTGCTCATGGCTTTCTTGATCCCATATTTTCTGTACAAAATATAGATGTACCAATACCGTGTCTTGCTTCTAACACAGAAAAATGTTCTTACCAATGGTAGGGATCAAAAGATGCTTGAACTAGTTCTTGTGGAAGCATGTTTGCTTACAGAAATGCTCTGTGGTCCAAGCACACATATGCACACTTTCTGTTTCTTAGCAAAATGTGAACAGTGCAGCTTTAACACATAAAAAAAGGCACATTAGGTTTTCTTTCTTTTTTTTTACAGTCACGCTTGATTGCATTCTACCTAAGTAAGTGCAATCCGGGCAGCTGCTATAAAACCAAAATCCTGCAGTGTAGTAGATTTTATTCATGAACATGTGAGGAGCTGTCAGAACTAGAGCCTTTGAGTATTTTATAATAGAGACATGGAGCAAAAATAAGGCTGGGCAAGAGCAGGGTTGTGAAGCCTGGAGTCATGGAAACCCCAGGAAAGTACAGTCATGGGGCACTACCCCACAGCTGTGGTCACCAGAACAGAAAGAATAAGGCCCCAGTTTCTGCCATTTTGTCTTTGGACATCCATAGGAATTATTTGCTAATGAGACTTCCTTGCTGATACTGAGGCTTTGCTAGCCTTTTCCAGAAGACCTAGCCCTCCTCAATATCTGTGGGTAGAAATCGGCAACATCATCACAAATTTACCTATGAATTATGGGATGTGCCATTTATCATAAAGCAAAGCATCATCTCCTCGGTGGGAAATTGTCCTTAGAGGCTGTGAAGGAGGAGGCTGTGGGGGGCAGCCTCCTTCCTTGAATGAGCCTGTGGTCTTATGCATTAGCAAAGGGGTACTATGCCTGTGCAATTTTCTGCTGACTTTTGGCTGGGTCTGGGCTGGGAAAAATGATGTGGGTTAAGGGTATAACATAATTTTGAGATGTTACCTAGGGAATTTGTAATTTGATATAACCTGTATGGAACCAGATGCCCTTGAGAAATGTGCATTGCCAAGTCTCACCTGAAAACAATTGTGGGAAGGTCTTCACCATCCCTGGAGCTCCTGTATCTGCCTTTGTTTATACAAATGTGCATGACCCACAGTCCATGGTACCAGGCTGTTCATAAAAAAGGCACATGGTTTCCTCCAGGGAAGACTAACAATCAACAGTGAAGTCTGCCATTCCCTTGGCTCAAAGACAGAGTGTTTTTTCCTCTGGTCAGAATAAAGTAGAAACCTCATCAGTGGTCTCCAACTCTTTTGATGCCACACTGTATCAATAAAATATTTGAAACATAGTTCTAATGATTATGTGTAAATTATGTACATTTAATACTGTACTATTATGATATACATTGAAAAATCTGCAAGAATAATATTTAAGAAGATGAAGTAGAAATGAAATAAATGAAACTGGGTGCCTATATTCCTATTACTCTTTGAGGCCAAGGTGGTAGGATCACTTAAGCTCAGGAGTTCATGATAAGCCTGAGCAAGAGTAAGATCCCCATCTCTACTACAAATAGAAAAAATTAGCTGGGTGTCATGACAGGTACCTGTAATCCCAGCTAATCAGGAAGCTGAGGCAGAAGTACTGCCTGAACCCAGGAGTTTGAGGTTGCTATGAGCTAGGCTGACACCAGGGCACTCCAGCCAGGGCAACAGAGTGAAACTCTGTCATAAGAACAACAAAAAGAAAAAAAAGAAGGAAAGAAGGAAGGAAGGAAAGGAAGGAGAGAGAGGAGGATGGAGGGGAGAGAAAGAAAGATATTTAAAAATAATTTTGTCTAATTTTAACATGTAGTACAAAATCCATAATGTTCTCACAAATATATTATCTATGCTGGTATTTTAAACTGGGAAAAATCGGATCGAATACGGTGGGTCTTATTAATCATTTTAGTCTCCAGCTTTTGATCTGAATGATGAAAAGCTCATTTTGAGGGTAAAAGTGCTAACTACTGTTTTGTTGACAACTTTTTATGTTGCATTTTTGGTTTATGTCTTCTGTCTCTGATTTTCAGAAATTACACTAAGTAACCTGTGATAATTGATTTGATTAAATCTAAATAATGCAATAAAGAAATCAACTTATCCACCTGTGGATAAACTGTGATAACTACAACAGATAAAACCACATGGCTATGCAAAGGATTTAGGATTATGCCAGAAAAAATCACAAACAAAAAATAAATAAAGAACACACAGATGCATGTGATAGATCTTCACTTTCAAGCTCATCACCTTCTCTCACTGGTCTTTCAGGACACCTGGTCCTCCCTATTTGAGACATGACAGGAGAGTGTGCATATGAACTCAGACACATTTCTGAGATTAATTTCTTTCTTTCTTTCTTTCTTTTTTTTTTCTTTTTTTGTAGACAGAGTCTCACTTTATCGCCTTTGGTAGAGTGTCATGGCGTCACACAGCTCACAGCAACCTCCAACTCCTGGGCTTAGGCAATTCTCTTGCCTCAGCCTCCCAAGTAGCTGAGATTAATTTCTTTTTTGTTTTTCAGTAAAAGAAATGCATAAATGGAAGTGTCAGTATTTTCTTTCTGCACCCCAAATGGTCATCTTCTGCGGTTCGTATTCCCACACCCACTTTAGAGGCCCTTACATGGACTTTAATTAACACAGGACATAATCCTCTGTTTCTATAAGACCAGCTTATAAAAGGTTGAGCTCCTTCTGCTTCTGTCAATGGGAGTGATTAAAATCCAGTAAGGAAGCTAAAGAGCCTGAGTGCCAATCTTTACAAAATCAAAGGTTCATTTTCCCTGTTTAGCAAACACGGATTTTGTCGGGGCTGATTTGCACTCACTTTCTTCTGCCAACTGAGCGTCACGGGATTCCTGGTATCAATTGTAACACCTTTCTCCCAGTTCTCTCTCTTGACACCTCTTGGGTCAATCTGAACTCTGCTTTGAAATTCTGCAGATAAAAGCAGGTCAGACTAATGAACAGAGGGGAGAGAAGATGGGGCAAGGTAATGAAGGAGAAGGGAAAGCTTCAGCAGCCTGTTAAGGGAACCCCAGACAAGAGAAGTGGTTTTCTGAACACTGAAGGCATAAGGACCTCTTTCCTCTACAGCCTCAGTGCTTAAAGGAAGCAACTAAGCCATTTGATGCCTTTTATATTTCTTCTCTTAAAAAAAAAAAAAAAAAAACTTTGAATGAACCTAGTCAGTAAAGAAAGGTCAAATGAAATGGCCGTGGCACATTTTGTTCCAAAGAGTCTTTTTTCCCTCTCCATACTGAGCAAGATAAAGGATCCAGTTGTGACTGCCACACAGTGGCTCCTTAATTGAGTCTTCCATCTTCACAGAGCCAGATGAGAGAGTCACTTAAAAGGGAATAAATTCAAAACCATGAGCGGTTTCGGGACAAATTGTCCAAGCCACCTAAAAGTGGAGTTCTTTGAAATCCTACTGCTGCTTCTGCCGTATCAGGTCCTTTCTAATTTCATCCAAAGGACCCCTGTGTTTAAAGTGAAGATCCCTGTAATGAAGTGACATTTGACTGTTCACAGTGAATTACAGCCTCTCACATGAAGATAGTTCTCACAACCGCATTTTCTAAACTCTGTTCAAGTAGAGAACACCACAGGAGGGGGCTGAAAGCCTCCTGTATATTTCTAGGAATCACAAGGTGACAAAGACCTGAGTTTAGTCCATCACAGTATGCCAATCCAGGCCTGATCTTTGAAGACAATTAGGGACAACTATTATGACAGTACCAAGTAATAAAGGGAATGTGTTGAGAATCGGACCTGCTGTTAAGTTGGAAGTTGAGTGAACATAGGGCTGTATAGTCATTGCCAAAGCTCAAGGAGGCCTGGAGTTGTCCGAGCTTCCATAGAAGAGAGAAATGGTCATGGGATATTTCAAGACAGAAGCTGGAAATTCAGAATGCAATGACCTATTCCATAGTAAGTCTCTCTGTCTTAAGATAAATCAAGATTAACCAAGGTTATGAAGCATACAAATCTAAACATAATAGCTTCACTAAGTGTTTGCAATAACATGCTTACATTAAGAGTTTATCATGTGATTCAGATTCCTTGTGTAAGAAATACAAGGGGAAGTTACATCCACACACCCCACCCTACGTGAGGGTAGGATGGCTGCTTGGCAGGTGTAAAGAGATAACTGGTATGATGGTCATAAAACTTGTACTGCAATCCTGACTAAATCAGGAAATAATTGAGTGACTCCAGGCAAATTTGAGCCATTATGTACTGATCTTTAAAATAAGACAGTTGGTGAAGTTATATCCCTCTTTATTATAAAAATAATGGGAAAGTATGGTAAAAGATTCAAACGGTAAAGAAAGATTTAAGAAATATATTTATGCTCCCATTTTTTTTTTCTGTCTCTAGGGACACTGAGTTCAATTTCTCAAAGAAAACTACTACTAATGCTTTAGGTCTTACACAAAATTTATACAAATACATATGTAAATGTCTCAAAAGCAAGTAAAATCTTATTATATGTACTATTAATTCATTGTTTTATTTACATTACAATATATATTACCTGCTGAATTGTGCTGCCCACCTCCAAATTCCTATACTGAAGTCCTAATGCCCAGTACTTCACAATGTGACTGCATTCAGAGACAGGGCCTTTAATGAGGTAATCAAGGTAGAATGGGTAGTGTGAGTGAGACCTACTCCAACATGACTAGTGTCAATATCAGAAGAGGAGATTAAAATAGAAACAGGCACAGAGTGAAGACTGTATGAGACTCTGGAAGAAGACAAAATAAAGAAAGATGCCCTCAGGAGAAATCACTCCTGCCAACACCTTTATCTTAGACTTCTAACCTCCAGAACTCTGAGAAAATAAATTTCTCTTATTTAAGCCATTCAGTCTATGTGAATTGTTACAGCAAGCCTACCAAACTAATAGATCATAGATATCACTACAGATCAGCACATATAGATCTACATTATTGTAAGACAGCTAATAGTAGTATTACATTTTATAGATATGATGGGATTGATTTTATAGTAATCTATTTGTGGAAATATAGTTTGTAATCTCCTTCTGCTTTGATGATCAGAAGTCAGGGAAATTCTCACTGCCAGAAGAAAACATCACACAGAACTTCCATGATTTTTTTTATACACAGTGACTGAATGGAATAAAAAGTTAACAAGCATGACAGGAAACAAGACTAAATGTCTGAAAGCAAAGATAAAAATATAGACACTAGATTTCTGCTTCTACACATGCAAGGGTCACCGCTGTAGTGTCATCCTTCTTGTCTCAAGAACTTGACATTGGAAGGGAATAACAAGTAGTATTTTAGAGAATAGATAATAGCAACAAAGGCCGATAATTTGAAAAATAATGAAAATGAATGTTGCCCTGATTTTTTCCTGATGGCAGCCTTTGATCTGTAGTACAGAGAGGGAAACTGCAGTACAGAGGTCAGGGTCTCATTCAATAGATAAGATATATTAAATTCAGGGAGGCTGAAGGCGCTAGAATTTGCAGCTCCAAGTGCCAGAGAAGAGAGAGCTAGGCAGAGAAAGAGCCCACCAGAAATCTGTGAAAGAGGCCACTTGAGTCTTTTGTTGAATGCCAACCTCTACTTTTGCAGAAGCAAGCTCCATAATGCTGGCAAATAACAGCATCAGTAGAGAAGATTACAATAGCCTATAAGCCAAACAATTGCCAAAGCTCATGAGAACTTGAGAATGGTCTGGGTTACTACCAGCTAGAGTAAAAAACCATGTTGGGTAGGTACATGGGACATTCAGCAACAACTGTACAAAAGTGAGACTTATGTTATAAGACCAAACTAACTATGGAGGAAATGTTACTCTAACAACGCCCTGAAACAATTAAGAACAAGACTTTCAAAGGATCAACTTGGAGTGTAAGTAATTTCATTATTTACAGAGAGAAGTACAGTACTCTTTACGAATACAACAAAATCCAGCACTGAACAATGTAAGATTCAAAATATGTATCATTGAATTAAATAAATAATATAAGTGTGAAGTAACAGATAAGTTTGATTCATGGTTAGGGTAAAATTAATCAATAGAAATAGAAATAAAAGAGAAGATAAAATTACCCCTTGTTGGGTTCTCCAAGAAACAGATGCCGCAATGGGATTAAAGGTGACAAAAGGTTATCAGGGTTTGGTGAAAGGAAATAGGAACTGATCTGAGGAGGCTGCTAAAGCAACCAGACCAGAATTCAACTATGATGCAAGTGAAGAGGCAGAGAAGATTGGGTGGAAAAATCTTAGACTGCCATGCAGTCAAAGGAAAGTTTGACAAAATCGTTTCTCTGTCTTTCAATGAAAGCCACCCAAGAAAGGGATCTTTTGCCTTCCTAAAGTGAGCCTACCTTAGTAAGCTCCACCATACTCAGCCAAACAGAAAGGAGCCTGTGAGAGAGATGGCATGAGTGCAAATACAGTGATAGACATCAAAGTGTAGCAGTTACAACTCTTAGGCAACTATTCTCCATGTAGTTGGAAGTCTTTGAGGCAGCTATCTCACAGCTGCAAGAGTAGACAGAGACTTTAAGATAGCTATTATTATATAAATATGCTCAAGGATTTAAAGTGAAGTGAAGATATAATGAGAAAGGAAAAAGAAGATTTTACTGTGGTATATGTACACCATGGAATACTATGCAGCCATAAAGAAAGATGGAGACTTTACCTCCTTCATGTTCACATGGATGGAGCTGGAAAATGTTCTTCTGAGCAAAGTATCACAATAATGGAAGAAAAAATATCCAATGTACACACCCCTATTATGAAACTAATTTATACCTTTTATATGTAAGCTATAACCTAATAACAGCCTAAGAATATGGGAAGGAGGAGGGAGAGGGGACGGAGGAATGGGTGGAGGGAGGAGGATTGGAGGGATCACTTCTTAGGTTTATCTTACAAGGGTACAAGTGAATCTTTCTAAAAGCAGAATGTGAACGTTTTAAAATAATAACTAAGAAAATGACACAAGGCTATGTTAACCAGTTTGATGGAAGTGTTTCAGATTGTGTGTGAAAACCCCACACTGTACCCCAGAAATGCATTAATGTACATAGTTACCATTCAATAAAAAAAAAAAGAAGATTTTAAAAGATCTGAATGGAATGTCTAAAGAAGAAAAGTCACTGAATGTGATTAAAGGAGATTAGACACTGAAGGAGAAACCATCAGGAAACTTGACCACAGGGCAATAGTTATCCTATATGAAGCACAGAGAGGAAAGATACATAAATGCAGAAATACATAACTAAATACATAAATGAACAAACAGAGCCTCAGCAAACTGAAGGAACACAGAACGTGGTCTAATGCATGTATAACTGGAGTCCTAGAAGTCCAGAGAGCTGGAAAAAAGGTTTAGAAAAAATAATGGCTATTTTCTTTTAATTTGATATCTATACAGACCCCCAAATTCCAACATATTCTCCAAAGGATAAACACACAAAAAATCACATCAGGACATACCCTATTCAAATTGCTGATGCTAAGAGATAGGGGAAAAAAATAAATAATGCAACAATAATGACTGAAGATTTGACAAAAATTGTGCAAACCAAAAAAATCAACAGGACAATTTCCTTAAAGAACTGAAATAGAACACTCTCAATCTAGAACTCTATACCTATTTAAAATATACTAAAAAGTGAAGGTAAAACTAAGAATTTTAAACACAAATAGAGCTGAGAGTATCCCACTCCAACTAACCTATACTATGGACTTTTTATATTTAGTGTGGAAACTCGAATTTCAAGGACTTTTTAAACTTAGGACTATTGATGTAAACGTCTGGGCATAGAAAATATAAAGAAACAAATAATTTTTGGCAGGAGAAGCTGTCATGTTCATCATAGGATATTATTACCGTTTCTGGCCTCTGCCCACTAATTACCAGTAGTAATCCCTCCCTCACCCAAGCCTACCTGTGACCACCAAAAAATGTCTACAGATTCTGCCAAATGGCCAGTGAGTCAAAATAGCCAACTCCCTGACATTGAGAACCAGTGATCTATCTACTCAAATTAATGAAAAGGATCAAAATAATAATTATTAAGAAAAATATAAAATGCAATTTTGCCTGCATTTTAAAATTTTATTAAAAGATAATTAGTTGATTAAAGTTAAAATATTAGTAATATTAGCAGGATATTTATGGATATAAAATGTGTTATTATAGTACACAAGATAGGAAGGAATGGAAATATATTCTTTTTTTTTTTTTTGGCCTGGGCTGGGTTTGAACCCATGACCTCTGGTATATGGGTCCAGCGCCCTACTCCTTTGAGCCACAGGTGCCACCCAGAAATATATTCTTATAAGTTTCTTACATTGTATAAGAGTGGCATAATATTATTTGAAGGTAGATAGTGATATATTAAGCATACACTTTTATAAAATGTAGAGCAAACACTAATATTTTGAAACAAATGTAAGTAACATTACACATTTATAATATGTAAATAATAAGTCACAACTGAAAACACAAACAATATAAATAAGTCCACAAGCTATTCCTATATTGTGGTTTGTAGGAGACACCTGAAAAGAAACACCTTAGTAATAAGAGAATGGGGAAGGAATTGGTCTCTTGTTAAAAAGCAGGAGAGCACGTGCATCATATCTTGGCAGTGTCTACATCTGTGGTGTAAATAGCCACAGAAGTTAGCCGAGGCTCCTACAAGACTGACTACTGCACATTTGAGGCGCTCTGGCACCTCTGACCTGACTGAGACAACAGGCTTCCCAGCACTTATGGGGAGCCATACCCTCGAGCAAGCTTGTACAGCTGTCTGCGTCCTGGCAGTTTCATGGGCCAAGGCCAGCAACCTGGTATCCCAGCTTGGACAGTGGTTATTAGATGATTTTAAAATAATTGTTATATAAAGGTTCAGGAAAATAGTTCACACAATGATACTCTCACTAAAGAACTGGGATCAATCCTAAAACCAACATGTAATAGCTGCAATTGTAAAAATGTATGTTAAAAGAGTGAAATTCAGCAGAAGTCAATATAAAATAACCAGACTGAAGGATAAGGAGAAAATAATATGGAAAATGCAGAATGAGCCTGAAAGACATATAGAACATACATATAACATGTATGTTAGTGGAATCCCAGAAGGAGAAGAGAATGATCACGACTTTCCCAAATCAAAGACATTATGGCACAATTATAAGAAGTGTTATGAATACAAAGAAGATGAATTTTAAAATTTAAATGTATTAAAAAATTTCTATGAAATGATAACTTAACAACAAATACTACAGAGGATCCAAGGATATCTAAAATACCTGAGGTCTAGAAAACACTGCCCTCTCCTACACAGGAAACTCCAGGTCTAGACAGTTTCACTGGTGAATTCTTAACAATGATTGAAATGGTATATAAGAAATAAACTACTTAGAAATAAGTACAAGAAAAATGTGTCATACCTTTAATATAAATATAACATAAAAATTATGAAGCAGAATAAAAAGACATTTAATAATGAAAAAGTCCATACATAGTCTTCAGTGCATATGGGAAGAGATACATGATAAAATCATGTTTCAAAATCATAGAGAAATAAGATACAATTGTTTAAAAAATTACATGGGAATAACAGTTATCAATAAGAAAAAATAAAACTAGTTACGTAACTCATTTTTTAAATAAAAGTTAATTTGACAAACATGGGTTATTTGCTTGATGATATTTAGGGGACACGATCAGGACATACAACCTAAGCACCACTGAGGATGAAATTAACAAATTTAATGACATAAAAATCAAAGTTATATAGCAATAAATCATGAAACAAATAAAAAGGAAAATAAGAAACCATAACTTTATACCAGTGATCCAGGTATATATCAGGTCTTCTTTTTTCTTTTCTTTTTGAGACAGGCAGAGCAGATCATGCAGTGGTGTAATTGCAGCTCACTGCAGCCTCAAACTCCTGGACTCAAACAATCCTCTTGCTTCACCCTCCCAAGTTAGCTAGGACTACAGTCATGTACCACCACCATGCCTTGCTAAATTTTTTTTAAAAATTTATTTGGATGAGTCTCTCTGTGTTTCCCTAGGCTGGTCTTGGACTCTTGGCCTCAAGTGATTTTCCCATCTGGGCCTCCCAAAGTGCTGGGATTACATCTCAGAGTCATGACACCCAGCCCAGGTCTTTTTTTTGTATTTCAAGTATGACTTGTTTTTATATTTGCTTTTAAATGGACATTTTGTGATTTATATGATTTTTAGAAAAATATCTGTAAATAGTAAAGTACTTTGAGATTTTGCTCAAAATCCAGGTGCTCAATAAATGAGTTTTAAAACTTCTCCAAATATATCTTCTAATCTCTGTATTAACAATCTCACTTTCAGGACCCCTAGGCTTATTCTAAGTCATTTTGGGTCTGGGTTCATGCACATGGATGTGTGAATGGCTTTGCAGTCATAATGATATGCAGTATCTTCTCAGTAAAATCTCAGTTCTTCACAGTGGTAATGGGGGAAGGGGTGCAGGATGCTTTTCATTGCACTCAGTAGAAAAATATATAGAAAACATTTCAGTAAAGCTCACCTGACCTTCCTATTGAATCACAGAAAGAACAAACATAAATCAAGGCTGACAAGGTTGAGTCTCTCTTCTCAGAGCTTTGAAAATAATAATATATCATCGTATAAAAATATAACATCCATCCTCCCCCCAATTTTCTCTCATCTTGTTGACAAAAGGTCCCTCTGTTCAAAAACAAACCTTCATTATACCAGTTAAATGTAATTCTCATGCCAGAAAAAGATTATCAGATTCATATTAGAGGAAAGATTGCTTTGTACAAGGACTTGCCGGAAAAAGACTTAGAGATGAATTATGCTGAAGCTCCCTGTGATCCTTTAATGAAAATTCTAGCATGTACCCAGATGTTTTATTGAGGATGGGAATCAAGAGAAACATAGATTGTCCTGCCACTCAACTGAATACTGAAGCTGAAATTAGAGTGATTCACAAAAGCACATAATTGCCTGGAATATTTATCTTTTTCCAAAAATAAAAAAAGGAGCAACCACCCCTCCCCCCACCACATACACACACATTTTTCTCTTCCCTCTGTAAATCAGAACCAGGTCTTTTGTTGTGAGAATTTGGAATACCTTGTCTCTGTGCCTGAAACAATTAATGGCTGTAGATCTCTTCCTGTTCTCTATTAACAGAATTTTATTCTTATTCAGGATGGCAATGTGTCAGCTTAAAAACAAAGAAAAAGAGCACATACACACAAGAAATTAGTCTCCCTTGAAACACAAAGTGCTTGTGTGACACAATCCTGAGTAGTGAGATGTAGGTGGGAGCTACTGAAAGGTACTTGTAGAAACATTCTTCTTAGGGGACTAACTCAGCCAGCCTCCTTCTGTCCTTTTCTCCCTCTCTGTCCCTCCCTCTCTTCCTCCTTCCTTGTCTTCACTCCTTCCCTCCCTTCCCACCTCTCTCTTTCCTTCCTCCCTTCCTCCCTTCCTTCCTTCCTTCCTTCCTTCCTTCCTTCCTTCCTTCCTTCCTTCCTTCCTTTCTTCCTCTAGGAAGTGTGGACATGGTGCTAGAAGTGGATTCAGCATTTTATTACAATGTAACAAGTAAAAGCTAATGATAGCCACTGAATGAAAAGATAGAAGAATTTACTCATACTGAATTGCTTCTACACAGCAATGTGTATTGCTTATTGCTTCTACACAGCAATAAGTCCTGGATGACTTATCCTCAGACTTTTCATGATTTAGAAGAGTTAAACAATAATAATTTTAAAAAAGAAAAAAGTGTTGCTTTTAGTCAAATGCACTTGCTAACTCTACCATTTGGTTTATATGTTTATCTCATTTTATCCTTACATTGATTACTATAATCATTGTGTGATAGTGCAATGCTGTATTATTTTACCCAATTCGCAGAAGACTGACATGGAGTTGGAGGGTTACACACTTCCCCAAGGTTTGAAGCTTAAGTGAATTGCAGAGGAAGACTCCCAGGAGACTGATGTCATTACACTGTCCATGGAAGTTCCCACTCTGCCATATTGTCTTTGACATCTTGTCCAATGTTATGAAAGGTAGATTTTGTAATTGACCAAGTAAGTGGTGTGGTTTGAAAGTCTTCTGATAATAATATTCCTATAATTCTACCTGTCTTGAACAATTAGACAAAAATATCTCTGTGGCTCAGCACCCATGACACAGTGGTTATGGTGCCAGCACATGCACCAAGTCTGGAGGGTTCAAAACCAGCCCAGGCAAGCTAACCAACAATGACAACTGCAACAAGAAAATATCTGGACATTGTGGTGGGCACCTGTAGTCCCAGTTACTTGGGAGGCTGAGGCAAGAGAATCGCTTAAGCCCAAGTTTAAGGTTGCTGTGAGCTGTGACGCCATAGCAGTCTACCAAGGGTGATGTAGTGAGACTGTGTCTCTAAATAAATAAATAAATAAATAAAAATAAAAATATCTCTGAGCCTAGCAAGGCATTGGTCTTTAGGTACCCCTGTATGTACTATTTACATTTTGAATCATTCTGAACTAACAGTTTGGTGAGTATTCAAAGTCTCAGGGATCAAGGCCCTTTTGGTGTAGAAATACAAACAAAATAGCACATACTGGATTTCAAACTCGTAAGCTCTACAGAGGAACCAGGTGTAAGTGCAGCAGGAGCATATGATGGGTTTTCCTACCTAGCCTGGCTTTATTAGGTAAGGCCTCTTTGAATGAGATGACTCATTGACGGTTATGCACTTTGCTAGGGAATTGATGGGTTTTGTTATTATTATCACCCATTATTTATTCAAATAAAAATATCCAATGAATGATGAAATGATGAATAGAGCATTTTGTAACTGGATTTTTAATGGTTACCGTATTGATTTCTTTCTACTATGTAAATTTTAGAATATTAATTATCTAGTTTGGTTAGATAGATGCCTAATTAAAAAATCAAAAATATCCTATCATTTTGTTTTTGAATAGCTAGAAAAATCTGTATCTTTGATATATAGAATAAAATCTTATGATTTTTCCCTCTGAGATATTCAAAGAGATGAAGGATTTTTAGTTTAGTTTTTTTTTTTTTTTTTTTTTTACATTTTTATGAAAGGACTTTCCTCTAGGTACCTCTTCAAGAAACTTTAGTCATGATCTAAATTGTTGGGACTTTTTTCTTTTTTAATTTTTATTGTTTGGGATTCATTGAGGGCACAAAGACATAAGATACACTTGTTAGATAAAGTCGCTTTTATAATTATGTCCTGCCCCCAAGAGGTGTGCATACAAGGTAACCTCTCCCTCCCCACTCCCTCATTTCCCTACTCCCCCACCCCTTGTATTAGATCATCTACTGCCTTCATATTAGAATTGAGTACACTGGATTCTTGCTTTTCTATTCTTGTGATGCTTTACTAAGAAGAATGTGTTCCACCTCCATACAGTTTAATACAAAAGATGTAAAATCTCCTAGTGAGAATGAATGGCCCACAACACAAAATGTCAAAGTTGCAGATGCTGGCATGGATGTGGAGAAAAGGGAACACTTTTACACTGCTGGTGGGACTGCAAACTAATACAACCTTTTTGGAAGGAAGTATGGTGAATCTTCAAAGAATTCAAATTAGACCTCCCATTTGATCCTTCAATCCCATTACTAGCCATGTACCCAGAAGAAAAAAATAAATCTTTTTAGCTTAAGGACATTTGCAGTAGATTGTTTATTGCAGCCCAATTTACAATCACCAACATGTGGAAACAGCCTAAATGCCCACCAACCCAGGAATGGGTCCACAAGCTGTGGTATATTATTTTGCCATTTAAAAAGATGGAATTGATGTTTTTCAATCCCCATCCTCTTGCTTCTCTTAATAAAATTTATTTTTACTTTGACCTGGACTTGTTCAGGGTCATTCCTCCAACCAAAGGACTCTAATTTTTCTAGGAACAAAATTGACCTCCGTTATGACCTCAAAATGTTTATATGACATGTTACTGATTCCAGATTTGAAAAATGGTGTGACATATTCATACATTTGCTTCAGCTACAAAAGAATAAATAATTCTTTCACTATTTGTTACTTTTCTCAGAGGAAAAGAATAAACCTACCAAACTTATCTCATCCATAACCTGAGACTGCCTGTCTCTTACTGCTGTTTTAATTTGCAATTTTCTAGTGACGCGATATTGAGCATTCTTACATATATTTGTTTGCCATCTGCATATCGTCTTAGGCGAAGTGTCTGTTTAGGTCTTTTGCACATTCCTAATTGGGTTATTTTCTTATTGTTGAGTTTTAATAGCTCTCTGTATATTTTAAATGACCTTTTATCAGACTTGTCTTTCTTGGACATTTTCTTTCAGTCCATGGTTTGTCTTCTCACTCTTTAGAGAGTTTTTTTTTTTCTCAAACAACAGAAGTTTTTAATTCCAATGAAGTCAAGCTTACCAATTCTTTCCTTTGTAGATCATGCCTTTGGTGTT
>NW_003852497.1:2702499-2711514 GCF_000181295.1 Otolemur garnettii
TATACTTCCAATCCAGCAATTCACCTCTTTGCTGCTCACCCTGCGCTGCTTATCTGCCCAAGGACTACACGTGGAAGAGATTCAATAAGTCCACTCTCACCTGAAAACACCAGGAGAGTTGACTCAGGGATGTGTCTCCTCCGCCATCTTGCTCCGCCTCCCATGCCTTTGGTGTTGTATCTAGCAAGTCATCACCATACTCAAGGTCATTTAGGTTTTCTCTTTTGTTATCTTCTAGGGAATTTTTTAGTTTTTGTTTTACATTTACACCTATGGTCCTTTTTATATTGATGTTTTTGAAGGCTGTAAGATCTATGCCTGTATTTTTGTTTTGTTTTGTGCATAGATGTTAAGTTGGTCTAGCATCATTTGTTGACATGACTGTCTTGTCTCCATTGTATATTGCCTACGCTCCTTCCTCAGAGGTCTGTTTTGGTTTCTGAATTCTGTTCTCTTAATCTGTCTATTTTTTTGCATGCTGTCTTGACCCCTGTTGCTTTATAAAATTTTTAAAGTCAGATAGTGTCAGTCACCCAATTTTGCTCTTGTCCTTCAATACTGTGTGGCTATTCTGGCACTTGCCTCTCTAAACATTAGAATTAGCTTGTTGATAATCCCAAAATAACTTTCTGGGATTCAAGTGGGTCTGTGTTGAATCCATATTTCAAATTTGGAGTAACTGACATCTTGACAATATTGAATCTTCTTACTCATGAAAATAGGATCTCTCCATTATTTTAGTTCCTCCTTGGTTTCTTTCATCACAGTTTTATAGTTTTCCTCACATGTATCTCATATATATATAGTTAGACTTATCTTGTTGCAGTTGGAATGTTTGTCACCTCCAAAATTGAGGTTGTGACTTAATCCCTAATGCAGCAGTGTTGAAATCTGGGGTTTTTATGAAGTGATTGGGTCATGAAGGACTGTGCCTTCATAGATGTATGAATCTATTAATGGGTACATAGATTAATGGGTTAATGGTTTGTCAAGGGAGTGGGACTGGTAGTATATAGGAAGAGAAAGAGAGACTTGACTAGCACAGTCAGTCCACTCACCATGTGATGCCCTACACTACCTCCAGCCTCTGTAGAGGGTCCCCACCAGCAAGAAGGCTCTCACCAGATGACTTTTGAGCCTCCAGAATTGTAATAAATGAATTGTGTTTCTTATAAAGTTCCCAATTTCAGGTGTTCTTTCATAAGAAATGGAAAATGGACTAAGACAATACCTAATTATTCAATTTTTAGATGTGTCAAAATAAATGATACTGTATTTTCATTTCAAATACCACTGATTGTTACCGGTATGCAAGAAAGTGATTGACTTTTGTATATCAACCTCGTACTCTACAACCTTTCTATAATCATATCTTAGTTTCAGGAGTTGTTTTGTGGATTCTTTTGGATTTTCTACATTGACAATTGTGTCATCTGTGAACAGACAGCTTTATTTCTTCCTTACATCCTTGTACTGGATACACTACAATACACAGAATTTGTGTTGTGACAAAAGAGGAAAGGTAGACCTTGAGGACTGTATTGAACTGCCAAATCCGTCTCTGAATTTGGGCAAATTATTTTTACTCAGAGCTTCCATTCTTTATCTGTGAAATGAAGAGACTGGACCACATCAACTCTAAGCCCCATTTAGCTCTAACATGCCATATCCTATCTGTGATTCTACTCCTGATTTTCACTTGCATCCCCAAGTGAGTTCTCCCTTGACAGCATCCTGGGAAGCTGCCCTCTGTTTTGGAGTGAGCTCCAGACTTTGTATTCTTTAGGCATCTTAACAAGCACTTCTCAGAGAAGGCTGCCACACAGAGTCTCTACCTGCTATCAAAGTGATAATGGCTTATTCTGAAACTTGTGATTTCCAAGGTTTGTGGATTCTGAAGCACCTAGCTTGAGAACATAAGGGGTGCAAGAAGAAGTGTTCATATGGAAACGTTTCAAACTAATATTCAATTTCCTATAATTTCTAGTGTAGAATTGTACATGAAAAGTTTACAAGGAAAGAGCAATGGAGTGTTGTTGGCCATTTTCTGGTTTATCTTGCTATTTGAAGCAGAGCAATTCACTTAACCTGAATTTCTGTGTATATATATTGGCAACTTATAGTAGCTGATCTTTCATTATTTTCTAAGTAGTAAAAGCATATACTAGGTAAAACATTGCAACCCCATGGGCAGAGACTTACTTTCTTCCTTTCCTTTTTTTTTTTCCCGGTTTTTTTGGTGGTGGTGGTGGTGGTTGGTTTTTTTTAAGAAAGTCTTACTCTGTTGCCCTGGGTAGAGTGCCGTTGCTCCATAGCTCACAGCAACCTCAAATCCTTGGGCTCAAGCAATCCTCTTGCCTCAGACTCCTGAGTAGCTGGGATTAAAGACACCCTTCACTAGGCATCACGAATTTTTCTTATTTTTAGTAAAGATGAGGTCTTGCTCTTTCTCAGGCTGGTCTTGAACTCCTGAGCTCAGGCAATCCACTGGCCTCGGCCTCCCAGAATGCTAGAGCTATAGGAGTGAGCCATTGCACCCAGCCCTGAGACTTTCAATGTGAGTATAATGGGTCTTTAAAATGTGTTTGGGTCCATTCCAGCCATTGTATTTCAATAATTAATTTCTTCCGTGAAGAGTTTATATGAACCATTCTAAACTTACCACTGATGTTTGTGTTCCCTTTTCTCAGTTGGACAAAAAAGTGAAACTTTATTCTCTATAACTTCTTATAATTCCTTGTCATAACATCCAAAATGTGAACTTCAAATGGGAAACAGTGATGTTTGTGCTACTTCGTTCAGTTCCTTCTGTCACTAGCCGTGCTCTGTGCACATGTCCCCTGTAGACCAAATTAACCAAAGATGGAAAGGGTGGAGAAACTTCAGTCAGTCATCCATTCAGTGCACACACACAACACACACGTGTTGCAAGAAAAGTATGGGAAAATGCAGGCACATTCCAGAAGCTACAAAAAGCCCTCGGTGACTAGAGCAGAGTGAGTGAGATTGTGTGGCAGAAAATCAAGTCAAGGAACAGTGAGGGGCCAGATCTTACAGGGCTGTGCTGGCTGCTGTGAGAGGCTCAGATGTCATGCTGGGTGAAACAGGAACCACCAGAGAACATCAAGTGTCCATTGTTGTGTAATAAAATAAGGGATGCTTTGAATTAGAAGTGAACAGTGGCTGTTATTTTTAGTCACCTTGCTGATATTTAATGTACAGTACCATTCCTCCTAAGAGTCATCAAATGCCAAAGAAATATCTAAGTTATCCCAATGAAACGTTGTATGTTATTTTTTGTCAAAATATTTTTTTCTCCCATCTGAAATGAAAATCTGCTTCCTTGCATCTTTTGCCATTGTTTTCTAGTTGTATTCAGAGGACAAGTTTTCTTCCCAATGAAAACCATTGGCATATTTTGCCTTTGATTTATCTCTAAAATGACCCAACCTGTCTTGACCTGGCATTGAATTAGTCATTCTCGGTCCATTTTTAACTCTCTATAATTTTAATGACTGAAACTAAGCACAAAATTTATTTCTGTTCATCTCTGTTCATTGTTATTATTCACATAAGTTCAAGGCAGCTGATTTTCCCACTGTTGAAATAATTTCTTATGTTTTGCTTGGGTAACCTATTTCCCTTAACTTGAATTGGCTTCAACTCAGTGGCCTATGGGGAAACTTGATATGTGGCTCTTTGGGAACCTCTACTCTTAGCTGTGTGCTACCCATGAGCTAGAGTCCAACAGAGCATATGATAAGTCTTAAGAAAGTCCTACAATTTTCCAGCATAAGCAGTTATTTCTATTTTTTATTTGGTTCTTTCCTTCTTCGTTTCATTTTGCTTCCTTTTTCCTGTTATTTTTCTGAAAATCTCCTTCACATTTTTTCTTTTCTATTTTCTTCTGTTTACTTCTCTTCTTAGAACCACTAGTATTACTCAGTAATACCAATAAACATGTCTTAGCCTTATTATTGACCAGAACCAAGTTTTGTTGGGAAAAAAAATGATAATTGGAGTACACAATCCTAAGAAGGAATCATAGTTTCTGAAATTTTATTCTTAGAGAATCTTCTTTGGGCCTAACTATTTGAGAGAAGTCAACAGCTATAACGTCAGACCAAAGAGAATCAGATTTTACCCAGTATCAAACTCGGAATTAGTAAATTCCAATGATGTGGGTAATAGAGAGACCCAGGCAATGCAGAGATACATCTGTGCCCCTTACAACAGCTCTCTAGTTTTCTATGCCACATTAACCTTATCTTTGTCAGGATAAAGAGTTATCTGGCCCAGATAAACACCCAAATGCTCTAAGTGATATGTGTGGATCATCACTTCCTCCAACGTAGCTGTTTCAGGCCAGCAAGCTTTCTGCTTCTGTCTCAGAAAACCACATACTTGAGGTTTTCTGAAGTTCCAGTTCCATTTCCGACAGATCCTTAGATTCTAGGTCTATTTACCATAAAAATCCTTAGTAATCTAGGTATGTCCTGCTACACGCATCCCATAGATAAAGATACTTCTCACGTGAGGACTACTGAGCAGTCCAATTAGCACATTTATAAGATTTGACCAGGTTATTCATGTCTCTTTGTTTCTTAATTTCTCTTTTCCTAGGAGTCCTCAGGATAGGAAGAGTGGGCTTCAGAGCAATTGATGATTTTCTTCTTTCTAGAAGAAAAATGACAGAAACAATGCTCTGAATCAAGGAATGTGGGTAGCCTCTAGCACAGTGTCTTTCAATCTTTTTTTATCTCACAGTACACTTGAACCTATAGTTAAACTTCGTGACACACTTAAAATGTGTTCATCCAAAATAAAAAGAGTGAAAAGAATATACTTGCTGTGCTTTGAACTTCTTTCAAAAATAATTTAAAAGTTTTCAAAATTTTCACAGCATACCTAAGATCCTCTCATGGCACACAGGTTGAAAATCACTGCTCTGGAAGATGGGAAGGACAAATGTATGTCTTTTCCCTTAAAGCCTCCAGAAAAGAACTCATCCCTGCTATACCTTGATTTTGGCCCATTGCGATGCATTTCAGACTTCTGAATTATAGAAATTCAAGGTCATACATCTGTGTTGTTTTAAGTCACTAAATATGTAGTAGTTTTATTTATTTATTTATTTATTTTTAGGCTGTAATAGAAAACTATTTCAAGCATGTTCAGCTGAAGTCCATTCAGAGGCCATCGAGGAGGGATGAAACTAAGTTATATGAAGTAAAAAGTAAGAAAAACTAAAAGAAAACTTCTTTAGTATGAATAGGAACAATATTTCAGTAGCCTTTATATGACAAAGAGAGTTGCTATGTATAAATATTTATTTCCTTTGATTTATAGAGGTAGAATTAGGACAAATGAATGGATATTAGTAAAGTAAGGTAAATTTGATGTCAAAATAAGCAAATTAATAACAGTTAAATATCTTCAAAGATCATGTAATTTTCCTCAGAAGATAATGAATGATCCATTATTAGTGGAATTCAAACATAGTCTTAGGCATCTACTTGGTCAGTATTAAAGAATGGAATAGGGGACAGGTGATTAGAAGATATTATATTTTTCCAGGAAATGCAGGTAGGAAGAAGATCTTTCTAACACAAGATTGGATGATTAAGTTTTTGAACTCATCCTAGAAAAAGGGCTACTTGCTTCATTGCTGAATATCACTGTGGTCACTTTTGAAGTCATCCCTTTGGGAAGATATGTCTTGATTCCAGTGTCTAGTCCATAGTTCACAGCACTTTTAGGAGTTGTATCCAGTGTTTAGTTATGCACAGAAAGACAGAAAAGAATTATAAACCATGAATTCTGACCTTAAAATGTTTAAGCTCACTCATGGATATAAGAAACACTCCCAAAACATTGTACATAAATAAAATTTCTTTATATATCAGCATTATTTGTTGAAATGGTGGGACACTGCTAAATTGCATCATATAAATGATAACAGAATGTATAATATTCTGAAATGGTCAAGGTAAATGTAAAATAAATTGCATGTAGAGATGATCCTTATTGGCTTCCTGGGGGCAGTCACACCCAAGATGGTTCTCCATGGGACTTCCTGCCTTTACTTCTTCCATTAGTATAAGTGTAAGGGAAATTTCAAGGTTGACTGATGTCTAGATGTCTCCTTGTGGCTGCTTTATTCTCTTATCTCACCTCTGAGGGAGCTGTGGAAATAGCCCTCTCAGCACTTTTTATTTGAGATGCCAGTTGCTAGGATCAGTTCCCTCGAAGCAAGCCAATTGTGCTGCTGTACACTGTTCCTGCCTGTTTTTATGTGCTCAGGACCTATGTTAGTTGTTTTGGAGAATGGATGTATTCACAGAGCACACAGGGGGGATTAGTACATGAAGACCTTGCAGTCTCACCATGGCTCAAGCTTGTCCTGCGTCTGTGTTAATTTGTGCTGCATCCTCGCCAACTTGCCGCGGGTCTGAGTCCTGGGGAGGAATGGACAAAGGATGAAAAATGGAGGCTAAACTAGGCTTCTCTAAACGAGCGAATCTGAGGACTCTGGAGATTCATGTTTAGACAAGAAGCTTCTTGTTATTTTATTGCATATGTCACAAGGAAAAGTGGACAGAAATATAAGAAAAAATGGAATTTTCAAATATGAAATTGACTTCTTTAATTGGGAGGCTCTCACACCCTTTGTTTTGACAGCCTCTTTGCTTTTGCAATATTTTTTGTGAAATAATTCTTTACTTTTCCACGTTTAGTTCCATGGTTGTAATAAAGAGGACAAGAAAAAAACAGAAAATGCATTTTGGAGTCTCAAAAGTTTGTACTTTTTCCTTTTAATATATGGATACTGAAATTAAAATTAATTTGAGCTGAGGAGAACCTTAGTGATAAACAGATGACAAGCTCGCTCTCTTGGCAGAATGAGATCTTTGTCAGGACTGATTCTGTGTTCCTGTGATTGTGCTGTTCTCCCCATCACTGTCCTCCATAAATATTCAAATGCAGTGGAGAGACTTTCTAGCCCATCAGCACTGCAATGGTTTTGAACCCTTGTCGTGATAGTGCAAACCTCTGATTATGAGGACTTGTTGACATTATCACAATCGTAAGGACGTCACAAAGAGCTGGAACCAGAACCCCGCAAATGCCTGAGTGTTTGTACTTGTTATTCTATATTGCCTTCTCTTTCTGAAAATAATTATTTCATATTGATATCATTAATCTGTAACCATTTCACATGTGGGATGCTTATTGAGCATGAAATGTGTGTATAATTCTGTGACCTCTGTAAAAGAAAAGATCGGCTTACTTAAAAGCGTCTGGACCCCGATATCCTACAGCAGACTGTTCAGGGAGAGGTCAAGTCTGGAGGAATGGATGATGCCAGGGATGATGAAACGTAAAAGGTAAGAAATTGGTTCATTTAAGGGAGGAATTTGAAACAAACAAGCAAAAGCCAGCAGATTTTAACTGTCAGGGTAAGTGTGGTGGTAGAAAGTCCAAGGGGGTCTGCTCCCCTAGTAAGCCCTGATCCTGGAGCAGGAGCACTCACTGTTAAGGCTTGTTCTCCACTTTGTATGTGAGGACCTCCAAGTCTCCCTTGCAGCCTGGAGGGAAGTTTGGACCTCGGAACTACATACACTCCTGCTAACACAGGCAAATTTTATGGCTGCTTTGGGGTTTCTTGCACCAAAGCATGAACACAGGGAGAAGCTTAGATGGAACCAACCTAAAGCCCGTCAGAATCTTCCAACAGCTACATCACCTTCAGGATATCTAAGATGAGCAAATACATATTTCTTTATTATTCATTCATTTAATTATCCATTCATTCAGCAGCTATGTACTGACGGGTCATACATCAGACACTATTCCAAGGGCTGGAGATAAACAGATAACAGCCAACAATATGCATAAATTTCCTCTCCTATTGGAAGTTGTAATTCTGGGGGTTGGGGATGAAGAAATACATAATAAGAAGATGAGCTAATAATATTTTAGGTGGTGATAAGCATTACTGAAGAGAATGAAGCAGAAAAATGCTTAGGAAAAAGGCTTCCTTTGTTATCTAAGGTGGGCAGGAAAAGCCTTGCTGATAAGGAAGCATTGGAGCAGAGATAGGATGAGCTCAGATGGCTTTTAAAATATGCTAACAAATTCCTTGATACTCCTTCCCTGAGAGGTGGAGCTTAATTTCTTATGAGTATAGACTGGATTCAGCAATTCATAGAACTCAGCATGTCATGAGCAGCTATATCAAGTGGCCCACGTGGAGAGGTCCTGACACCTCTGGCCAGCAATGTCTGGAAGCAGCAGACCCTTAGTCCAGGTCAAGTCTATTGAGCTGCAATTGTGATCACAAGCTTGGTAGCCTCACGAGATACGGATGCAGAACCACTCTTCCCAGATTCTGGACCCTCAGAGATTAGGTGAGATAATTAATATCCATTGTTTTAAGCTGCTGAATTTAGAGGTAATAAATCACTTTTTTATGAGCCACAAGAATATGCGAAGTAAGCACAATCTGGGCAGAAACACTCCAAACACATCTCACGGAAGGGAGCCTGGGTGTTTGAAAATGTGAAAAAGATTTCCGGGTTTGAACAGAGTGAACTGAGGGGGAGCCCAGCAGAGCGAGAGGGTGTAAGGAAGTTAGGGATGGATCTGAGCAGTTAGTCTTAGAGGACGTTCTAAGTTGAGGACTGAAGGAAGTAAGGTGGAAAGATAGAAAGAAGGTGGTGCTGAGAGAATGAGTGACTGAAACTGAAATGATGTAGGGAATGGCTGTCAGGCAAGGATGCTCAGGAAGGAGGGTAGAGAAAAGGTCATTGGTGAAGAGATAAAAAGATTAAAAATAAAAATCAAGTTTTAGGCTCTTCCTGTGAAGATTGCAGTTTGTCTCCCTCCTACTTATGTCCCTCCATATATGCTGCACTAACCACAGAAGAACAGGCAAGGTGCTGGATGGGTCCTCTCACTCCCAACACTATCACTATTAGCAAAGCTATTGAATGGGTCCTCTCACTCCCAACA
>NW_003852497.1:2714985-2723172 GCF_000181295.1 Otolemur garnettii
ATGGGTCCTCTCACTCCCAACACTATCACTATTAGCAAGGTGCTGGATGGGTCCTCTCACTCCCAACACTATCACTATTAGCAAAGCAGAGAACACGCACTGCAATTGCAACACAAACATAACCTGGATTTCAAAACAAGATTGAATCTAGAATACTTCCTAATTCCTAGAGGAGTAAGTTGCATGATTACATCTTCTCAATTAATACCTCCAGCTCGCTCTATCGCTCTCATCTGTTTTATTAAGTGTAAATTGATCTTATTATCATGTCTGTGTTCCCAACAGATTTGTCAAATTTAAGCTATCAGAATCTGGCAATTTCTCAGTCAAGTGTCTTTATTCAGATTTCTTGTTTCAAGTGTGGCTAATTCTGTTAGCTGTACCTTGGAATTCATTTCTTCAAGTGATATTTGAGAAAAGCAGTGAGTTGCTCGCCCTACTTCTATGGGAGGGGACCTCCTCCACTTCTTCTTACTTCTTGATTGAATTTAGTACAAACAGAATTTGTAGGGTTATGATTATAAGATGTTGACTTTGAATAAAGATAATCAAAAGCAATGGTCATAGAGAAAAAAATTAACCTCAGGAAGAATGTGCAAATATAAGAATATAATAAACATAGTTTTCTCTGCCAACCTCCATCCTTTCAGGAAAGTCTTTTCTTTATTTTCGAAGATCTTTCTTATCGACTGATTAATCAACAATGACTTTCCGGTCAAATATTAAGCAGAAAACATGAATTTGGCTATTTCACAGCATCAATCTTGTTTTATAGAGATATTCTGAGCACAGTAATCTCAGACTGCAGGAAACCTTTAAAACTATTCCATTTTGTTAACCTGGTACATCAGAAATTTGGAAATATTTTGTAGTCACGTTATTTTCCATCTTTTGAAATTCTAAAAACCTTGATTTAGAGTTATTCTTTCTTCATGAATAATTATTACCTCCTCTTCTTCCTCCTCTTCCTCTAGCATTCAGTGAAGCATATAATATAAACTCACTTCAATCTGGGTTTCAGAGACCCTGTGATTCAAAATTTTGGGTTTAAAATTTTGCATGTAAGTAGGAGTAATTAACAGAATTCCAATAATTTTTTTTCGTAAATAGTTGTCTTCAGCAGACGTCTGAGAACCATAGCAAACTGAAATTACACTGTATTTAATTTTCTGTGAATATAAAATTAAATAGAAAACATACTTTAAATTGATAGTGTGTGTGAGTGTACAGTGTATGTCTTATAGCAAAAAAACATTAGGGAAAAATAGCTGTATTTCTTAAGGACAAAACTTGCCACACAAGGAATATCAGTCATGTAATTGTAATAAGCTCAAAGTTCACATTCTGCTCGAAAGCATTAACTCTAAATAAGTCAATGTGTACTGTGTGGCAAATTAAGCAAATGGCAAAGAGTAATTTTCTCTGAAATAAGGGACTATTAACAGTTAGAATACGCCATCAGCATTAAGGTTCCAGAAACACAATTTAAAGTAATTTACAGGTTGGCCAATGATTACATTTTTTCTTTCTCATTTGTACTCAGGAGGATTATTTTTAATTAAAATAATATGGAGTCCAATTTGGCTTGACACAAAGGAGATGAAAATAAAAGTTTGCTCGGTTGTTTGTAAGGCCTATTCTGGTGAGCATTTTTCCCCCCTTATTTCTCACTTATACATGAAATTTGAACAACAGATAATTTACTATGTTAGCAGCACGAAGAAGATAAATGAGGAGGTATTTTGGCCTTTTTTTTTAATCTGAGTTTTTGTACCCTTGAAGAGTTGTATTCCTATAAACTGACATAAATTCACTTCATGTGCCTAAAACTGATTTTATTTGTCTGGAAAACACACAGCCAAAAGTTCCCCTTGCCCCACAAACTGTGAACTTCTATTTTTGTAAAATAGTTTATTTATCCAGTATTTAGTGAGCACCTGCTATGTGTCAGCCAATCTTCTAGGCATTGGGGGTAAATTAACAGATAAAATGGACAAAAATCTCTGCACTTCTGTAGCTTACTTACTAGCAAAAGACCATAAACAATAAATAGGTGGTTAAATTTATAAAATGTCCAGAAGGTCACACATCACATGAAGAAAACTCAGAAGAATGGAGAAGGTGCATGAGTAGCCGTGTCCAGCAGGATCAGTGACCTGCGCTGACATAACTTCATTATCTCCTGGCTCCTCTTGGTGCTGGTAAAAAACTTTTTTTCAGTCTAATTATTGTCAGAATTACTCAAAATCTGTCTATAACTACTACAGGGGTTATGAATTATACTCTGCAACAACAAATGAGGAATATAAAAAGCTGTGGTGATTTTCAAAAACAAAAATTTTCCAGAAATGTACTATCTAATTTCTATGACTGGGACTTGGACTTGGCCCAAGGACTCTAGAAGAAAACAGGATCTTATTTTGGACTGCCCTGCCCTTTATTCCACACTGGTCACCAGGAATATGTGAAATCTCTAACCCAAGGCCCCATTAAACCAAGTATCATGGCTACTGTGTCCATCCTTCTGCCTAAGTGATTTCTGCCAGTTGGCTTTGAAGAGAGTTTTAATTCTGTACCTATGAGTAGTAATGATCTTTTTACTCCTGGGAGCTGCCTCAAAATCAGTGCATTTTCTCATGTTGGCTTTTGTCAGTTTCTAATATCCTCCTGCAACTTCCCTTTAACCCCTTACCTCTCAGTGGTTCCTGTTCACTGTACACTGAAAGAAGCTCAAGATTGACTTCCTCTCCCTAGAAGTAATGCCATGGGAGATGTTGATGTCAGCTTTATTCTTTCTCCTCTCTCCCGACTCACCCTTTCATGCTTTTACATAACAAAACACAGGTATGTCCTGGCAAAGTGGCTCTGTGTGGGTTACTCTACACAGAGGTCCCAGCAGTCCTGCACTCAGCCAATGTGATTACTATACAACCCTTTCAATCATCACAGAAACTCTGAGAGGCAGAGCAGACAGGGAGGCATGAGGTGGTTTTATAGACATGGAAATGAGACAGGTAGACAGAGGGCAAAGTGATAAAAGGCAGAACCCAAGTCTCCTAGATCCACTGTCCAGGCTCTGAATCATTATAGAGAAGAAATATTTGGTCATCTTAAAGAGAGTCATCATTCCAAATCTCTAAGACAGTGTTTAGTTGCATATATTTCTGTCTACATTTTTTCTTGATTTTTCAAGTAATTTCTTAGTTATCCAGGCACACACACATAATTAGCATTAAAGTCTTGATACTGTATATTAGTAATGCCTTCCTTTTCCTGAAAAACATTCCCACATATACCAACACTTCTCCCATGATCTTTATTTTCCAAGACATGCTACACCTCTTTATGTGGAAAAGCTATATTTTATTCTTTCAAAGAGGAGATGGGTTAATTATATTCCCTGAGACATAAGTGTTCCCCCAAAACTATGTTTTATGAAACTTCGGTGCTCTTTAAGAAAAATAGGTTCTTATTGCCCATTGTCTCCACTGTTTTTTAACATTGTAATGGAAGTCTTAGCCATCTCAATTAGGGAAGAAAAGGCAATCATGGGTATCCATATAGGGTCAGAAGATATCAAACCTTTCACTCTTTGCAGACAGTATGACTGTATATCTGAAAAACAACAGGGATTCTACTATAAAACTCTTAGAAGTGATCAAGGAATATAGCAGCATCTCAGCTTACAAAATCAACAATCATAAATCTGCAGTCTTTATATATACCAACAATAGTCAAGCTGAAAAAACAGTCAAGGACTTTATTCCATTCATAGTATTGCCAAAGAAGATGAACTATTTGGGAGTTTACCTAACAAAGGTAGGTAAGATCTCTATAAAGAGAACTATGAAATTCGAAGAAAAGAAATAGCTGAAAATGTTAACAAATGGAAAAACATACCATGCTCATGGTCGGAAAGAATCAACAGTGTTAAAATGTCCATACTACCCAAAGCAATATACAATTTTAATGCAATCCCTATTAAAGCTCCACTGTCATACTTTAAAGATCTCAAAAAAATAATACTTTGTTTTATATGGAATCAGAAGAAACCTCAAATAGCCAAGACATTACTCAGAAATAATAACAAAGAAGGAGGAATTACACTACCAGGCCTCAGACTATACCAGAAATCGATAGTGATCAAAACTGCATGGTACTGGCACAAAAAAAAAGAGAGGTAGATGTATGGAATAGAACAGAGAACCAAGAGATGAACCCAGCTACTTACCATTATTTGATCTTTGACAAGCCAATTAAAAACATTCAGTGGGAAAAATATTCTCTATTTAACAAATGGTGCTGGGTGAACAGGCTGGCGACCTGTAGAAGATTGAAACTGGACCCACACCTGTCACCATCAACTAAAATAGACTCTCAATGAATTAAATATTTAAACTTAAGACATGAAACTATAAAAATACTAGAAGAAAGTGCAGGGAAAATTCTTGAAGAAATCAACCTGGGTGAATATTTTATGAGGAGGACCCCCTGGGCAATTGAAGCAACATCAAAAATACACTACTGGGACCTGATCAAACTAAAAAGCTTCTGCACAGCCAAGAATACAGTAAGTAAAGCAAGCAGATAGCCCTCAGAATGGGAGACGATATTTGCAGGTTATGTCTCTGACAAAGGTTTAATAACCAGAATCCATAGAGAACTCAAACATATTAGCAAGAAAAGAACAAGTGATCCTATCTCAGGGTGGGCAAGGGACTTGAAGAGAAACTTCTCTGAAAAAGACAGGCACATGGCCTACAGATATATGAAAAAATGCCCATCATCCTTAATCATCAGAGAAATGCAAATCAAAACTACTTTGAGATATCATGTAACTCCAGTAAAATTAGCCCACATCACAAAACCAGAGATATTGGCATGGATGTGGAGAAAAGAGAACACTTCTACATTGCTGGTGGGAATGCAAACTAATATGTTCCTTTTGGAAAAATGTTTGGAGAACACTTAGAGATCTAAAAATAGACCTGCCATTTGATCCTACAATTCCTCTACTAGGTATACCTCCAGTAGACAAAAAATCACATTAGAACAAAGATATTTGTACCAGAATGTTTATTGCAGCCCAATTCATAATTGCTGAATCATGGAAGAAGCCCAACTGCCATTGACCCATGAATGGATCAATAAATTGTGGTATATGTACACCATGGAATATTATGTAGCCTTAAAGAAAGATGGAGACTTTACCTCTTTCATGTTTACATGGATGGAGCTGGAACATACTCGTCTTAGCAAAGTATCTCAAGAATGGAAGAAAAAGTATACAATGTACTCAGCCTTACTAGGAAACCAATTTATATGAAAGCTATAACCCAATTGTACCCCAAGAAGAAGGAGGAAGGGGAGAGGGAGAGAAGGGGAGTGAGGAAGATGGGTGTAGGGAGGGTAATTGGTGGGAGCACACCTAAGGTGCATCTTACAAGAGTACATGTGAAATTTACTAGGTGTGGAATATAAATGTCTAAACACAATAACTAAGAGAATGCCATGAAGGCTATGTTAACCAGTTTGATGAAAATATTTCAAATTGTATATAAAATCAGCACATTGTACCCCATGATTGCATTAATGTACATAGCTATGATTTAATTAAAAAAGAAAAGAAAAATAGATTCTTTGTTAAAGTAAGGTTAAATATTGAGTTAAAATACTTGGGCTAAAAAGTTTTATCAGTTGTTCTTATTGTAGGACTTATCAGAGTATTCCCTATCTTGATATGTATAAGTTTCTGCAAGAAAAAAAATGTCTCTGCAGAATTTCTCCCATTTTGTTTGCAATAAAGCACTTTCTTTTGATAGGATACTAATCAACATTGTACAAAGCACTAAAGTCCACTATGATACTCACAGGTTGGCACTTCTCCAACTGTACCCATCAGTAGGACTTACTTGTTACCCACCCAAGAGCACTCATGAGCTTAGTGCTGGCCAGCAGTCTTGAGCAAGCATCATGTACTATGGTTCTTTAAGGACTAAAGGAGAAAACTTAGATTTAGAAATACTAAGTTGAGTTTCTGAATCTAGCAGTATGACATATTAAATATTTTGAAAAAACCACTTACTTAAAGGAACTAAACATCTGGATAAATTAAGTTTATGATATACACTGTTGAGTTGGCACAAAGTAAGAAATCTCTAGAACCCTGCGAGGTAAACCAGTACCAATGTGGGCTTTTAATATGAATGCTTCTTTCAAAACCATAGAGATGATAAAGTTTCTTTTGATGACTTTATGGATAGAGAATTCAATAGGAAATCTATGAATAAAGCTGGAAAAGGAAAGAGTGCTACCATCTATCTAAAAATAAAAGAAAAAGAACCCCCATGCAGAAAGTGACAGGGAGGCCAATTGCCTCCTTGGACTCTGATGCTGGATATACATAGAGAGAAAATCCTTGTCCTGAGAACTCATATTTATATGCTGGGCCTCACGCAGGATTGCAGGCTAAATGTATGTTACTATCATGGTTTGAAAAACTTGAAGTGCAGAATTTAGTTTAAAGTGGTTTCAGGTTGGTATAACTGTGTGTTTGGTAGAAGCAAAGGAAAATCCTCTCTGAAGGAATTCAAGGTTAATTCAGGCTTCAAGGAATTCCACAGGTAAAGTTTTAAGTAAAAGTATATTTTAAAGTCATAAAATCAGAAAACAGATCAGGATGAAGGGAGAATAGTAGAAACCCACAAAGATAAGGGACAGTAGATGAGGAATAACAGGTTCTTCAGCTGTTAGATTTAGACACAAAATTCAAAACAATTATGTTTACTATTTAAAAATAATAAAGAGGCTTTATATTCAGAGAATAAGTAGATATGAAAACTGCTATAAATAGAAAATACAATTTCTTTTTGAGCCTTAGCAGATAGTTTAAAGAGTAGATGTGACAGAGCTGAAGACAAAAAGTCCTAGAAAAGAAGTCTGAAGCTAGGTGTGGTGGCTCCTACCTATGATCCCAGCATTCTGGGAGGCTGAGACAGGTGGATTGCTTGAGCTCAGGAGTTCTATATGAGCCTAAGAAAGAGCCAGCTCCTATCTCTGCTAAAAATAGAAAAACTAGCCAGGCATTGTGGCAGTCACCTGTAGTCCCAGCTACTTGGGAGGCAGAAGCAGGAGAACCACTGAGGCCCAGGAGTTTGAAGTTGCTGACATGCTACCTAGGGTGACAGACTGAGAAAAGAAAAGAAAAGAAAAGAAAAGAAAAGAAAAGAAAAGAAAAGAAAAGAAAAGAAGGAAAGGAAAGGAAAGGAAAGGAAAGGAAAGGAAAGGAAAGGAAAGGAAAGGAAAGGAAAAGAAAAGAAGAGAGAAGGAAAGAAAGAAATTATCCAGAACGTAACCAATAGATTGAAAATATAAAGGGAAGGTGAGAGAAAAGGGGGAAGCATCAGAACACCTAAAATACATTTGGTCACAGTTTACAGAAAGATAGAAAAATGGAGAAGAAGCAATATTCAAAGAAAAACTTCTGTATTTTTTGAAAGGCACCAACAATTAGACCTAGAGTAACTTATATATTTCAAGCAAGATTAAAAAAAAGAAACTCATACTTTAACAGATCACAGTGAAATTATAGAACACCAAAGATAAGTAAAAAACTATAAAGAACAGCCAGAGTGAAAAAACTAATTATGTACAAATACGTGGCACTTAGTCTGAAGGCTGACTTTCAACTAGCAAGAAAGAAAACTGAAGGGTATCTTCAATGTATTGAGAGAAATAAAAGTTAACCTAGAATTTTATACCAAGCAAAACATCTTTCAACAGTAAACAGAAATAGCAATTACTTTTTTAAAAAAGAAAATCTGCTATCAAAGACATTTGTAAAGACAACTTAAAGGATACATTTAAAAAAGATGAGCCCAGACCAAGGTTGTAGTGAACAAATGAGTGATGAGCAGAGTAAATGACAAATATTTAGACACAATTCAGCAAATGTGACCTCTATAATAATGACTATATTGTGTTGGGGAAAAGAACCTTAAATAAAACACTGGACAATAAAATCCTATATGTTAAATATGAACATTAATATATAGGACAAACATTAAGGAATTGACATAGAGTAAATAGAAGTAAAGGGAAAAAATGAATGAGAAAAAGAAAAGAAACCCCAAAAGCAACAGAAGAGGGAAAGAAATATTAAAAAAAAAAAAAAAAAAAAAAAAAAAA
>NW_003852497.1:2723192-2729265 GCF_000181295.1 Otolemur garnettii
AAAAAAAAAAAAAAAAAAAAAAAAAAAACAGGACAAATAGAAACTGCTTAGTTAGATTACAAAAGTAAATCTAAATGCACCAGGGATTATGGTGTTGATACTCATCTGTTAGAGATCACGAGGGACACACCTATAGTCAAAGAAGATTGAGTTTATTGGCCAGTGTGGTAAGGAAGATTGCAAACCTTGCAGAGCCACCAGATATGTCAGAAAGGAGGTCTCAGATGAGATTTATTCATATTGAGTGATATGAGCAGATATAAGCATTAAGTTTTCTCTAGACTGCATATTATTAGTGAATGGGAAGTCCTATGAACAGATACATTAATGAATTTTTTCTAAGAAGAAGCAGGAGAAATAAAGCAAAACCAAATTCTTAGTACAGAAGTAACAATTATTAGTGTTGATCAGACAAGAGGACTATTTGGTAATTTTTTTGGTTTGGACAAAGTTTTTGTTTGTGGTTTGTGCAGAGACATAACTAGGAAAAGTTCTTATTTGTATTTTTCTCTATCTCTTAGAGATAACTTGACTGATGTTAATGTTCTGTGAAACTTTATGTTCAACAAAACAAGATAATCCACCTGTGAGTCCCAGGACAGCTCCTAGAAACACCAAGGCCTAGTTCTTACCAACATGATAGCTTGCAGGTAGAAAAGGCTGATTTTCTCCTTTTCACAATAATTATAAACAGACTAAATCTGACAGGTAAATGGCAAAGATTGGTAAACTGGTCAAAACTATAATAAAATAATTTTATGTTGTTTATAAGAGAATTAAAATACATGGACACAGTAGAATTAAAAGTCAAATGATGTGAAATAAATACTACACAAACTCTACTCCCTCAAATACAAAATTACATTAATATTTGATAAAATAAACTTCAAGCCCAAAACCATTATAGAGAAAAGCAAGTCATAATATAACAAAATGTTTAATTCATCATGAGCTCTAAATTTGTATGTATTTAATAGTATAGCTTCAAAATACATAAAACAAAAATTGATAGAGAAAACTATAATGACAGTAGGAAATTTTAAAAATAATGCTTCATATGGACATTTTAAAATATTTTCAAAACTGAGCACAACAGTATAAATCACTATGTGGCCATCTCCCAGATTTTTATTCATGCTTACTGACTATACTGCTTTTTGGAAAAATCATCTGTTTATATCTTTTGTCAATTATCTAATGTGCTTGTATGGTCTCCACAATACCCAGTAAGGCAGTTTGAATAGAACTAACTCTACTCAAGGCAATTAGATTTAAACCAGTGATTACCTATCAGTTTCCTATGCACAGAGATAATTGATATGAATAAGGAATCATGTAACCATGGGTATTCCTGGCAACCATTTGAACCCATGAAGACACCTAATACAAAGGCTGGATATTCTGAGAGATGAGAACAATATCCCAGCTTAACAAAATTACATTGTATGTTGAACTTTTCATCATTTAAGCCTTTTTGGGTCAGGTTTTTATAATTTATTTGTTTTTGCGTGTAATGATAAAAATTACAAAACAGATTTTTTTAAAAATCTTATTGATTTGGAGGATTTTTTTAAAGATGCTTGTTTTGTTTTTATAAATTTGTCTGGATACTTGGTGCTACTCCTGTTATGTATGTACAAGTGTGTTTTCAAAGTTTGCCATCTGCATTTTAACTTAGTTTATATAGACATAATTTTTTCACACACAAAAGGTTAGTTTCGGAATTTGTGGGATACAAAACTATAATTTCCAGGGCACTCATTAGGAAAAAAATATAATTATAGTCACAATTTCATATATAAATGTAAAAATTTGAATGAGAAAAAAATCACAACTACAAATGTAAAATAGATGATAAATGTCATAAATTTCACAAACTATGATGATTTCTTCAGAATCAAAGATTTTATAACATTTTGTGTCTAGAGGATAAAAAAGTACTATAGTCTTTTATACAATTTCTATAGCTTCATGGGTTAAAATTGTTATTTTCTTACTAAATATTGAGGTGCATGAAACCAGAGACTTTGCTCACAAACTGGAGTACTGTTATAAATTTGGTCTCTACAAACACAGGAATTCTGATAATTTTTTTTTTTTTTTTTTTTGTAAAGACAGAGTTTCACTTTATCACTCTCGGTAGAGTGCAGTGACATCACACAGATCACAGCAACCTCCAACTCCTGGGCTTAGGCAATTCTCTTGCCTAAGCCTCCCAAGTAGCTGGGACTACAGGCACCCACCACAATGCCCAGCTATGTTTTTGTTGCAGTTTGGCCGGGGCCAGGCCTGAACCCACCACTCTCGGTATATGGGGCTGGCGCCCTACCCACTGAGCCACAGGCACCACCCAATTCTGATAATTTTTTTATCCAATTCCTGTGAAGAAAAAAGTGTTGTGAGTTTATAATTACATTTACTGCATTAATAAGTATATTCCTGATAAGAGAGAACATCTATTTTAATAAGGCATTCGTAAAAACCAAGTCCCCTGTAAATTTTAAGTGTATGATGTAGAGAAGAATTTTCCACAAGCTAGCTTTGTCTCTATAATTTCAATAATGTTTTATTTCCATGTGCAAAGTTATGGTAAATCACCTAAATATATGCCAACTCTTATCTAACTATATCCCTCTCTTAACATTACTATAGACAAACCTGAAAAGTAATGTTTGTAGCCTCCTGACTTAGAAGTGAAGGTGACTGAAGGAATGTTTGCATGGGAAGAAAGAGTGACATAAATGTGGAATTGAAAAACTTTTTGTATAAAAAATCAGATAGTAAATATTTTAGGATTGGGGGACCTTAAGTCCTCTGTCACAGCTACTCAGCTCTGTCATCACAGCACCAAAGCATCCAAAGGCAACAGGAAAATGAGTAAGTGTAGTGTGTTCTAATAAAACTTTATTTATAAAAACAGACAGTGGACTGAGTTTACCCATTCCTGATCATAACAAATTGAAAGGAAAATATTTCACACGAATATTGGGTTACTGAAGAATATTTAAGGATCACTGTGGCCCCGTGAAGGAGTGCCTTGGTGCAGTTAAAGTTTAAACATCATCAGCATTAAACTAAATATCTTACATTAATTTATTAATATTTATAATTTTTTATTCTTTATGAGTGTTGCTTTCTGCAAAGGATAAAGATTTTTTATCCTTTCTTCCAAAATGTTTAGGTTTGATTTTTCATGCATGTGATTTTTAATCCTTGTGAAATTTGTTTTGAATGATATGATGTAGGGACTTAATTTTCATGATACAACATTTTATTTATTTATTTATTGTGACAGAGTCTCACTATGTTGCCCTTGATAGAGATTCGCGACATCCCAAGTAGCTGAGACTATAGGTGCCCACCACAACACCTGGCCATTTTGTTGTTGTTGTTGTTGTTGTTGTCATTGTTGTTTAGCAGGACCAGGCCAGATTTGAACCCACCAGCCCCAGTGTATGAGGCCGGCACCCTAACCACTGAGCTATGGACACCAAGCCCATAATACAGCATTTAAAATTTTTCTGGAGACACTTATTAAATAACTTCTCTCTCCACTCATTTGAAGCACTGATTCAATATTGAATACAGCAGGCCCTGAGTAGCAAACATCCGACTTATGTACGACTTGCACTTACAAATGTAGGATATTACAGGTAAATGTACCTGATCCAACTTACATTCAAATTCAACCGAAGAGCAAACATATAGAACCTACCTTGTTATAACTTAGGGATTGCTATATTTAACTATGATTACTTTTCTTGCTTTTATTAAGATTCTTTCATTCCTTCAATGAATGTAATATTTTCTCCACAAAGAATAAAAGCTTAACATATTTTTGTTTATTTCAAGATTCTTTGGTCATTCTGGTAGCCTCAGTAAATGAAATTCATTTTTTTCTTGCTACAATTTTGAATTAGTTCTTGAGGAATATGCAAAGTTATTGGCCCTTATATATTGATTATGAATCAGGCCATGTCTTAGCTTTAATGTTTTGTAGGTTAATTCTCTTGAAGTTTCGAAGGAGAAAATTGTATTGACTGAAAAAAAAATTAAACTACTTTGTCCTGCATCTTGTCACATTTGTCTTGCTATTGAGGTTATGGTAGCCTGCTAAATGATTTAGATAGTCATCCATCTTTTTGTGTTTTTGGAAAAACTCCAAAAGATTGGAATTATCTATTTCTCTAGTTTTTGATGTTATCATACAGAATTCAGCTATAAATTATGAGTAGTACCTTTTGAGTGCTAAATCCCTGTAAGCCTTTGAGTATTGCTTGGTTTCCATTCTACACATTTTAACCTATATTACATCTCTTATTCTCTTTCTTAATTATTTGTTAATTCCTACCTTCTATTTACTTTTCAATTCCTTAATTATATAAAATTGGGTTTTAAAAGGTAAAAATACAAGTTCTAAAACTATGAGATTTCACGCTATCTTTTGCAAGGCATCTTCCGGTCGTATTTTCCCCAGACATCTCTGAGGTTTGGCCCATATAATGCCGGTATTTGGAATTTTCTGGGATTCTCTTTCTTCATTCTATGTGCTCGAGTTTCTCAAATGTTCCATGTGTAGTTGAAAACGTGTATTCTGTGCTCTTTAAGTTTTGTGGACAAAACACTGGTGTTGGTGTTCTCACTAGTATTTCTGAGACTCCACTCTTGACACATTGGGAAAATTCATTTCCCTGCCCACTTAAACTCAGTCATGACCAGGTCAATTGCCTGAAAGAAGTAATGTGAGTGGAACTAAAACGTGTTCATCTCAGTGGTCACACAAGAGAGCTAGTATTCAACTCTCTGTGCTCTCTCTCTCTGCTTCTGCAGTCACTGGGGCTTCATTCTGAGACTGTACCATCAAAAGACAATGGAGCCTCTCTTGGTCTGATTCCCTGAGTTTCGACCATGTAGAGCAGCGCTCTGCTGTTGAGACATGTGGGCACAAGTGAGAAACATTATTTATTTCTTAGGCTCTGATATTTGATGATTATTTGCTAGTGTAATGTATCAGCCATCATCTTGGGTCAATTTATAGTATTATAACAAGTAGCCCCCAAATTGTGTGCCTTATAGCAACAATGGCTTGCTAGAATTCTGATGTGATTTAGCATGTAGATCTGGCTTTGGAATTTCATCTCGGACTCGGGATGAAGGAGCCATCTCTCTCTGAGACATTGCTCGTGCCATGGCAGAGGGGAAAAAATAAAAACCCAGAGCTGGGGTACACACAGTGGCTCTTATAGCTTGTGCTGCAAACAGCACATGCCATTTCCATTCTACTGCTTTGGCCAAAGAGCACATCGTAAAGCCACGGCTTCCACTTTCATTAGTGTGGCCCACAGGGGAGCAGCTGAGAAGGAAGGCAGGTGGTTTGACAATAAACCCTAACATATGTCATATAAGCGCGTCTGTCCTGTTCAATATGCCTTGTTTTCAATTTCTGTCTGATATGTCAGATCTTGAGAGAAACATATTAAATTCTTGAGTTTGACTATGGGATTATTTATTCTTATAGTTGTAGTATTTTCCTTTTCTACCCTTTAAAGCAATGTTGCAAAATGCATAATTGTTTCACGACTTATATCTTTTGGTGAATTATAATTGGGAAATATCTTACTTTGTCTTTTCTTAAAGTTTTTCACCGTAAATTTTATTTTCTTTCATAATCTTATCATTACAAACTTAATTTTTACTATTTTCACCAGCATATGTTGTAAAGAAGTTAAAGGCAAGATTCTGAAGCCAGACTACCTTGGTCCAAAACCTGGGCCATCTACTGCCACCTGTGTGAGTGAGAACAAAGTGACTACCTTCTCTGTGCCCCGGTTTCCTTGTCTGTAAAATGGAAACAATGTCTACTTCCTGGAACTGTTGTGAGCCTCCACATTGTACCTGGCATGCGGTGAGACTGTATGAGTATTCACATGGCTTATTTGTTAGCGATTTGTCGGTGTCTTTTGTAAACAAATGAAAAAGGGCAGGTTTGCTTTGCTTTCCTCAGTCTGAATATTTTAGTAGATTAATTTAGCTTAGTAACAGTTCTTGTGATTAACAACATTCTTTTTTTTTT
>NW_003852497.1:2729350-2741491 GCF_000181295.1 Otolemur garnettii
CTCCCAAGTAGCTGGGACCACAGGCGCCTGCCACAACGCCCGGCTATTTTTTGGTTGCAGCCGTCATTGTTGTTTGGCGGGTCCGGGCTGGGGATTCTAACCCACCACCTTAGGTGTACGTGGCTGGCACCTTAGCTGGTTGAGCTATAGGCACCGAGCCCAACATTCTTAAACTCATTCGCACTCTCTGTTCTCAGTCATTTCATTTACTGTGCTTTCCCTTTGCCCCCTCCCTGTCTTCTGTTGGATAGATTAAATTTTTTTTATTCCATGCTTCTCCTATAAGGGTTTAAAAGTTGCTTTATGTCTATTCTTGTAAGAATTTTTATTATTAAACACATACTTAAAATAATATTTTCCAAATAAATTTTGTTTTAATCAATGTTCTGTACTTTTATCTCTAGTGTCCTCCTCACCTCCAATGTGATGCAATTTGTCCAGGTGCTGAGGAAAAGAAGACTCTTTCTTTAAACAAGTGATACATTATTAAATCTGTAAAGTCTACTTATTTGTTTTTTCACTATCACTTTCTCTATACCATTCTATATACTTGGAATCCTTTCCCTTTTGATTAGAATATTCTACTCGCAACGTTTAAAAGGAAACTCCCTACCTAAAGAAACCTACATGCTTATAAATTGCCAATTCTTCTCCAACCCAATTCTATCTCTGTTCAATCTCAATCTCCTAGGGCTGCCTCACAGTTGCTGTTTTTGTTTTTATTTTTTGAAACAGAGTCTCACTGTATCACCTTGGGTAGAGTGCCACATCATAGCTCACATCAACCTCAAACTCCTGGGCTCAAGCAATCCCCTTGCCTCAGAGTAGCTGGGACTACAGGCACCTGCCACAATGCCCAGCTATATTTTATTTAGAGAGGTTTCACTCTCACTTACGCTGGTCTCCAACTCCCAAGCTCAGGCAATCCACTCGCCTCACCGTCCCAGAGTGCTAGGAGAAATAGCTTATTTTCAGTAAGTGAGAATCCAGGTAGAATTACATACAAATAATAACAGTGAATTCATATTAACTTGTACAGACATTTTAAATGTAAAATTGCAGATCCTTTTAAGAAGACTCCCTTTTTTATGTCTTGTCCAATTCACTTTTGTCTTTTAATTTCAGGTTGATATGAGGGTACAAATGTTTAGGTTACACTGTTTTTATTTCTAAGGTAAATGTTAAGTTGTAGTTGAGCCCTTCATACAGGAGGTGTTCTGTCTACCCTCAGACTGCGCATGTTAGGTGAGAACTTGCCTTCCCCCTCCCCCTCTTCCTTCCCCCCTCTCCCCTCCCCCTTCCCCTCCCCCACCCCTCCCCAGCACATACTTGTTTTTCTCTCCTGTGTGGGTGTTCTTGTTTTTATACTGGTTTCTTATTAGGCAAGAATCCAATGCACTCAGCACTAACATGAAATCACGGTTCCTTTTGTCCTGAAGATTCCTTTCTGTTTCTGAGCATGAATGTGTTACGTCTTCACTTGAAAGTTTTCACCATCCTTTAAAAAATTTGATGAGAGGGCAACTGCTTTACGTTTTCACGGATTTCATTTTGAAATCATAATTATATCTGAGATTAAGAATTTATGGTTACAAATGATGAGTGGATTTCAAGGCTATTGATCTGTGGCCGGGAACCATTCATTATAAATATATTTCTTTTATTTTACGAGCTACCAAATCTGTTTCAAAAATTTTACCGCTGTGTTTTCTGAATGTTAATAGCACACTCTTATTAGAAGCACAAAACACATAAATTTTATGACTCTTTAAGAATTAAACAAGTCATAGAATTTACCATAGTTAAATGTATTTTGATTTCTTCTTAGAAAATATTAATATACATTTATTTTCCTTATCATAAGCAATCGGGGAAAATGTGAAACTGTTTAGAAACAAAGGAAACATTGGCTGTGCTAAATTTGACTGCCAGTGAGAAACATACAAGACAGTCCTCATCTAACCCTCTTACATTTTCTCATCTAGCAGACTTGCGCCATGCCCCAAATCATCTTTCTCAAGTGCAGACCTTATTGTGCCAGAACTCTCTTTGGCTCTTGGGTGTAGTCTGAATTTATCTCATATCACTATCCTTGCATCACTCACTTTGATAATCAACATTATGGTTCCAGTTTATCAGATTGTTTTCTGCTGGTGGATCTGAACGTTTTTCTTGAACTTGTCCACACACTTTTATATTTATGCCTTCGCTCATACTATTAAGAATTCCATGCTCGGGGTTTTTCAGCATTTTTGATGGTTCAAATCCTGCAAATCATTTAATGCCCCATTACCAGAAGACGTACTCAGTGAGGCACAGTGGCTCAGGCCTGTAATCCCAGCACTCTGGGAGGCTGAGGCAAGAGAGTCACTTGAGCTCTGGAATTTGAGATCAGCCTGTGCAAAGTGAGACCATCTCTACTAAAAATAGAAAAACTGGAAAACTAGCTGGACATGGTTGTCCCATCTACTCAGGAGGCTTAGTCAGAAGGATCCCTTGAATGCAGGAGTTTGAGGTTGCTGTGAGCTAGACTAATGCCAAGGCATTCTAGCCTGACCAACACAATGAGACTCTGTCATACACACACACATATGAAGTCTTTTGAATTACCCAACAGTTTATAAATTCTCTGATTTGTCAATTTCAAGAGAGGCTGTTTATTTGATGACATTTATTCATCTCCGTCTAATACTATAGCTTTGTGTAATTACATTTTCTGTATTTTCTCCCCCACACATACAACATTTACATTATGTAGTTCTGAGGAGCCTCAGCCCCTCTGCCAGTGCCTACAGAGATTATCATAGCATCTTATTTTTTAAATAAAACTCTCAACATATTTATGACTTGCACTGGATTGGGTCGTGTGTCTTACATATGCCACACTATATATATGTATACCAGCATATTTGACTGCTGAGCTTATATAGGTGGGCAGTTGCTTCCATTGACTTTAAATTAAGAAACTGGATTTTTAATAGTTTTAAGCTGGGTACCCTACCATTAGCCAAATTTCTTACAGATGCCTCTATTGGAATTTGAGGCATCATTTTATACATAATGGCCTTGACATTAACCCCCTGGAAATTAACTACTAAATAAAAAATGCATAGCAAATGTGAAGCATCAGAGGAATCTCAATGCCAAAACCTATCTTTGGTGAAGGGAGAGAAGGCTCTGGGAAGGCAGTCCCACAGAAATGTTTTAATTTGTTGATGAGTCCTTAGTACAATTTGTAATCTCCAAACATTTGGTAAAACCCGTTTATTTTACTGATAAAGCTATTTCAATGAGTGTTTAGGGAAAAGAAAGTCTCAGCTCAATTCTAAAGTTGTATTCAAATGTGGGCCTGATTTGTCAAGATGAATCTAAGCTAAATGTTCAAGCCTTTTCCTCTTGCTGTTCAGAATGTCTCTGTCCCCCCAGTGGGTGACCCAGATGTGAAGATAACGAATTTATACCTGGGAAGAGCTACATAAATGGAGAGTGCTATATCCAGAAGAAATTTAGAGACTAACTAATCCTGCTGCCTGAGTTTATTTCTAAAATAAGGAGCTTAAAGTGTAAATATTATGAAAAGCGTTTGTTAAGAGACTTTATAAGTCAAAGAGAAAGCAACATTTCTAACACTCACCTTTGGAAAAAAAAAAAGAGGCTCGGCGCCTATAGCTCAACCGGCTAAGGCGCCAGTCACGTACACCCAAGGTGGTGGGTTCGAATCCCCAGCCCGGACCCGCCAAACAACAATGATGGCTGCAACCAAAAAATAGCCGGGCGTTGTGGCGGGCGCCTGTGGTCCCAGCTACTTGGGAGGCAGAGGCAAGAGACTCACTTGAGCCCAGAAGTTGGAGGTTGCTGTGAGCTGTAATGCCATGGCACTCTACCCAGGGGAAAGCTTGAGGCTCTGTCTCAAAAAAAAAAAAAAAAAAAAAAAAGAAATCAATTTCAATCAAATATAATTGTACAACCTGAATTTTCTTAAATCTTATATTTTAGTATCTCATCTCACCTTCCACTTCATTATTTCTGGAAGTCCTTTAGGATAAATCACATGTTTTTGTAAACAATCCTTTCTAAAAATGCACGGTGTTAATTTTCTATCTGTTCCTTGTTGATATCTTCCTCTTTAAAGCCCTTAAGGATGTCCCCCACTCCCACTGTTTTCATAGTCCACTAGGTAGAGGCGTTATCAGTCCTAACGCACAGTCTTTCAAACTCACAAATCCAAACACTTTTGAAATGCCACCTGTAGGCCCCAAAACATTGAGGGAGGCAACAGTGCATCTCAGAAGAGGAATGGGAAGTCTGCTCTCCACTCTCTGTCAATATGCTTCATTGGGGTGAGACATTACTGCTCCTTGGATGCTGTGGCAGAATAATCAACAAATCATGTGCACCTTCAATAACTCCTTAGCGGGAAGTCTGGTTCAATCCCATTCTTTAGTTCTTCTCTAGTCAGTAGGCAGGGTCACCTCTTTTGGTCACAAAATGACTGTAAAAGCACAAAGCTTCACGTGAGGACAATTATCAGGAAAATTTTGAACTTCTAAATGGGCAAGAAAAGAACCCTGCAGGCCCCATCTAGTGCATTTGTCTGAGCTTTTCTAATCTTTGAGCTATTTTATAATTTTGTAAATTGTAGAAGGCTGAAATAATACAAATTATTCTTTTTTCTTTTTTCTTTTTTTTTTTAGACAGAGCCTCAAGCTGTCCCCCTGGGTAGAGTGCTGTGGCATCACAGCTCACAGCAACCTTCAAATCCTGGGCTCAAGTGAGTCTCCTGCCTCCACCTCCCAAGTAGCTGGGACCACAGGCACCCACCACAACGCCAGGCTATTTTTTGGTTGCAGCCATCATTGTTGTTTGGCGGATCCAGGCTGGATTTGAACCTGCCACCTTAGGTGTATGTGGCTGGCGCCTTAGCCACTTGAGCCACAGGCACGGAGCCAATACAAATTATTCTTGTCCACAAAAATCCAAATGATTGTATCCAATGGAATGCAATTGATTATTGTCTTTTGTCTTTCCTAGTTTTATAACAATTTGTAAATTTATTTCAGTATTCCTGATGTGCACTTTTTAAAATTTTGCACTGAACCAATTATAACATCTTATTTGTTTCCTCATTAATTAATACATGAATTAATGGCATAACTTTGACATTTATGTACTTTTTGTATCTTCATAATAACTATTATTTTACCTTATTATCTTTTAATTATAGTCTAATACATCTCGAGAAGAACACAAGGGCTGGGCATAGTGGTACTTGCCCGTACTCCTGCACATTGGGAGGCTGAGGCAGAAGGATCTCTTAAGGCCAGGAGTTCAAGACCAACCTGGGCAACATAACCCAGTGAGACCTCATCTCTTAAAAAAAAAATAAAAAAAATTAGCCAGATAGGGTGGTGTGTGGCTATAGTTCTACTTACTCAGGAGGCTGAGGCAGGAGGATTGCTTGAGCCCAGAAGCTCCATCTATGATCACATCCTTGCAATCCAGCCTGGGTAACAGAGTGAGATCCTGTCTCTTAAAAAAGGGAGGAGGAAGAAATGAATACAAGGGTAGCTGTTCCTAAAATATATGTTTTCTCTCTCTTTTTAACAAAGAATATTATCAGCACCATATTGACAAGTAATATGTTTTCATTTCCATTGGCCAATATCTATACTGATGTTTTAAAATGCAACAATTTCATTCCAGCCTCTTTTAAATGTACTTTTTATTTTTAATTTTCGTGGATACATAGTAGTTATACATACTTATGGGGTATTTGTGACATTTTGATACAAACATATGACATGTAATAATCAAGTCTGGGTCCCTGGAATATCTACCACCTCAAACAATTATCTTTTTTGTTGGGAAATTCCAAAATTCTCTACTATCTATTTTGAAATATACAATAAATTATTGTTAACTATACTTACCGTATTGTGTTACTAAACACTAGATTTTATTCCTTTTACTTAACTGCATTTTGTACCCATTAACCATCTCTCCTCTATCCCTGCTCCCCACAACATTTCCAAGCAATCAAAACAAAAATTGACAAATGGGATCACATCAAGCTAAAAAGCTCTACACAGCAAAGGAAACAATGAACAAAGTGAAGAGAAAACCTGGAGAATGGAAGAAAATATTTGCAAAGTATTCGTCTGACAAGGGATCAATAAGCAGACTATATAAGAAACTTAATTCAATAGCAAAAAGAAAAAAATAAAAATAATCTGATTTTTGAAATAAGGCATATATCTGAATAGATATTTCTCTTTTTATGAAGACAATATTGGTCAAAACTAGCCATCATGGCCATCCTTAACTTGATGAGAGAAGGCAAAGGTATTTGTCATTTTCAAGCTCTGTAGTAGGAGGCTCGGAAACAAGATGGCAGATGAGCTTGGATGACCATGGCTGGGCTCGCTCAGCTCAGAGTTCAGAGGAGCTCCTTGAGCTTCTGCCTGGGACCCTTCTCTCCAGGACTAGCAGCATAAATCCTAGGAGCTCAGTGGTTTAAGAACATCTTGGATAGAACTTGTGCTGTTCTCTAAATACTTTTCTCTCCTAGATATGAGTATATTCCTTGATCTTCTAGACACCTCTCACCCTCATGAACAGGCTTCAGGCATGTTTGCCACCTTAGTTCACTCCACATCTTTGGATTTGATGGGAAAGTGAGTCATAAATACAGCTTAAGAGCAAGGTTGTATCCTACTAGTCTAGTAAGAAAAAGCACACCCTCTTCTGTCTGGAGCTAGCTGGCTCATGTGCTGCGAATAGTAACCATGAGGATGTGAATAACGTGGAGTTTGCTTCCATCTCTAGTAGAATAACAATAACTAGCACAAAAAGAAAAACCTGAGGAAAAAACAAAGACTCCAGGCTTATAGTATTAAAATTTCCCAACAAAAATCTAACCTCTGTGGATCTCAGTTTTGTCATCTGTAAAAGGTGTCACATGAGGTAACACTTGTGAACTTACAGTCCCAACTTGGCCAGATTTCATAAAATCTAACTTTTCTCTGGACTGTGAATCTTTTAAAACAAAGGGGAATAAAGGTGACCATTCAACTAAACAAGAGGTGCAGAAAACCTGCTGGATGTAGTGATGTTATATTTTTCTTAACAAATGTTCCCCAATCTACCCAAACTCAAATTATGAGATATCAAGACATAGAACCTTGGGCAGGGCCTTTGCCTCCGACTAGCTACATGACACTGGTAAATTACTCACCTTGTCTGAGCCTCAAGTCTAGAGCTTTGGACTTGATGTCTAAGATCTGTAGCTCTAAAATGTTATGATGCAGAATGTTTCTTTGTGTCTCACCCGCCCCCACTGGACTCTTACCAAGAACATAATACTCAAATAACTCTTCTCTCCTTTGCAATTGAAAGAGGTAAACATTTCTGAACTTCCAATAGTGAAAAAAAAAAAGAAGTAAACAAAGTATATGATGATAACATCCAAGAAGAAGGCTTGGCACCCGTAGCACAGTGGTTATGATGCCAGCCACATACCCCAAGGCTAGTGGGTTCGAACCTGGCCTGGGCCAGCTAAACAACAATGACAACTGCAACAAAAGAAAAATAGCCGGGCATTGTGGCGGGCACCTATAGTCCCAGCTACTCGGGAGACTGAAGCAAGGCCAAGAGTTACAAGTTGCTGTGAGCTATGACACCACGAACTCTACGGAGGGCAACATAGTGAGACTCTGTTTCAAAAAAGTCCAAGAAGAAGATCAAAAAGTACACATTTCATTTTATTATATTTGCCTCTATCAGGGAAGTGCATCCCTCAAGATCTAAATAATTGATCACAACCCCCAAATCAGCAGCTTCCTACTTCTTGTGTAACACCTCAAACAATGGCAATATTTTTAAAAAAATAATCTAAGCTTAAAACATTAATATTGGAATTGGAGGTATATGGAATATTTTTATAGACAGAAAATAGATATTACAAAATGATAGATATCTCACAACACTAATGTTGACAGAATAAAGCCAAGCAAGAATATTCTATGTACATAATTTTCAAAAACAAGCAAAAGTAATCTCAGGTGTTAGAAATCAGGACGGTGGGAAGGGGAAATGACTGTGAGAAAAGTGAGGAATCTGTGTTTCTGGTGGTGTTGAAGGTTCTTGAGTGGGATGCGGGATACACAATATACTCATTTCAGGAAAATGCATCAAGCTACACAGCTATGATCTGTGCATTTTTAAAAGGATGAGTCCTTATAGTGATCTATTTCTTAAAAGTTAAAGAGTGAACATGTGCTCATTTTATCATTTTAGGGATCATTTAGCCACAAATGATCTAACCATAAATGATTTGATGACCATTCATCATTCATTCAGAGGGAATACATGATTAATATTTTCTCATAATTTTTTAAAATATTAAGATAGGTTACTGTATAAAATATACAATGGTTGTTTGACTTGTAGGTATTTTTTGTTTTCTTCTTTAGAATTTTCTGCATTTTCCAAATTTTCTACGTTGAATATGCATTAATTCCATAGTCATACAAGTTTAATTTTATATAAAAGGAAATAAATTAACAAAGCATAATTGTGAGGTGGGAGATTTTCTTTTGTTAGAAAGTCTTAACATATGGTGGACAGATGGTGAGAAACTGCTGAGACCAATTTGTTCTTCAAGGTGAAAATTACATATTGTTGATGCCACCTTTTTCTTGTAGCTAAAAAAGAATTTTAACACAAAATGTGGCCCCAAAATACAAGAAGACCATGTAGGTTTTTGGTGATGACTATCTCTGTCCAATTTCGGAGGGTTATACACAAAGGACTTTTGTAGATTCATGAAAACTAGTTATCACTCTGATGCACTTGGTGAAGAATCCACACTCTGGGTATAGTTGGTACAATTCATTCATTTTGATGGTACCAAGTAATCCTTTTCCTCTTTTTTTGAGATAAAGTCTTGCTCTGTTGCCTGGGCTAGAATGCAATGGCATCACCATAGCTCACTGCAACTTCCAGCTCCTGGACTCAAGCAATCCTCCTGCCTTAGCCTTCAGCTAGAAGTACAGGCACCTGCCACCACGCCTGGCTAAAGTTTTCCATTTTCAGTAGAGACAGGATCCTGTTCTTGCTCAGGCTGGTCTAAAACTCCTGACCTCAAGCAATCGTCCAGCCGGAGTGCTGGGCCCACAGGCATGAGCCGCTGTGCCTGGCCAATCCTTTCCTTCTATGTAGTGCTCTCCTGCTGGAGAATCGGAGATGCATCATTGTCCTATCTGTTTAGAAGAGTCCTGGATGCTAATACAGGGAGAATTACATCAGATCACTTCAACGTGACTGTTTAAATATCTAAATGTAGATGAATTATAGAAATAATCTATGAAAAACTGATTATAAACATTATTAGCCTTTGGCATTCCTCTGCACTTCCTCTGCCTTCTAACTTTCTTCCTTTCCTCAAGCACTGTATATTGTCTATAGATCATAAATCTGGCAAATCAGTCCCTGGGTCAACATGAACAAGAGCCAAGGGTAGTAAGTGATGTTATCCCAAGGAAAGTTTGTGCTGAAAACAAACCACAAACAAGAGCACCAATTAGAACGATTGTGGCCACTGGGTTTCCGTGTAACAGCATGGCGCTGCAGAGCACTGGTGTCTGGAGCTGTCACATTTGCAAACAGCTGAATTGCATGTATTATATTAAGATTCAGGACTCTTACTGACTGTGGAAAGTGGCACCATTTCTTTAAACCCAGGATCTGGAATATATGTTGTCACAGAAGCCTGACTAATCCACAAAATGTAAGAACGTGGTCAGGGAAAAAAGTGAAATTTTCAGTAAAGATATCTGTATATGCAAGACTAAATTACTTCTGTCTCAGGACATAGTAGCATAGTATTGATAATGATATTGATAATAATAATAACGCAAGCAGGTACTTTTCCTATTATTTGTAAATACCAAGTCATTTAATCACTTCAAAATCATAGAAGGCTATTACCCTCATTTTTCGGGTGAAAATGTTAAAATACACAGAGATTCAGGAATTTTCCCAAGGTTGCCCACGGTGAACAGCAGAGCTGGGATTTGAACTCAGGCGGTCTGGATCCTGAACCTGTGCTTTTAACTATCGGGCAGCAAGTCAAAAGTGGGCAGTCTTCTATTTGTGCTATAAGTCCATTTGAGTTTTAAAAGAAAGAAAAGTCCTTCCATCAGGCTCAGAGAAAAGTCTTCATCATTTATTCCTCTATTGCTTCAATCTTAGAGGGCTGCCCTGTTCATATTTATGACATTGAATAACTCATATGGAGAATTTTGGCTTTACATAACTATAAGGTATGTCAATTTGTCAATAGGAACGCCTCCATCACAGGCTGGAGGTCATAAAGTCACAGCCTGGGCTGGGAAGCAAGAGCTAAGGGGTTCACGTAGGGAGGGATCGAGGATATTAACCTGCTCTGTTCCATGTCAGTGGGTGGACTAAGTTAGCCCCATGGTTTTGCATTGGGTTAAACCCTCGGTCCTCCTTGATGCAATGTGTTTGGGTAGGCGCCTCTTCTGAGCCCTGTTTCAACTTGTGCCTCTGAATCACCTGGGAATCTTGTTAACATGCGGAGATTCTAATTCAGTCAGTGAGGCAGAGTATAAATATCCATCTCTCCTTACACCCAGGCTCTTCACAGAGACTTTGCAGCCCTTCCCAACAGGAGATAGAAATTATTTGCCTTCCCCGTGAATCTACATTGGTCTGTGGCTTGCTTTGACCAACAGGATGTGAGAAGGTTACATGCTGCCATGTCTAGGCCATTTCTTTCCTCAGAACCTTACAACTGCCTTGGGACAAACCCAAATAACCTGCTAGAAAATAAGAAGCCACGTGGAGGAGAACCCAGGTGCCCTGGCTGATAGTCAACCACCACCTCGAAGCAGATCCGTGAGGCTCTCCTGCATGTGGCTGAAATGGCACAGGAGGGAAACTAGCCACGGTCCAAAGAACCTTCCAGCCAACCTACTCACTCACCGGCAGTCATAAATGATTGCTGTTTTGAGCTCCTGTGCTTTATGGTAATTTGCTACACAGTGATAGTTAGCTGATGTAAAAGGTTGAAAATAGAGCCTGATCACCCGTGTTTCTAACAAGATTTGGGGTGATGTCGGTGCTACTGTTTTCTGGACCACACTTAGTAGCAAGACCAGTACGGGGGTGGGAATACCCTTCATCACATTCACCCAATCCAGCCTATCCTGTTTCTGTAAGACCTGTGATCTAAGAATGGATGAAAAAGAAGAAGGAGGAGAAAGGAAGAAGGGGAAAGGGGAGAGAAAGGAGGAGGAGGAGAAAGTCATAAATATGCAGCCTGCAACTCCTAAAAAATTTACTAATATTTACTATCTGGCACTTCATAGAAAAAGTTTACTCAACTCTATTCCAGGGTATACTAAGAATCTGCTAACCTAAAAGGTATGAATGGAGTTTTAATCTCCAGATGAGCTTTGGGTTGTGCCTTCAGCTTTGTATGTCCCAGATATCTGCGTACAGAGATGCCCACGCCCTTTGAAAGGTTGATGGATAAAAGTGAACGAATGGATATCCAGTTTTCCTGGACTGACTTTCCGAGCAGCTATCCTTATTATCACAGTCCCCCAATGACACTGGGAAAATTTAGCAAATCTTTGTCCAGAATATTTGTGACACAGTTTCTCCTTCACAGATATCTGTCCAGGGCAAGGCTCCAACTTTCATGTCTCAGATTTCAGAAATTGAGAGGAGCTTTGCTAAAGTGGCTGGATCTTTGCTAAAGTGGCCCTTCTAAAAGATTTTAGCAGCTCCCTGATATTCTTTGGGCAATTCTACTCCCCTCCTATGAAAATGTAGCTCAGATGCTAAGGGCAGAGGTGATGTGCAGGTGGAAGTCAGTCAGGGCCACATCACTGTAGGAAACGGGAGAAGGAGGAGGCGTGGGCATGTGTGGACGTGTGTACACACATGGACACACACGCACACACACGCACAGCTACTCCAGAAATGGGAGAAGGAAGAGGCGTGTACGTGTGTGGATGTGTATACACACATGGACACACACGCACATCTACTGCAGAAATGGGAGAAGGAAGAGGCGTGGGCATGTGGACGTGTGTACACACATGGACACAC
>NW_003852497.1:2741708-2760339 GCF_000181295.1 Otolemur garnettii
GTATACACACATGGACACACACGCACATCTACTGCAGAAATGGGAGAAGGAAGAGGCGTGGGCATGTGGACGTGTGTACACACATGGACACACACACATCACTGTAGGAAACGGGAGGAAAAAGAGGCGTGCACGTGTGTGGACGTGTGTACACACGTGGACACACACACACATCTACTGCAGAACTTCTGGTTCTCTACTCATGAATCCATCTTTGCAAATCTAAATTCAGTCATGATAACAGCTTTGCTTTCTGCCCTTTCAACTTCTCTATACAATTATATCAAATACAAAGTAAATAATCACACAGAGGTGTTAGGTCTGGGCGCCTGCACTTCTGAGTTGAGGTTCAGCAAATATTCTCCTACAAACTAAGAGACTAAAAATGATCCCTGTGGAAGAGGAGGATGGACTTAGGAAAAGGAGCTCTCTACGCCCAACTTGTTCTCATCTACAAAAGGGAATTATCACAGCTCCCACCTCAGGGGCTTGTGTGAGATTTAAATTCGTGTATCCTCTTGGAAAAGCTCCTGGCTCTGGAACACGTTCGGTAACCACCAGCTGCTGTTGCAGCCTCCCTGCCCACTGCTGTCCGCCTCCATCTCCTGCGCTGGCCCTGTGAGTTCTACCTGTGCCTTGAGAAAGTGCATTTTTAGTAACTTGGAAGACCATTCCTTTGGCCTTAGAAAATCCCTAATTACTAACTGGGACAAATCTCACTATCCTGAGTGCAGTCAGCCATGAATTCAAATGTGCACAAGAACCCAGGCTCTTTCCTGCACAGGTGAGGGGCTGTTGAGGGTTTGACGACATCCCCTGCTCACCCCACCTTCTCCTCATTGACCAACAAAAGCATCAGGGAACTGTAGCTAAGTTTCTCCCATTTAATTGGGTCAGGTGAGTGTAACTCACCAGTATCCTGCATTTGAGTAAAGTAGGGAACCTCCAGTAGTTCTGTGGAGAAATATTACCTTGTTGAAGAAAAGCACCCAGTGTGAAATTCATTGCTGGCACAGGTGTCTGGGGACCAGCAGCCGCGGGAAGTGGTCCGAGGAAGGCGCGCTGGTTCCCATGGAAACAAACATAACAACCTGACCGGCTGATTTGGCTCCATAATTTTAAAGAATTTCATTCTTAACTGGGCTTCAAGATTCCCTGGGAGGGAAGACTAGACGTAATTTATGTACCTTGCCGGCGCTTCCATTTCCCGGAGGAGCGAAGCTAGCTGAGCAGAGCAGACGTAGAGATTAAGTATTTGGTGAAGCATTAGGGGGAAAGTGTGAATCTATTGTTCCGTGGGGAGCAATAATTTCTCATTGTATAAGAAGCCGGAGTGAAGAGTGGGGTGCGATCCTGAACTTTAAAACTCCTGTTCTCAGGGAGGGGCTCCAAGCTGGCTGACTCTCCGATGCAGCTGGTACCCGCCCCTTTTGCACGAGGGACCCAGAGTAACGAGCAGGTGATGGTACTTTGAATAAATCATCGGAGAGGGGACAGTGGAAATCAAGGGACAAGTGGCAGGAAGCGCGAAAAATAAGGACGGAGTGGGAAGAGGCAGACTGTCTGGAGAGTCTGAACAGGGGACGTGTCTCACGTGAGGACAGACCTGGAGGGCTGCGTTTCTGCCCAGACTCCGGTCATCCCAGCAGGACAGGCCAGGGAGCCTCCGCAGACTCCTGTCATCCCAGCAGGACAGGCCGGGGACCCACAGCAGACTCCTGTCATCCCAGGGCAGGACACACCGGGACCCACCACAGACTCCTGTCATCCCAGCAGGACAGGCCAGGACACGCCGCAGACTCCTGTCATCTCAGCGCAGGACAGCCCGGACCGGCCGTGGCCCAGAGATGGGCAGGGAACCACCCCAGAGGCGTCACTCCCATAATCTCTGCTGGACCCGCGTCTACATAGTGGAGAATTTGCCTTGTACCCGTGTGGAGGCCTTGGGAGCATGTGCTTCCATGGCATTAAGTACATTCCTGTCCCTGGGCAGAAATGAGAAAGAGAGAGCATCAACAAACTCACAAGCCATCTTATGGAATTGGAAAAAGAAGAAGAATCTAAGCCTAAACCCAGCAGCAGAAGAGAAATATCCAAAATTAAATCAGAGATCAATGAAATTGAAAACAAAAGAATCATTCAGAAAATTAATGAAACAAGTTTATTTTTTTATAAAAATAAATAAAGTAGATAAACCTTTGGCCAGACTAACTAGAAATAAAAAAGTAAAATCTCTAGTAACCTCAATCAGAAACAATAAAGGGGAAATAACAACGGATGCCACTGAGATACAAGAGATTATCTATGAATACTACCAGAAACTTTATGCTCTGAAATGTGACAATGTGAAGGAAATGGATCAATATTTGGAATCACACCCTCTCCCTAGACTTAGCCAGGAAAAATTAGAGCTCCTGAACAGGCCAATTTCAAACACTGAGATTAAAGAAACAATAAAAAAATCTTCCAACCAAAAAATTCCCTGGTCTGCATGGCTTTACACCAGAATTCTGTCAAACCTTCAAGGAAGAGCTTATTCCTGTGCTCCAGAAATTACTCCAAAAAAATTGAGGAGGAAGGAATACTTTGCTAAGAACATTTTCCAATTCCATCCACATAAACATGGTTTCTTTTCTTAAATAGAAGTATTTCTTTGAGAGAGAGACTGTGTACTTGCAAGTTTTTATTTTTTCATCCTTTCAATTTTCAGATACATAATTCAACTTTTTCTCTGATAATTTTCCATCTCCATTTCCTCTCTTTGGTCTGGCACCCTTATTATTTGACACTGAACTTCCTGGATTGAAATGCTAATTTTTTAAATACGTTCTTTTTTTTTTGTATGCGTGAGACATTTCATAGCTTCACTTTCCAATGTTTCTATTGAACTTCTTATTTCTGCTATTATTGTTTTAATTTTAAGAGTTTTTAAAAATCCTCTTCAGTATGTGCTCGTTTTGTTTCCTGGATGCATCTTCTTTCCAAATTTCTCACAAGATCGTCACGTCTGTGTTAGTTTCTATTGCTTCCTCTACCACTGATAGCAAGGACGCCATTTTGCCTTGTCCACCACAGTCCCCAGTGCCAAGTGAAGTCTTGGCCTCCGCCTGCTCCATGTCCCTTAGTTACCCTCTGCTTCTAACAGTTTATCTTCTGTCTCTTTTCATTGTGTCCTTTAACCCTAGAGTGTTCCAAGAAGAAGTAGAGATAAGAACATCCTTCTAATTTACCATTTTAATTTAAACCATGGTAGCTTGCAACTTTACTCCTGGAATTTACAAAACATTCTATACAGTAAGTGTTTATGTCTTACAATTCATTCTTCAGCTCAGAGGAGAAAGTCCTTATATTTGCAATGATTTTTTTTTCTTTTTTATGTCTTACTATTCATTCTTCAGCTCAGAGGAGAAAGTCCTTGTATGTGCAATGATTTTTTTTCTTTTCTCAGTTCCATTGTTATCTGTTCTGTCCTGTCATTCTCTCTGGCTGGATGTTTGATATCTTATTTACATAGTGTAATCTTGCATATCTGTTTACCTTTTTCTCAGACTTTCTATCTTTTTCCTAGCCCCGAAAGATTTTCCTGCACTTATATTTCACTAAATTGTCATTTAATTATGTCTATTGTATTATGACTCAACATTCCTTTTCCTGCTGAAATTTTGTACTTACATCAAATTCTTCTGATAATAAAAGAAATACATCACCATCGCAAAGAAATTGGAAAAGACACTAAAAAGTATATACACTAAATCTATAGTCACATTCTAGACTTAATAATCTGTAGCTCACATTCTGGAGTTAATAGTTTGATAAGAATTTTATTAATATAATAAGCATTGGTGTATTTGATTTATTTGTTTACAAAATAGAATCATGCAAATGGCTTTGGACATTACGGTTTTTTTACTTACCAAGGTAAAATCCTCATTCATTCTCATAAATATGTTGTTATTTTTACTGCAGTTTTTAACAGCTACATGTCACATCTTTGCTTAGATGCACCATGATGCATTTTTCATTTTCTATTAAGTATTAAGACGGTTATTACTTTTTCTTTATCACTAAAATATGATGATGAATATAGTCATAAATAATTTTTCAGGACTTTCCAAGTACTGTCTCTAAAATATTTTGATGTATGCTGCCAGATTACCCTCCAGAAAGGTTAGATCAATTTACATGCTTATCTACAGTGCCTTTTTCCCCATTCTTTTTTTGATTTCTCCAATCAGTTAGAAGTAGGGAAAAGGCAATTCATTCTTATTTCAATTTGAATTTTTATAACTATGAGAATGAGCATTCTTTTCAAATATTTATAAGCTATCTATATTTCTTTTCCTATGACTTAGTTCTTCATATTATTTCTACATTTTTATCAAATTTTCCTAATTACATTTTTTAATCATGAAATCGAGACATTCTATTTACATCTAATGAAACAATGTACATGCATATATTTATACATTATAAAAAAATATTCTTCCCTCACCTACACACATTCCTCTTACAACCAGAACATTAGTATTCTGACCTGTGGCCTTCCACGGCCTCCTCTGTGCCAACATGCACGCGACATTTGTTCAGGGATGCTTGTTCTTTGAGGTTCTACTATATCCGTGATTACACGATTTGTTTTATTTTTAATTATGAACAATTTCAAGCATGCAAGGCATCAAGAGTAGCAAAATAAACACCACATAAGCACTATCTCCCGTGGTTTTAAATGTTAACATTTTTCCACATTTTATCATGTTTTAAATACCCAGTATTAAAGGTATAGTTTGTATCTGATCCAGATAACTTCTGTCATGAATCCACTGGGAATCCTTCCTAAGTTCTTATGCTTTTACATATATGTCAAGAGCTAATTTAAAAAACACACATGTACATACACACGTCTCTTACACACATGGATTCAAAAAAATTTATTGGGTTGGTTTGTGTTTTTTAAAACACAATATTTACTACATTGCATTTTTACTCAGTATTTCATTTTTGAGGTCTGTTCACACACATGTCATCACTTTATCTTATTTGAATAACTACACGGTATTCACTTATTCATTGATGGAAATTTAGACCATCAGGGGATTGCACCATTAGTAACCAGCCAGCAATGTGCGTCTTCGCACACACCTTTGTGTACATGTAGGCAAATATTTTATAGAGTATGTTCCCAGAGGTGACGTTTGGGGGCCCTAGGGTATGAGCATCTATTGTCTTACTAGATAATGCTAAATTAAGCTTATAAGCAGTTTCTTTTTTTTCTCCTAAATAGTGGAGCTTTAATTTTCTCCCATTCGTGCCAAATTTTGCTATTGTTATAGTTATTTTGCAGCTATTGCCAGACATATAATGATATGGATTATATTTATTTGCCTTGCCTAATTACAAAGAAGTTGAATAGCTATTCATGTTTCCTGATGTAACTTGCTTTTATCATTTAACTTAAATATGCTATTATAGAATTTATTTAATAAAGTTTAGAATGATCCAAGCATCCATTCTCAAAGATGCTTTGCCGTGCATCCTTGTCAGAACTGGATATCAAATCTTTTCTTAATGGTTGTAAATCTGATGGTTGAAACAAAGTACGACTTCACGGGTTTCTTTAGGGTGCATTTCTCTGCCCGTTAGTGAGGCTGAACGTATTTTCATACTTATTGGCCATTTCAATTCTATCTTCCGTGAAGTGCCTGATCATGTTCTTTTTCTGCTTTTCTATGGTTGCTTGCCTTTCTCTGACAAAATTATAGAGGCTTTTTGTATCATTAAGTCTTAGCCCCCAATGTGTCAAAAAGTGTTTGTTCATGTCATTCTTCTGTTTAAATATATGTTTTTCTTTATTCCACAAATATAATGAACATTAAGCATTTCTATGTTACATAAGAAAGCCCTTTCCATCCCTCTCTGGGGTGATGGAGAAGGGACCCTGACCCCACATTCTTCCCTATCTTCAGGTTTGCACAGTGACAGGTGTCTCAGACACGAGCAGTTATCAGCACAGCAGACAGACCTGGGAGACGAAGTCCCGAGAGCAGTAAAGTGATTTAAGAGTATCTAAGTAGGACACTGACCACAGAGATTTTTATTTCATGTAAATCAACTCTATGCTACTCGACTCCAAGGCCAGCATCCTGATTTAACATGATGAGCCTCAACATGGTTGGTACTTCACGTATAAAAAAGAAAATTACCAACATAGTTACCGACACGTATATAACAAAATTTTAAAACACATTAACATTTAAGAAATAGTCTACTTACTTTCCTATTTTTTTGAAAAATGTCAGTTTCTTGAAGGCATAAAATGCTCTAGGAAGTTTTTATTAATATTGTATCATGCACAATGCCTTATAGAGTATTGGTTCAGTCAGTTGCCCATGGAAAATTAATTTATGGAGAAGTAGTGAAAGAGTGCTGATGCTGAAGTTAACAGTATATACTTGAGACCATTTAGCTAGTACTGTGCTCTGAAGTTTATTTCCTGGAACACTGCAATAGAATGAGCCTAATGAAATAATGAGTATTTTTTTAAATTCCAATTATTAGAATGAGACTTGCGAGAAACTTAGAAAATACCTGATTGATTGCAAGGAAGGCAACAAAGACCTGTGGCATATTTTTCAGGAAATCCAAAAGGACATAAAACTCAAAATTTGATACCAAAAAGTTTACCTAGATTAGCTCTCAGAAAATATTAAGCAATATTTTGTTTTGCAAACAATCAAAGGCTTAGGTGTTTGTGGCTGTTCATCATATGGACTTCTAAGCATTACATTTTATTCTCTTCTAAAAGAGTAATAGCCTAGCAGAGTTTCTCTCGAAGGTGGCAAATGCCTTTCTTTAATGACATTAAAAACATTAAACCCGGGGCAGGTGCTGAGAGTTAGAACATGATCGTCGTTTCTTTGGGCAAAGCCAAACTACTTCTAAGAAGCATAGAAATCTGGGGAGGTCTGGGGAGGATGTTATCACCATAATATGACGCTGTACTTAAAATTCCCATCAAAGAAGTTACTCACTTAGACTAATATTTAGCAGATAAATAATATCTCTTTGTTAATGTTTCATTATTGTTTGGGATCCATTGAGGGTACGAAGAATTCGGTTACACTGATTGCATTTGTTAGGTTAAGCACTTTTTAGAATTGCGTCTCATCCCCAAGAGATGTGCCACACACCATAACCCCCATCCCCCACCTCTCCTCTCCCCAGTCCCTCATTCCCCTACCCCCATACCTTGTATTAGCTCATCTGCTGCCTTCATATTAGAATTGAGTACATAGGATTCATGTTCCTCCATTCTTATGATGCTTTACTAAGAATAATGTATCCCACTTCCATCCAGGTTAATACAAAGGATGTAAAGTCTCCATTTTTTCAATGGCTGAATAGTATTCCATAGTGTACATATACCACAGCTTGTTAATCCATTCCTGGGTTGGTGGGCATTTCAGCCATTTCTACGTTTTGGTGATTGTAAATTGAGCTGCAATAAACAGTCTAGTGCAAGTTTCCTTATGGTAAAATGATTTTTTTTTCTGGGTAGATGACCAGTAATGGGATTGCAGGATCAAATGGGAGGTCTAGCTTGAGTTCTTTGAGGGTTTTCCATACTTCCTTCCAAAATGGTTGTATTAGTTTGCAGTCCCACCAGCAGGGTAAAAGTGTTCCCCTCTGTCCACATCCACACCAGCATCTGCAGCTTTGAGACTGTGATGTGGGCTTTTCTTACTGGGGTTAGGTGATATCTCAGTGCTGGGAGGACTGAATAACCACATGTAATAATATCTTTTATTAAAATGCAAATGTGTTATTTTGAAATTTCAATACATAGACATATTATGCCTCAAAGAAGAATGAAACCCACAGTAAAAATCACTTTGCTGGGAGTGAGGAAAAGAAAAAATCTAGAGGCCAAAGAACCAGCAGGAAAGATCAGATCCAGAGAATTTTTCTGGACAGAAATGAGTACCAGGAAGACACCAAGCAGTTCAGGCTGGCCTTAACCTGGAGAGAGAGGATCTGAGAGTGACTGGGGACGCTCCACGCAGCTCTGGCTGTAAGACCATGAGGCTTCAAAAGCAGTTAGCCTGGACTCATGTCTGAGCTTCCCCATCAGCTTAATTAAAACTTTTTAACCTCGATGTTCTAATCTCAGCACATGTGCATTAATATTTTCTTCTCAGGATCATTTTAAAAATAAGTAATTATTATACCAAATGCAGCACAGCAGCACGTGTTATGTTACAAGCACTTGATGTGCCATGATGAGGGCATCTGGATTTTGTCTGGATGGGCCCTCTGCCCCTTCACGAGCGTCACTGGCTGCTGCTCCCAAAGGGGTCAGCTTTTTTGTTCACTGTGGTGGACTTTCCTCCATGTCTAAGTTTCGAGCAAGCTTCTCAGGCTGAGCTGACCCAGAGAAAGAATTATGTCAAATCTAAGTGTCATAACATCTGTTTGCACAGACCTGGAGATCAGGGATAAACAATTGTCAAAGACAAATATAAACAAAAACTTCCTCAGAGAGAGAGCGAGGCAGGGGAGGAGGAAGACTGACTTTCCCAACATGACACGATGCTTGGTCCTGTGGCAGGTGCTTGTCCGTATATGATTTCATTTGATATTCATCACAACCTTGTAATTGAGGGACCTTCCTCCTCAAGACGCTGAGGTTATACAGCTGCAGGAGGCAGATTCTGAAAAAGAACTTTAAAAGTGCACACCAGTGTACCAAAGGCCATTATAAAGCAGAGTTTTAAAAGAGAGCACGCAGGGTGCCCCCTAAATGTTCCCGAGACTTTCTCAGTATATCCAACTCTTAAAGGTCCTTTAGAGTTTACAGAAAAAGTACAGGAGGTTGTTGCCAGATTCCTGAGTTTCTAGAAGGTAAGTATAGGAAGGAATAAGTCCTGCCCCCCAGTGAATGGAGCTTTGCACCCCTGGTGGTGTTGATGAGAGCATGTTCCTTGGGGGGAGCACTTATCACCCACACCCCGCAAGCAAAAGGCCAAGTGTAAGAGATTGGCAGTAATGCCAGCAAAGTCTGTTTCTCATGAGGGATAGAACGAGAAAAGTTGAGCATCCAGAAATTGGATGTAGAATATTTCACACTGGGTCTAACTCTTGTCTTGGGCCATGGCCAGAGGAAACAGCAGGAAAGAATGATAATTTTACCTATTAAGGTTTGTTCCTTTAATCCTAAGAGTTATTGAATAAATTTTCCAAGAGAGGTGGGTAGCACTCTAAGGCCTTATAAACTCTGCTGTGAAAAGTCACACGGAAATGTCATGGAGAGATTAAAACTGGGTGTCCTGGCTGCTGAGGCATCAGTCACTTTTTTCCTCCACATAACTGAGAAAGAAGATGACCCCCTGAGAACTCCCTACAGGAGTGTAGCTGTGTTGGGTGACGTTGCTTCACGGGGATCCATCTCTGCTGCTGAGGCTGTGTTGCCACTAGAATTTCTGCCTATCAAGGAGAGAAGCCTCCAAGCAACTCGTTCATGATCAGGTTAAACATAATTTAAATTCCTTTATTTACTCAATTATGATAGATCCAGCATTCTTATATGTTAGGCACTGTGCTAGCTTGCATCTGGGCCTACTCCGAATTAAAGATAGATACTACTCTTGCCTTGAAATAGCTTGTAATGAAAGGAGGCTAAAGTGCTAAAAAGAAAGAATATGGGTAAACTGTCATCAATTTTATGATAAGGCAAATGGGGGCTATGAGAGCAAATAGCAAAAAACTTTTTAAAACTTGGAAATAGGCTAAAATCCGGGGGGAGGCTTGTCTTTTCGGTGTTCTACTCGGCCATTGTTTAACCAGGACTGTGCGGTTACCTGTGGCAGCGAACCTGTGTTCGACTTTGGTATTTACTACTGGAGGTTCAGACTCTGTGAAGTTACATGTTAATTCGTAGACTTCTGTCTGGAAGAGATGTCAACCCCCAAATTCACAGTTTTATTGCCCTGTAGGACCTTAATCAATTTTTCCGTAGCTTGGCAGACTGATTTCAAAATGCCTTGTCTAGTGGAGCATAAATACTTTGAACTAGCTTATTCCCCCAAATGCTCTTTGAACCAGCTTTACCAACCTATTAGTTTCCTCATTCATAAAGGAACTGAATAACATCTTTGATGCTTGTTCCGTCTCATGTTATTATGAGAGTAATGTGTTTAACTTTTTGAAAAGTGATTATTTGATAGCAGCAGGAAACATTTTTGGGAAGATGGATCCATGAGTCAGTCTGGGCTACTATAACAAAAGTCTGTAAACCGTCTAGTTTAAACACACTGTTCCTCACAGGAAGAGAGAGGACAATCAGTGCCCTGGTCACTCTTCCTCTTCTTATAATGAGACTAGTGCCATGACAGAGGCCCTACCCTCATAACCTCACCTACTTATCCCCCGAAGGCCTCAGATCCAAACGCCATCACACCAGGGGTTAGGAATACAACATAGGACTTGGGGGATGGGGAGAGACACAAACATTCAGCCATGACAATGGAGTTGGGAGTTTCAAGAAAAGGCTCTCAAGATACATTTATGAAGGATACAGTAGCTGATGGAATCCGACCTGGGTAAAGATGGCATATTGCAGTGGAAATAGCTTTGGCATCAGGCAGGTCTGAATTCACATCCTACATTCATGACTAAATAGTTTGTAGCACAACTTCTCAGTGCCTCAATTCCTCAACAGTTAAGTGATGCTGACAGTAACAGTAGCAGAGAGATGTTGTGATAATTATGCATATAAAGGAACATATGTGAGTCACATACCGTAGTACCTGGAACATAATGAATTACATTATGAATTTGTGAATTACAGTAAGTTCCTTTCCTAGACATTAATGGTACTACTTGGGAATTCCCAGAGACCAAACTGGAAACTCAGTTCCACATTCCCAGTTACTGGGAGTCTTATCCTTGACATTCCCAGGGTATGTGAATGAATTAATTATTTCTCCTCTGCTAAACCACTTAGTAGATATACCCAGGAACCCCAAACATAAGAGACCATTGAGACCGAATTTCATTCCAGATTTTGAATGTTTCAGACACAGCAGAAGTTAAGAGAAAGGACTATACAGATAGATTTTTATCTTATTAGCACAGGCCTGATTTAGTGTTGGCGGCAATTCCGATAAAGATCGACTTCGCTTTACCTTTGCTCAGCAAAACCTACTTCAAAGATTAACAATGTAGGGAAAATTTTAAAAAGAAGTTTTAATATAGTTAACAAATCAAATGCTTCTTCACCTACCCTAATTGTGCTTAAAATATACATCAAATTATAGGTAAAAATAAAATGTTCTCATCCGGTCTTTAGAACTAATCCCCAAAGGCTATTTACTAAGTTATATACTTTATCATTTTAAGTAGATGAAGTTAAAAAGACCTAACATAAATGAACATTGCTAAAAGTATTATGCAGTTTAGACTTTTCACCAATTTAAATCAACCTTCCCTATTAGTTCAAATTGGTTTTCAAAGTAAATACAGTTTTCTGAGGGGGCAAGATGGTGGACTAGAGGCAGCCTGCATCCTCTGCTCTCAAGGAGGTGAAATGTTCCTGCAGGTGGAGGTTCACCCGTGGAGGAGACATTTCACAGAGGGCACAGTGAATCATCAGAGCAGCAATTGGAGATACCCAAACTGTAGGGCAAGAGAGGCAGGGTGAGCTTCTTGGCCAGATCACGCAATAACCTGAGTGAAATCAACCTCACACACTGTGACTGTGCACTGTGCACACCTCACTTCCCCCAGCTGCCTCTGCATCACCCCTGCCAGGCCGGGGAGGGCAGGGGGACAGCAGTCTCACACACTGTGACTGTCCACTGTGCACATCTCACACCCTCCAGCTGCCTCAGCATTGCCCCTGCAGGCCAGGGACATCAGGGGGCAGGCACTCTCACACACTGTGCCTGCCAGCCGTGCACACCCTCAGACTCCCCAGATGCCTCCCAGGGATCTGAGCAAAGCAGCCACCCTCCAGCCCTCAGCATCTCCCACCACGGTCTCACTGTGTCAGAAGCACTGCTGCTGCCGCCTCAGTAGTTGCCACAATTGGACCTGAGTGGAGGGAGAGCCCTAGCCATTCGGCTTCCCTTAGGGCACTAGGTATCTCTCTGGCCCTGCCAGTGAGCTATAGATGGGCCAGCCACTGAGGCCCAAAGAGCCTTCCCACTTCCAGACATGCAACATACCCAGGCACTAGCCAAGGATCCCCAACTCCTTCAGGCACCCACCAAGGTACCACAGGCTGCACCAGCACCTGCTGGGGTCCTGCAGCCTACCACGCCCCAACTACACTGACCCCACAACACACCCAGGAACCCACCAAGATTCTACAACTGGCCTCATGGCTTCCTGTGGTCTCAGGAAGTGTCCAGGGGCACATCAACTCACCATGGCCCGCTGAGACACCTACCGAGGCTTCACGAACTGCCAGACACCCACCAGCAGCTCAGGACCTGCCCAGGGGGTGGCCAACAACTCTCAACCCATCAAAGCACCTAAAATGTCCTGCAACTCATCCAGATGCCAGAGGAGGCCACATCACCTTCCTTTATGAAGAGGGACCCACGACCCCTGCAGGAGCTTCTAACAGCAACCTGGGGAACAATCCATCACCTCAAACGAACATCCTTCAGCCATGGCTGGAGCTGTGACATCCCCAGGGAACAGGATGACACGCGCCCATAGAATGTGCTCCCTTGTACAAGGTGCAGCCATGTTTGGGGCCAAAACTATCAGGGAAATGATCTTTGTTTTAATTTGTAATTCAAATTTTTAGTGAATGTTTACATCTAAGTATTGCTTCTTGTATTATAAAGGAATTTTAGGATGTGTTTTTTAACCTACAAGAAATTTTATGTCAGAAATACGGGTAGATACAAAACACAAGAACAGGTTCAAGGTAAAAGAGGGTAACAGTCACACATAGTACTACCCAGTTATAAGGTCAGCCTTATATTTCCCTCAAATATCTGGGGGGGGGGGTGGCTCGGCGCCTGTGGCTCAAGCGGCTAAGGCGCCAGCCACATACACCTAAGGTGGTGGGTTCGAATCCCCAGCCCGGGCCCACCAAACAACAATGATGGCTGCAACCAAAAAATGGCCAGGTGTTGTGGCGGGCGCCTGCAGTCCCAGCTACTTGGGAGGCTAAGGCAGGAGACTCACTTGAGTCCAGGAGTTGGAGGTTGCTGTGAGCTGTGATGCCATGGCACTCTACCCAGGGGGATAGCCTGAGGCTCTGCCTCAAAAAAAAAAAAATATTGGGGGGGGGAAAGTGTGAAAAATATAGTACTTCCCACTCCAACATGGCTTCGTGCCCCAAACTCAATCATCAGGATCTTTTGGAGAATCTCTTAGGCTGTTCTTTAATGCTCAATATTATGTATGTTTTTTGTGAAAGAGCTTCAAGTGTTAGAGGAGGTTATGAGAAGAAATATCATGCAGTACGGTCAAACATCCCAACAGCAGCAGCAGCAGCACTCATTTACATGTCCTCCTCTTCTGTCGTCTAGGAAACGTCGGGCTCAGTAATCACACGGCAAAGATATTTGCTCAGCAAGGATAGAAAATTCTTGTGCTGCAAAAAAGCGTAGCAGCAGACAACTCTATTTTATAGAGGGTCACTAACGGAGACCGAAAAGCGATGTACACTGCTTAATTTCTACCATTTTTATTAAAGCATGTATTTAAAAATATTGGCTGTGTTTTTAAAAAAGAAAATGCAGAATAAGGGTTCATTAAGTACTTCGAAATACACTTCTATTCTTTACTGTGGCTAGTCACGGATGAGAGACAAAATGGGGAGCAGAGAAGAGGTAACCAGGAGATAATGAAGAGAGAAAGAGAATATGGATTGGGTGGGAAGATGCTGCAGGTCCAAATGGTGCAGGAAACACGAGGAAAAGGAGAGGAAATATAAACTAGCCACTCACAAACAAACAGACAATGAATGATCATGAAGTAATTTATCCCATTGCACAGTCTATTCAGTTCTACTTTGGACATTTTGAAAAGTTGTTACAATGGAACAAAAAATTTCTTGGGACCACCAGATACCACCCTGGCCAATGCCTTAGCTGCCCCCACCCTTGACATTTGATCCTGAGTTTTCTTCCAGGCTTCAGTCCAGCTTATTCTCTTCACTCGGTGCCCCTCAACGGTGATATAATAGAGATAACCTTGGTTCACCTTCCTAACAGTGTTTATCAGATGCCTGCGGAATTTTCTTGAAAGTAAGTTTGCCTTTTTTTTTCCCCTCCTACATTAATTAAAAAGAGCTTTTTTCCCCCTCTGTTCTGCAGTGTTTCATGAATATTAATTTAGGCTAAGATTTTGTTGTTGTATTAAGCCTTTTGTAGACTTATAAAGAGAAATAAAAATATAGCTAATCTCTGTCAATCTCAAGCTCTATAGCTCAGCAAGAGAAGCAAGCCAGTGCCTTAGGAGGCTGCAAACCACTATTCAGAAGGACGTTCCTATGGCCATGGAGCTGACTTCTGCTTTTCAGAACCCCTAGCAAGTGACAAATATGATAATTGTCTTTGAGCACATCTGAAAATGGACCTGCAAATGAGTAAATTCACCAAAACCAAAAAGATAGTTTCTTGTTCAACAAAGTTTGCAGCAGGTTAGTTAACAGTGTCGGCCTCTCAGTACTCCAGAGGCAGAGGAGAGAATGAAATTCTAGGATGCGGCTGGGGAGTATTGTGCAGATGTTATCATCAGGCCCAGCGTGAAGTTTATTGTTTGGCTAAATCTCAGTGTGCTTTACTGAAACCTGGGGTCCAGTGCAATGACTGTCATTCCCAGTTACTGCTTGTTTAAGAGAGAAACTCAGTCCCCAGAACTTGGTTTCCTAATCTGTAACCTTCTGGACTGTGATGTTCAACATATTTTAGATACTATATGCGTCTAGTAAAGAATGTAAGGTGGGGGACCAGCCTCAGAGACTGTCCATTCCTCTCACCTGAAAGGGGGTCCAAGGTGAGTCTGGAGAGGTAGAGCCATTGTTCAAAGGCTAGTCTGAGGTCAGAGCTAGAAAGGAGACCCACAAAAATAGGTTCCCAATCCGGAGGTCCACCCTGAGCCCCACAGCTCCACACTGTATGGCATATTGTGAAATGTTTCCTCCTGTTTTATTCAATGCCCTTCCTTCAAATTCAGTAGCTAAATAGACACAATAGACTCAAACTGCGGCTGATGCAAAAGCAGGGAAATAGTGTTTTTGGATCTATTAGAATAAGATTCTAGATGGCACCTCCAGTGCTCTCTAAAGGCAAAGTACATTCTGCTGGAGCCCCGGGGGGCATCTTTACTAATTAGCATGCTGTTTCCTCTGCAAAGTAAAGGTTAAATGCTTGAACTTCATACATCATTTCTAAGCCAAACCCCACTGTGCTCCCCTTCAGGGAAAGAAGAGGTATGCCCTCTGATTCACAGGTGAAAAAGGAACAAACCATTTGACTTTCAAAATGAGTTAATGAAAGAACAATGTAAGATGCCCTTGAGGGAGCTGGTTGACTGAATCTGGGATCTGTTGAACTGAATTTCACTCCCACAGATAAACATGTATTGAGCAGATGTTTTATGCCACCGCTGTGCTACCTAAGGGGATAAAAAGCTGGGGGGGGCGGGGGGCAGACCCCACCTCTGCTTTGAAGGACTTACGGTCTGGTGGGAATAAAAGGCACCTAAATGGTATTGCTGTGTAATAAGGTGAGTAAAATAGAGAGAAAATGAGAGTAAAAATGAGAACACAAGGACGTGCATGGTGTGGCTTAGGGTTTAGGGACGGCCTCTTGAAGGAGACGTTGTCTGAGCAGAGTCTGAAGGGACGGTTGAAGGAATAAAGGTGGGAGGCCATTTTATACAAAAAAAAAAAAGGAATAATAGGAAAGACATGGGGGTAAACTACAATGGAAGGTGAGAATTTTGAGGGATTTTCCACAACACACATGTCAAGTGAGAGGCTGGAAGACAATGAAATGAAGCTGACAGACTGCCCGCCCCCCTCCCCACAACCCCATCACCTAACTGAGGGCCTCACATGCCAAACTGAAGCCCTGGATTTTATTTTGAAGAATGGCATTAAAAACAGGCTGAATATGTGGTGGATGAGGTCTGACAATTAAGTGCACAAACTTGCCACCATGGGCTTACATTGGCAGCACTGTCACAACAACCCTGTAAAGGTTCATAGCCTGGTGTGTCAGTGTCTCACAGCTGTGTTCATGTCAACCAGTGGTGGTGTGTTGCTGAGCAGTGTTTGTTATTGTTGCTGCATGTTTCTGTGTGCCATGGTGAGAATGTCAGCGCTTGAGTTAGAGCAATGAGTAAACATCAAGTTTCTTGATAAGCTTGACAAGACTGAAAGTGAGATCAGGGACATCTCAGTGCAAGTTTATGGGGATAAGGACTTACAGTCTGGTGGGAAGAAAAGGCACCTAAGTTGAATTGCTATGTAATACTGTGAGAGCCAAACTAACTCAAATCAAACTAACTCCTTTTTGTTGTTTACTCAGAACAACAGACTGCCGCACACCAAGGACATTATCGCATATCTGGGTGTTGGGCAAGCCCCCTTGTGCACTCAGCCCACCCTCTTTGCACTCACCACTCTACTATGCACACGCCCCACTTGCCCCCTTGCACAATGTTTATCCCTTTCTTCTTATTCGCTGCACCTGAGACAAAGAGAATCTGTCCCTGAGCCAATCAGCCCAGAACACGACCACCCTGTACCTGTCAGTTTGGGACAGACATGGTTTACCTACCAATAAGGGGATGGGGTGGGGTGGACTAATGGGAGGGAAGGGGGAGGGGCATAAAGGGACTTTCTGGATAGTCTGTAAGGGCTGTTCCCACTTTTTCTTAAAAGGGTAACCCAGGCTCTGAGCTTGAATAAAACTCCTCATGCTTTTGCAGCGATGTTCAAACTCTCAGAGTGGTGCTTAAATTGAGTCTGGGGGCTTACAGTACAATGAAAAAATCGGTAGTGTACAAAGGGAGTAATCATTTTTCTGAGAGGAGAGAAAGTGTCACTGATGAAGAGAGGTCAGAGTGGCCAGTAAGAAGTGAAACTAATGAAAATATTGCAAACATCATCAAATTGTGTGTCAAAATAGATGGCTGACTGTGAGAAGCAGAGAAGACCAAGTAAACATCAACTGAGAAACAGGAAAATCTTAACTGGAAATCTTGGCCAGAGAAAGGTGTGTGCAAAAATCGTCCTGACAGAGTTCACTGATGAACAAAGGCAAAGGAGAGTCAAAGTTTGCCAAGACTTTCCGGAGAGGCAAGAAAATGTTTTGGACCATGTTCGTACTGGCAATGAAACATGGGTGCACTAAGACAACCCTGAAAGAAAGCATCAAAGTGCACAATGGAAGTCAGCCAATTCTCCTCAACCAAAAATGTTCCATCAGTCCAGATCAAGAGTCAAAATCATATTGTTAATGTTCTATGATAGCCAAAGGATTGTCCATTATGAATCTGAACCAACTGGGCAAACAATTAACCAAGTTTACTATTCGTAAGTGCTGAAAAGGCTAAGTGAAAATGTTAGACGATGACAACCTAAACTTTTCACCAACTCCTACTGGCTCTTGCATCACAACAATGCACCAACTCACATGGCACTGCCCATGAGGGAGTTTTTGGCCACTAAATAAGTAATGTAATGGAATACCTTCTCTAATAAACTGATCTTTCCCCTGGTAAACTTTTCTTCACCTGAAGTTAAAAGAAATATTGAAATGAAGATATTTTCATGATATTCAGGACATGAAAGATAATATGATAATCTTTGGTGGCCATAACAAAAAAAGAGTTCCAAAATTGCCTTGAAGGGTGGACTAGGTACATAGCTCTCCAACAGGAGTACCTCAAAGGTGACCATAGTAATGAGGTATGCGGAAGTTTTTCTGGGATGAGTTGGTTTTAATTATCAGACCTCATTTGTAGAATATTCTGCACATAATAAGGAGCTCCTTTAAAAGAAAGAACAAAAAGGTAGGAGAGTTTGAAGACCATCAAAAACTCTTGCAGTAGGGAATTCTGGGAAGATGGCCGACTGGTAGCAACCCTTGTAAGAGGGTCCTGAGCAGAGAAAGAAAAACTGGATGGAACCAGATTCTACAAAGCCAAAGACAGGGACCTGAGCCGAGAAAGAAGTTTGGCAAGCTGTAAGTCTATGGAAGAGCACTCAAGAAAACAAAGTACAGGTACAGAGCGTATTGACTAGAGGACACGAAATCCCTCCCCCAAGCAGGAGGCCTGTGGAAGGCTATCTGCGAATGAGCAGGGAACAAAAGACCTCTCATTTTACCTCGCTGGAGAGAGCCGCTAAACTCCAGGTCTCTTTCTCCAGGGAGGTCTCACTTATGAACCTTGGCACTACCCCACCAGGCATAAAATTGAACAGATATTTTTCCCCAAAAGTCCAAACTCCCAGTCCACCCTTTCCCCTTCATGTGGCGGTCTGAAGTTCTGCCCCCTGCAGATCATAGAGTGTTTGGTCTTGTCCTGAGAGACCTGGGCATAGTGTGGACCACCAAACATTAGGACAGAATCTGTGACTAACGGGGGAAAAAAGAGGGTG
>NW_003852497.1:2760434-2795581 GCF_000181295.1 Otolemur garnettii
GGCTGTGTCTGGTGAGAACCCCCGGCTCTGACGGCACCCACAGCAGGAGAGTGGTTGCCCCATGTGGACTGAGTTTGGCAGACAAACCTGGTCCCTGCAGGGCCTGCGAGCAAAGGCTTCATAAGTGTGGACTGTGACCTGAGAGCAAGGGCATAGTCTCCTGATTCCTATAGAACCCTCGAGCAATGGCTTACTGGGTGTGAACCAAGCCCTGAGGGCTAAGGCAAGCTCCACTGCCTCTAGCAGGGCTGGTGAACAGAGACTTATTATGTGAGGACTGAGACGCTTATTATGTGAGGAGTGTGGCGCCCTGACCCTAACATAGCCTGTGAACAGAGGCTTGCCAGGCAGTGGACTGAGACTGGCATGCGGGGCGTGATCCCCTGATTCCACCTGGTCTGGTAAGCAAAGGCTAGCTGTGTGGACTGAGATCAGAGGGCAGGCCCAGTGCCCTGTCTCCAACAGAGCCTGCAAACAGAGGCTTGTCTGGCAGTGGCCTGAGACTGGCAAGGGGGGGTGTGGTCCCCTGACTCCACCTGGTCTAGCAAGCACAACTCCAGACTCTACTCCAGAGGCTAGCGGTGTGTGGACTGAGACCAGTGGGCGGGGGTGTTGCCCCTGGCTCCAACTGGGCCTGTGAGCAGAGAAGCAGACAATAATGTGGACTGAGTCTGGCAGGTAGGAGTGTGGATCCCTGGCTCTAATTGTGCTTTGAATCCCTTTGCTTTGAATTGCCCTTGAATCCCTCTCTGTTGGACAGAGTTTGCAATGCCAGAGACAATTTGGTTGTAACCCACGTGTGGGACTGTCCACTCAGGGACATTCTGAGGTTGACCTTTGAAGTTCTGAAGTGGAAAAGAACTGAAGGGTGGGAGCTGGGTGCCGCGGCTGTTTGTATCACTTCACAGTTGAGATTTAAATCTAATAGTGTGGTTTCTTAGGATAGGGTAGAGGTTGGCTGATACCAAAACAGAGCTAGCATGCACTATCTCACCAATTACATCCTCAGAGTCTTCAGCCAAAACTCTGAAAGGGGCCTTTGTAAGGTTGTAGGAGATAAGCCACAATTATAAAGCCTAGAGCTTTGGTAAGGGGCTATCTCTACTACCTGGAACCCCCAATTCAATCTCACCCTACCAGTTGTAAGAACCAAACAGTGGAAAATAAACATGGTGTGGACCCCACAGAAGAACTCTGGCAACATGAATAACCAGAGTAGATCAACCCCTCCCCTCCAGAAATGACAAAGGAGATACAACTGAAGATGCCATGCATAGACAAATGGCAGCAATGTCAGAAACTGAATTCAGAATATGGATTGCAAATAAGATAAATACAATGGAAGAAAAGATGGAAATTGAATTACAAAGGGTAGTTCTAAAGTTGTCTCAGGAAATTAATGAATTCAAAGCCCAAGTCACCAAAGATATGGACATAATGAGAAAAGAGATAGCAGAGCTCAAGGAAATGAAAAAGATAGTGGAGGAGCTTCAAAATACAATAGAATCCCTCAGTAATAGAGTTGACCAGGCAGAAGAAAGGATCTCTGAAACCGAGGACAAAGCTTTAGTATTTAGAAACATGGAAGCAGAAGCCTCTCTGCAGAAGACAGGCTCATGGCCTATAGACACATGAAAAAACGCTCATCATCTTTAATCATCAGAGAAATGCAAATCAAAACCACTTTGAGGTTTCATCTAACTCCAGTAAGAATAGCCCACATCACAAAATCCCAAAACTACAGATGTTGGCCTGGGTGTAGAGAGAAGGGAACGCTTCTACACTGCTGGTGGGAATGCAGGCTAATACGACCTTTTTGGAAAGAAGTTTGGAGAACACTCAAGGAACCAGAAGTAGACCTACCATTCAGTCCTGCCATTCCTCTACTAGGTATATACCCAGATGATCAAAAATTATTTTACAACAAAGACATTTGCACCAGAATGTTTATTGCAGCCCAGTTCATAATAGCCAAGACATGGAAACAGCCCAAGTGCCCACTGACCCATGAACAGATTAACAAATTGTGGTATATGTACGCTATAGAATACTATACAGCCATAAAAAGATGGAGACTTCACTTCTTTTATGTTTACCCGGATGGATCTGGAACATATTCTTCTTAGTAAAGTATCTCAAGAGCGGGAAAAAAAGTATCCAATGTACGCAGTACTACTATGAAATCAATATATTACCACCTACACACGAATACAAATGGCAAAAAATAACTATAGTCCAGAAATTAGAAGGGAAGAGGAGAGAGAGGGGAGGGGAGGGGGGATTTGGAAAGAAGGAGGGTATTTGGGGGGACCTCACCTAAGGTGCCTGATGCAATGGTACATTTCAAAACTATTAAGAAACGAGTATACTTGTGATGGATGTGTTATTTAGTTCAATGTAAACATTTCATATTGTATATAAAGCAGTACCCTGACCCCCATAAATGTATCAATGTACATTGTTATGATTTAATTAAAAATAATTAATTTTAAAAAAAGCCTCTTGCAATAGCCCATGTGAAAGCTGATGCAAACCTGATCCAGGGCAGTCAGGGTCAAGACAGAGAGGAGGGGAACTAGTATGAAAAATGAGATTTAGGAACTAATTAGGATTGAGGGTAAAAATTATCAGGAAATTGAGGTGAAAATAAGGTGGTTTTAATTACTTTATGGACTGATTTTCTGTTTCCCATTTTTGGGAAGAAGATGAGCAAGTCTTCATTTTACAAAGGGTGGCTGCAACGACTTAGGCAAACGTGAAGATTTATGATGGCTCCATGAAGAAGTTCAAGGATGTGTAGAGAAGTGTGCATGAATGCTGAGTAGTCCATCAAGCAGACTGTACTGCGGTAAGTCAAAGACATCCTTCCAGCTCTGCCTCACTGACTGGGGCTGTGACTCTGCAAGCTCCCTTCCTCCTTTGCCTGCTGCCCCCTCTAAGGAGGACCAGAGATAGATTGAAGGCAGGTCGAGTGAGAGACGGGTGAGGGCATCGCCCCTTCCTGCTTTGCTTTCTGTTCCCATCAGGGGCTTTTCAGCAATAGACCCTGTTCCTGGCAGTGGCATTCATTTCAATCTCTAGATTTTTTTTTTTTAATGCACACCCAGAAGCATCATCATTATATTTCCTGAAAAGAAAAGCAGACAGGGCTTCCTGCCTCCTCAGAGGTCTGGACCCCCACCCTCTGGGCCCTCTTCTGGGACGGCCGGAGCAATGCCCAGGTCCAGCTCTGCAGGCTCTGCTCCACACTGCAGGGTTCTGAGAGTGCCCGGCTCACCCTCACACCCCGTCCAGGTGATAACTGCTTCCTGCAGAGCCCCTCTCCGTGCTGCCCAGTATCTTCTTTTGGCTTTCTCAGTTATTTAACAAAACCTGCCTAACCAGTTCCTTACATTAATTCTCCTGGCTGCCAGGCATGGCACAGTTTCACTTTCCTGGACTCATGACCCTGACTCATTTGGGCTTAACGTTAAGAATTAATTTATTAAAAAAAAAATAATAATAATTAATTTATTTATGTTTTGTCGTATCACATGTGAGGAGTCTTTTTTTTTTTTTTTTTTTTTTTTACAGTTTTTGGCCAGGGCTGGGTTTGATCCCTCCGCCTCCAGTATAGGGGGGCAGTGCCCTACTCCTTTGAGCCACAGGCACTGCCCCACATGTGAGGAATCTTTTTAAATTAAGTTGGGTAAGTCCAGAATTCATTGGTTTCATGCATCTTAAACTCAAGGAAAAGACACAGAAGAACCTGAGATATTTGTTCAAAGCTCATAATACTTTAGTGTTAGTTAAAATTTAAGAGATTGTGTGTGCATGTGTGTGCATGTGTGTATGTGTATGTATGTGCATGTGTGTGCATGTGTGTATGTGTGTGTATGTGCATGTGTGTGCATGTGTGTATGTGTGTGTGTGTGCATGCATGTGTGTGTGTGCATGTGTGTATGTGCATGTGTGTGCATGTGTGTATGTGTATGTGTGTGCATGTGTGTGCATGTATGTGTGTGTGTGCATGTGTATGCATGTGTGTATGTGTATGTGTGTGCATGTGTGTGCATGTGTGTATGTGTGTATGTGCATGTGTGTGCATGTGTGTATGTGTGTGTATGTGCATGTGTGTGCATGTGTGTATGTGGGGGGAAATATTCTTCCTCGGGCACTCTGCAGTACTCCTAAGAGAGTCACCTCTGAGGATAATGACTTCGCCTGCGTGTAGGTCTACATGTGCGTGTGTTGTGTGTGTTCTCATTAATATTTTGCTCTATTTGTGGCACAGAGTGTTCAATTTTTTTTTTTCTTCTTTTAGTGAATGGTGGAAAGGAGAGAGAATTTCAGGAAATAGGAGCAAGAAAAACTGAATCAGATAATCTCCAAGCTGGTTGTTTACTCATTATCTATTCTGTCTTTCTTATTAAGTGAGAGAAGCATGATTTTGGCACTCTTAATGATGAGATTCAGGTCATTTGATGAAATACCGAGTTCAATCAAGTGAAAAGTCTGAGGATAACTATTTGGGAGGACAAGGACTCCAAAGGATGTGCTCAGTGCTCTGACCTGGGAGGGTTGAGGGTTGCTTACATAGGCAGGGCCCAGGGAAGAGTGGTTGGTTCATTTTATTTGTTTTTGGAAATGTTATGTTTAACATTCTACATTAAGGAGTAGTATTAAACAGGTTTTTTGTCTCAATTTTAATCTCAGGGCCATTTGGTCTGAACAGGACACAAAGAAATTAAGGAAGAAAGTAAGTTAATCTATCCCGAAAGATCAATAATTCAGAGCCACACTCTGTGACTCACTCTACAAAGTTAACCTGTCTCAGGGCCCTAATAAGTTTTTGAAGCTCCAAGTAGACAATCTACATTCTCCCCAGATAGACAGACTACCCATTTTCATTCATCATTTTGTGTGGGCTGTTAATGAGTCTATTTCTGAGATCCTTGCTCCTAAAGTGTGGTTTTGTGGTTAGTTATAACAAATAATAGAAAAACTGTCTATAACCGATCACATTGCTATAACTGGTCACTAATCATATATAGAAAATGATGTAATCCTGCTCCTCTGACTCTACTAGTTGTTTTTATACTGTTTGGTTTTCTTTCTGCCTCTTCTCCTTCGTGGTTTCTGCCGTGCAAGAGCTGGAGCTCCAGCAATCATGATGGGCTATGAGGTGACTGAGAAGACTGTGGGTCAGAACAGGAGAAAGAGTCTAGGTTCTGACGGCTGAAGCTGCCACACACCCCAGGCCAGCTGTCTATCTCTGGACTTTCTCAAATGACACAGAAACAAACTTCTATCATGTTTAACAAATGCCTTTATTATACGTAGTACAAATTGATACAAATGGGTCTTAAAGATTGTGAGAGGTATTTGAAAGTCCTTTCTGAGCTTCACCACCTAAATGCTGGCAAGAAGGTTTTCTGAAGAAATTACTCTGGTTTGGGATCATTCTAACTACTGGAATGTCATTAATGACTGGAAACTCATTAATTGTAAGAAAGGATTTTTCCCCATTGTTCCTGGATCTACTTTACTGAATGTCATCAAATCCATTCATTTCTTCTTCACTAGAAAAGTATTCAGTTTCTTCTCACAGTCATCCTCCCATCTCCAGCTTCGTTCTTCTGTCTTCCAATTAGACATGGTTTAAAATTTCCGTCTGAAATAAATCTCCAGACAATGTCCAAAGGGAAGAACTCCTACCTGGTGTTTCCAATAGTTTTCTGCAAGACTCTCCCTGCTCTTGCTCCTGTGGAAGGAACATTTACTGGAATGTTGGTAAAACTTACAGCTAATCCTGCACCCTGCAAGTGCCTCTCCCCTGCACAGGAGAGCCAAGGTGGTCATTCTAAGTGCAGGAAAAGGGGTTCCCTGGGATGTTTCATTCTTCTGAACGTTCTCATTAAGAATGCCTACATATGTCCCTTAAGAATTGAATGTTCTTTTTTATTAACAACAAAACAAGTCATTTATTTTTATGTTTTAAGAATCAAAGATTAAATATACATGATTGATTATATTAACATGTAATTCTGTTTTTAAAAAAGCAAAGAAGGGGGAGATACAGTAATATAACTATTTTATTAACAACCATTGTTTTCATGGTTCCATGCAATTCATCACCATTCAAGAAACATGTAGTAATCACCAACACAATGCCAGATATTAAATTATACATTAAGGCAGTCAAATATGAATATTATTATAGATGTTTCATACCTAAAAATTTTTTATTTCATTTTTTAATTTCAAAATATTAATTGAAGGGTTAACAAGTGTTTTCATTACTTATGTATCTTGTATAATGCTTACGTCAGGGTTTCTGGTGTGCCCATCACCAGAATTGTGCTCACTGTATCCAGTAGGCAAGTGTCTGCCCCAGGCCTACTCTACTCAGCTCTCCCCTTACTGGGCTCTCACATCCTTTATGTGGCTTGGTGCCTGTATAGACCCATCTAATAATATATATATATTGAGAGCCATCATATTTATTTGAACAATTTGTAAATTTCCAGAGGATGCTATACACATGTCTTCCCCTATCCATACCACATATACTCCCCTCCACCCACAAATTCTAAGGCAGTATAAAATGAAACTTTGAAAAACTCTCTATGCCCCTTGAATTCAGTCCACATATGTGATAAGCATCCTGGAATGGTAAATTAACGTGTAAACTGAACTCAGGGTGGCGATCTCCCCAGGGCCCTGCATGGAAGCTCATTCATGGCAGGGCACTCTTTCTAAAAATTCCCCAAATCCATAGGGTGCTTACACATGTGTGTGCAGAGAAATGAACAAGTAGGCTTATTCTGAAGATGAGCTTATAATAAGGATGACAAATCTCAAGCCTTACGTAGGACTTATGGTGAATTTAAATATGTACCGAACTCAGAATGGTGATTTCTCCAGTGCTCTGCAGAAGAATCTCTTGTCATAGCATTCCTTTTGGAAATTTCCAAAACTCACAGTGCACAGATGTCCTGCAAGGAAAAAAAATGAATATGAGTTTATAATAGGATGTGATAAACTCTTGAGAAACATTCTACCTCATATGTGACATGACACACTAGAACCATGAGATATAATAGAACAAACTAAAAGTGGCGACACTCTACTTGAAAGTATTTAGGAGCAAAAGAATAAATAAAACCACAAAGAAATGAAAGATACTATGAAATAGGATGACTAATTTAGACAACTCAAATTAATGATAAAAAGGAACAATCATTAATAGTGATAATTCAGGCTCGGCACCTGTGGCTCAAGTGGCTAAGACACCAGCCACATACACCTAAGGTGGCAGGTTTGAATCCAGCCCGGGCCTGCCAAACAACAATGACGGCTGCAACCAAAAAATAATCAGGCACTGTGGCAGGCACCTATGGTCCCAGCTACTTGGGAGGCAGAGGCAGGAGACTCGCTTGAGTCCAGGAGCTGGAGGTTGCTGTTACCTGTGATGCCACAGCACTCTACCTGGGGGGACAGCTTGAGGCTCGGTCTCAAAAAAAAAAAAGTAATAACTCAGTGGATAGGTTAAAATGATTTGACAGAGAATTAGAAAGAAAAAAATTGAGGAAAAATGGAAGTTACTGAGAGTTCAGTCCAGAAGAAAAAACAAATGAAAACTATAAACATGAGATTAAGAGACCTAAAAGATAGTATGGAAAAGTTGAAGTCATTAAGTTTTAAAAATAAGAACAAAATGAGGAAAGTGCAATATCTAAAGAATCTATTTTCTAGAATGGAAAATGCATGGATTCTCAGATTAAAGAAACCTGCCCAGTTCTGACTTCTTAGACGAAAGTCCTGTACAACAGCAAAGAAAAAAAAAAAGATCATCAAAGTATCCATAAAGGAAAGGCTAATTATCTACAAAGGAAGAAAGAAAGAAAGAAAGAAAGAAAGAAAAGAAAAGAAAAGAAAAGAAAAGAAAACTGGACTGTTAGCAAACCTCTTTGCCGCACAGTAGAGATGAGAAGATAATGAAATGGCAGCTTCAGTGTGCTGGATGAAATAATTGTCCACCTAGGATTCTCTGTCCACCTCAGCTTTCATTTAAAGGCAGAATTTGAACTGCTCTTTTCCCAGTAAAGCAAAGAATAGAATTTGCCTCTATAGAACTCTTGTTGAATCATCTCCTAAAAATGTATGAAGAAAATTAAAAGGAAACATTAGAATCAATGATAAGGAAATAAACTGGCAAAACTAGCAATATAAGGATAGATGCAAATAATCCTTAATTATAAAGAGATTAAGTGATAATATTAAAATCTTAACAGTGAATTTGGGGGACTAACTATAAGAAAAAAATAAAACACTGAATAACAATAGCAAGGAATTTAAAAAGACATGATTGGTAGATGATAGAGATGCTGGTTAGATGTGCACACTGCTGTGTCCAAGATGCAGCCGTAAAGGCAGGGCTAACAGAACAAAAAGCAAATCGTTTCCAGTGCAGAGGAAGGAAATACAGCTTGTTTCTGTGGACTCTGTAACAGAGCACCACAAACTGGATTATTTCAAACAGCAGAAATGTCTTCTCTCCCAGTTCTAGAGCCCCGATACTTAACATGTGTCAGTGGGCTGAGTTGGTTTCACAGGGCCACACTTCCACTGGACACTGCAGAGAGAATCCATTCCTGTCCCACGGAGCTGTCTGCTGGCTGCCAGCATTCTTGACTTGTGCCTACACCCTCCACTTTGTACCTCCAGGGTCACTTCACCTTCCCTGTATCTGTGGGCTCGCCCTCTCTCTTAAGACAATGCTTACGGTGGAATTTAGAGACTACCTAAATTTAGAGATCATCCAGGATTATCCCCTCAAGGTCCTTTAATCACCTCCACAAAGACACTTTTTCCAAATAAGCTGGTATTTACAGGTTCCAGGGATTAGTTCATGGACATATCTTTGGGGCTACCATGCAGCCACTAAAACAGACCTAACAGAAACACAATCTATCAAAACAAAGCAAAAAGCAAGAGGAGGGGCAGCCAGGCTGCCCAACACTTCATGACAAAAAATCTCAACAGGAAAAAAGAGGGTATTAAGAAAAGATAGCCAGTGATCAGTTTCTAGTCACTGATACTCAAGTGTCTTGCTTGTCTCAATTTCTCAGCTCAGCCTTTAACTCTGAATCTAGATTGGAGTAATGGAATGCATCCAGTAAGGACTTGGCACACTATGGCCAGTATGCCAAATCTAGTGTTTGTAAATAAAGTTTTATTGGAACACAGCCACACTTATTGTTTACACATTTGCTATGGCTGTTTTTGTACTATGACGTCAGAGGTGAATGGTTGTAACAGACACCATATGACCAACAAAGCCACAGACATTTACTATCTGGTTCTTTCCAGAAAAAAATTGGCCACACCTTGAATTAGACAATTCATTCCACATGGGAATAGGAAGAGAATTAAATGGATTAAAATTAACTGAGAGGGAGAGAAATCAAGATTACCATCAATCATAGTCAGACACCTTCCATGGAACCGAGGTTCTCTCAGACAATTCACAAATGAAGGCAAAACATTTTGCTTTCTTGGATTTGGAAATTTGTATTCAAATGCCCTTCAATCCTACAGGATGTATTAGAAGGTTTTCATACAGGGGAAGAGCACATTGGACTGGAGGGGGAGGGGCGGTCAGGCCGCCCAACACTTTACGACAAGCATGTGCAGCCTGTGGTTCACTCCTGATAGAACGCTCGGCTTGGCCTCACTTTATTTTTGCTTCTCTTGCAAGCTGGCTTGAATCACTTTGGTAGAAGTAGATATCGTATAAATAAATAACCATACATGGACGGCACAAAAGAAAGAGAAAGTGTAGAGCAGAAAAACTAAATCTCCTAAGTAGCTGTATTTTACATGGAAGGTCAGGCGTTGCATTAGGCAGTGTTTATAGGATATTTGTGGAGTGCCTTAAAATGCCAAGGAAATGTCAATGATGGTCACAACTCTCGAAAACAATAATGTCAGAATGATCTAACTTCGTTATTCCACTGCTTGACTTTCTCGTCTTTGTACCAGACAGGAATGCCTTTCCTCCAAGTTCTCTGTCAGGCTCAGAGATCACAGTGTGCTCTGGCCCAGGGTGCCACTGACAGCTTTCTCTGACGCGCTAGCCCCACTGGAAGGATGCACTCAGGCTCTCCTCATTTACAGTAAGCGTGATGAAAGCTTTAGGAATCTCACTTTTTCCCCTACCAATTATAGAAAAGGGAAGATAGGAATTCCTGTTTTCTTAAAACAAGAGAAAAAAGAAAAGAAAAAAACCTTTCTGTTATTCAAATTGACGCTTTGAGTTGCCTTGAAAACAGCCTGGAGGATTATGACCATCTCTGGCTTGAGACACACTTCTTTATTAGGAAAGATCGCAAGACAAAAGGATCACACCACCCCTCACGCTGCCACCAGTTCATTTTGCTCATTTGGTTTTCATTTCTCTTCCCTGTCTTGGGGAACCTCAGGGGAGAGACGAAGTCTCCCCAAACCGTGTCAGTCAGAGCTCCTGGAAGTACAGAGGAAGAATGGGGAAGAAGCAACTCTGGGCTCCCCCAAGAACATCAGAAGCTACGCTGGTAAGCAAAGCTAAGTTTATTTGGCCCACTGGGATTGAAATGCTGATAGGCTTTGGTATCTCAGAAGGAGGAAGTCGGAGAAGACATTTCAAAGACTTTGGAGTCTGAGCACTAGTGGTGCAAGGAAGATCTTTCAAAGCTGGGAACTGAATGGATTTGGATAAATGATTTTTACCTGATATTTAAGATCAGTGGACTTTGCACCTGCGGGTTAGGGAGGTGGTCTTAAAGCCAATCTTGATAAGGAATTTTTTTGTTTGATAAGTGAGATGTTTGCCCAGGGGAACAACAATTTATTTATTATGATAGAAGAGCTATTTACCCAGACAAGCAAACTGTTTGTTCTCATAAATTAATTTGTAAAAATTCCCTGAAGCTAACAGTGAAACGATTTGTTGATTTACAGCCCCATCTTTCTGAGCAAGAGTGGAGTCAGGTTGACAATGATGGCTTGGGCCCAGTTTTGTACTTAGGTGGATTCAGGGAGGTCTCTGTTAGTTTGGCCAAACTAACTCCATCTTGAAAAGTCATTCTCTGAGACTCTGTTATAGATGGACCTAACTCAGATAAGAGAGAGATACACTATAGGCTCATCCGGCCCAGTTACAGACCAGCTCAGTGTCAGACCCACCAGAGAGAAATATACGGACACACTGATGAGAAGAACCTGCCAGGAGAGTCTCAATAACCAGATGACAGCTTTAACGTTTGGTGGTCCCTGATAGAAACCAGCTCATCAGCTCCCCCTCTGGGCCAGCTATGTAAGATCCCAGCGAATGTCATTTAGATCTTAGCCCCTATGTACCCAACTATCTATATAAACATCACCGCTTTCGGTCTCCATTTTCAAAAGTTTTTGACAAGGGTACAAGTCAAATCTGTGAAATGTAGAACATAGATGTTTTGGCACAAAAATGAGTAAATGAGATGAAAGCTATGTTGATTGGCTTAACGTAACCACGTTAGATTGTATTAAAAAAAATTAGCACATTGTATCCCACATATGCATGAATAAATTCATGATCTATGTGTATCTGACTTAATAAAAAAAAATGGCTCAGCACCCGTAGCTCAGTGGTTGGGGAGCCAGCCACATACATCGGGGCTATCGTGTTTGAACCCGGCCCAGGACAGCTAAACAACAATGACAACTGCAACAAAAATTAGCCTGGCATTGTGGTGGGCATCTATAATCCCAGCTACTTGGGAGGCTGAGGCAAGAGAATGGCTTAAGCTCAAAAGTTTGACGTTGCTGTGAGCTGTGATGCCACAGCCCTTTACCAAGGGTGACGTAGTGAGACTCTGTCTCAAAGAAAAAAAATATATATATATATGTATATATAAAATTAAAAAAAACAAAAGCATAGACTCACAGGCTAAGGTCATTCCTGTTCCTCCACTCTTGAGGGTTCACAACTCTTCCTCCCTAGATATATTCTCCTGAGTAAAAATGTATAAATTTTGCTATTACTTTTGGTTCTTAGTCGACCCTTACACTTGTCTGGTCACATTCAGTATCTGCTTAAGTTCTTTTTCCTATTTGCTCTTACCCAGCCTTCAGTGGAACTGAAGTGCTCTTAAAGAATTGGCAGTTGAAGGAATAATATTTTTGCTTCCTTGGAATTGGAAGTAAGAACTCAGGAGATTTTTTTTTTCAGCTCTGCTTTCTGCTTTCTGCTTTCTTAGGTGAAAGATTTGCAGTTGGAGGCAGGCAACTTGGCAAAGGCCGCTCCTCAGGTGCATTCTTTACTCAACCCTCTGCTAGGTGCCCCATCCTGAGAATGAACAAATCAGCAACCAGGACAGTTGACCATGTTTTTTGGAACCTGATTCTGCCCGCGAGGCCAGAGGGTCACGTGGTCTTCTCTTACACTGTAAGGTTCTGGCTCATCTCTGTAATCCAGGAGCGGGTTCTTACATATTATCAAATTCATCTAGAAACAAAACTCTTACCCAGACCAGAATTTTCATGCTGCCAGTGCCCAGAGACTTCTGGCCTTAAGAGTAGAGTTCTTAAAGGCGATGATGGTCAACATCAGGCTGAGTTGGCCGAGATTAACTCGTTCTGTGATTAGAAAGTGATGAAGCCATTGATTTCTTTGTTCCTTACAGGTTGCTACGGATCCTAAATTACTGTATTTACTTTACCAGCCTACAGTAAAGTCCTAATGAGGCTGTTTGTCCTGGGTCCATAGGAACTTGGGCTGCGTTTGTAAGGCCTCTCCTTAGGCTCTGAGGAAGACTGCCATGTCCCTGTCCTGCCTGTATTGCACTGACACTGCTGACGTTGGAGGCCAAATCATTCCGTTTGAATTGGCTGGAAAGCTGACCAGAGAGATGGCCCTGTCCTCTCTGTTCCCCTGTATACTGGGAACCCTATTCTCCAAATCGTTAAACTTCTTATCTTGCTTAAATCTTTGCTGAATCTGTTTAAAGTAGGCTTTTATTACTGTTATTAGTTTGTTTTATTGCTTTTTCTTTCTTTTTTAAAAATGTTAACGTCAACCCCTAGCTTTGACCTGCCACTTCTAGCACTTATGACCTTTGTCCTATGGTCTTGGAAAGAAGACTGTGTCTACCTTGCTCAAATGGCCAAGCTACCACCCCTGATGGTTTGAAGCACCCAGCTTCACCCAGACAAGTCACAAGCCAACATGGGGCTCTATGCAGACGTAGTTAACTTGGAAGTTCAAACTGGATTTCTCAAGCTTCAGCTCAAACTGGAAGTTCTCAACTGGATTTTCCTTCTTCACTGGAATTTTTGGAGGGAGCCCAGGACCTCCTGACAGTCCTGGCCCCTGTCCAGCCTCTCACTGTAGGAGCTAACATGCTCTTGAAGGCTCCATGCTAAGATCCTCTCACCCCCATTTACCTACGATGTGGCTCACTGGACTTTCAGGTGACACTGATTTCTCAGGAAAAAGATACAAGTCACAGAGCGTGTTTTAGCTAGAGGGGGAAATCGTAGAACTATTCCTGCCACCAGCACATCCTGAGCTGCTTCGTTCCTGTGACTTTCAAGCTTGATCCTGGCACCCCCTTTCAATCTTGGGTATCCCCAGGACTTTCCGGTAGTTTCCCCCTTTTTGTTTAAGTTGCCAGGGCCTATCTCTCTTGCCTGGAGGTAAAGCACCTTCCCAACTTCTGTTACACTGAAGAGGTTGCATATCACCAAGTTGTGTTTGGTCCTGAGGCTGAGCTCTTTTTTGTTGTTTTTTCCAGATTAATATGAGGGTACAAATGTGTAAGCTACGTTGTTTTCAATTTTAAGCTAAAGTTCAAGATGTAGTTGAGCCCTTCACCCAGGGAGCGTGCTGAACATTTATGACGATGGCCGGGTCAGCCCAGGCACCGCCTGGATGAGCTGCAGGAAACACACACACCTTGTCAGTCACAGTTCCCTAGGCAAGCTCTGTACAAAGGGCTACTCATATAGGGAAAATATTTTCTTTTAAATAGTGCACTGCATCTGGCTTACTTGTGAGCTTAGGGACAGTGACCTTCATCAATCATATGATAGACCAAGTCTGCAATGAAACCATTCCAAAAAGCAGCGTCTCACTATCAATTTTGGCTTGAAGCTGGCAGTCCCAAAATGAGCTCCTTTTTGAAGTTTAAGTTCATACTCTTGGCTCTACCTCTGTGTGTGTGTGTGTATGAAAGAGAGAGAGAGAGATTATGAGAGCAAGAGAGAAGATGGATGAGAGAGGCCCTAACTGTAAGGACAGACTCAGTTTAATAAACCAGCATTGCAGTTCAGCCCAATTACATCGCTCGCCCAAGGGAATACTTCCTTGCTTTACTTTTATTTGCTTCCAACCTGGTTTTAAAATCTTTCTTATTCAGTCATTCTTGTGTAGTAATGATCAAATGGCAATTCATGTGGGCCTGAGGTTAACATTCCCTAAGGATTTTGAATCATAAGGTTTCTCAGGCCCTTGCCAGGGCAAGTCCACATGTGTCCACCAGCCCTAAGCCACCCTTCATCTGCCTCCTGGATTTGTGCTGGTAAAATCCTATGAATGGGAATAGGAGAGGCTACTTTAAAGAGGCAGAGAAATCATGAAAGACCAGCAGCATCTTTCATCAGGTTCCTGTTTGCCCTTTGTCTTAGCAATGGCAGTGACAGAGAATAGATATGGACTAGTGATGACTCAATGATACTGTTATGAAGTCTTATAATATAGGCCACACCCACATACATCTGTATGTACTATAAATGTCTAATTCTCACCATATCCTTCTGAGATTGGCATTTATATTATTGATATTATTAACCATAATTTATAAAAAATAAATTGAGAAGTAAGTCTGATATATCAACAGTGTGACTTGATTAGGTGACAAGCAAGTAAATAATAGAGGTAGAGTCTAGAGCTTGGCTAATTCAAGGATGTCTGTGTCTGTAATGCACCATTGATGTTACCTGGGGGCAAATGAGAAATGAAGAGTCTTGGCCCCACCCCAAAGCTGTCCAACCCAAATCTACATTGTAACAAGACCCCAGATGATTCTTTTTGCACAGCAAAGTTTAAGCAGCACTAGATCAGATCTCTAGGCACAATGTCACGGAAGCTTCAGTATTATTATTTTTTTTAATAACGGACTACCTTCTTCCTCAAAGCTTCTCGCCAAGAACATTCTCTAGGAATCTGACCAGCAGAGTAAAGAATCACATAGTCTGGGGCCTTTATTTATTCTTGGCCTGCAGTCCCCAACCCCCTCAGTCCAGGAAGGTGCCAGCCTGTTAGGGAAGGGGAGGTGAGACTCAGGCAAGAGAGCAAAGCTTCATCTGTGTTTACAGCCACTCCCCATCACTGGTATCACAGCCTGAGCTCTGTTCCCTGTCACATCAGCAGCAGCGTTAGATTCTCCTAGGAGCGGGAACCTACTGTAAGCTGTGTGTGCAGTCACAGGCTCCGTGTGCAGTCACGGGCTCCTTAAGAGAAGCTACTGCCTGATGATCTGAGGTGGTGTTGCTAGTACTAGGGAACAACTCTAGCTACAGATCATCATTAGCAGAGAGGCTTGACCGCCCAGAGACCACAACAAATCAGTTGCTTGCAGACTCATAGCAAAACCATCCCCTTACCTCCATGGTCTGTGGAAAAACTATCTTCAGTGAAACTGGTCTCTGGCACCAAAAAGGTTGGGAACCACCCCTCTTGGCTTTTATTGAGTCTGGGAAGTCATTTTCTCATTTCCCCAATGTTCTCATGACTAAAAAACAAAAGTAACCATCTCAACAGAAGGACAAAAAAGCAGGAAAGGTGAAGAGAGTGTCCTCAGGAGACTATTTGCTGTCCCTTTTGATTTGAGGCCCTGCTCCGGGAAGCCCACACCATCGCGACACAGCTGGAGAAGGCTGAGAGCTGCAATGGGTCATCCCACACCTGCTGCTAATGTCCTCTCCCAGGAGGCCAGGCATGCTTCTGTTTCACTTGTCTCAGGCTGTCGAACACTCTATAGAGAAATGTTCACCGTGAAGGCTGGAATAGCTTAAGAGTGTGCAACGTTCTCTCTCTCTCTGGGAGGTCCAGGCTAGCAGTGCTATATAATGATTAGCTCAGGCCTCTACAAACATGTAAATCTGCAAATATCATTGGCCCAGCAACCTGGAGGTTGAATTCTGTCCTGTCCGCCCTTTGCCCAGCCCACTTATTCCCACTGGATATTGGTAGGTTTACCTATTATCCTGAAACCAAAGACAATTTGCTGGATGATGTGTAAATTGCTCTTGCTCTGACTACACATGAGATTTGCAATTAATTCACATCTGATCCATGGCCTAATTGCAGAAGCTCAGTGTGCTACAATGGTTTTAAAAGTTGACAGCCCACCCACTTCCATCCAAACCAAGTGATAGCTGCCCACTAAAAGTCATTTGGATTCCCAAATTTTATTCTATTTCCAAATATTTCATTATTCCAATAGCTTTTTTTGGTACACAATTTTTATTTTAAATTAAAGGGGTTTGGTGTTGAATTTCTTTTGGTTTTCTTTTCTTTTTTTCAGAGAATTAAAAGGCAAAGTGTCCTGACAGGATACAAGGCAGGCAAAAGGTTGGAAACTGGGTCAAGGGCACGTCCTTCTTAAGTAGAAGTCTTGACAGCTGCTTCCCAAATGGGATTAGGATCTAATTGACAAATTTGAAACTTTCTAGTTTGTGTTCACTTCTCAGAAATACTAAAACTAGACACTCGGAGAAACACTCAAGTAAATGCCAGTAGGGGAGCGAGAGGGAAGGGCTTCTGCAAACGGCCATCTGTGGGTACAGTGCAGGGTACGTGGTACAGTCCCTGGGTGAACTCAGCTACAACTCAGACTTTAATCTTACAAATGCAAATTGTGTAACCTAATCATAGGTACCCTCATATTAATCTGAAATAAAAAGAAAAAACAAAAAACTCGGTGCTGGGGAGGACATATGGGATTTGAGCGTCGTCTCCGGTAAAATGTGGATGTAACAGCCTAGAGGCCGGAAGAACAACTTCATCCCTGGATGGGATGATTGAGTCCAGTGAGGCCTTCAAATGGGAGAAAAGCTCAACTTTACAGACTTGTAAATTTGCAGAGTGACATGTTAATTATGGGGCATTCTTTCATCCATATTTACTTGTGCCTTACTTACAGCCAGAGACTATGAGAGCCAGGCAAGTTTCCTCCCTCTCAGCCATCACAACCCAGTGGCTATTAGTTATTGTGATGGCAGAGAATGGAAGGGACCTAGAGCCACGATGGATGTTTTAATACGGAAAGGAAAACAGGTTATACTAGTTTTTGTGAGTATAGTCATAGGAGCTCTGAAGATGCGTGTGGGTTTCATGATGGCAGTGAGGTTTCAGAGGTGCTAGAAGCCAGAGAGCCTCTGTCTTCACTTTTCCCCTGGAAATGACACGAGTATAACAACTACTGAAAGGGCCCCAGGCCCAGAAATAAGTTTCATCTAATTATTAAATTCTAGGTTGTTAAAAATGAAAGACAAAGGAGCACTGAACGGCCCCGCTTCTAAGTGCAGACTCTGCCCACCTAGATGACTGTCCCTGGGGGTCTGCTTTCTGCGGAGGGGAGTCTCACGTTTCCTTGGCCATCCACAGAATAAGCCATCAGCCACACCAGCGGGTCACCACAGTGGCTGTTATCTGTTATCTGTTATCTATCTTATTACCTACCATTAAAGCTGAAGGGAATGTGAATGAGAAATATTACAACCCGCTTTGTAAAATTCACGGGCCATTTCAAAATGACCCGCTGCCAAACGGAGTACAGAGGTTTGCTTAATCACAAAATTTAACTCTCACATCTTCCCTTATCCTCATTTGCAGATACTCAGCATCCATCCAATTTGCAGCCAGAAAAGCTACATTCAATTACTTAATGCAGAATTCAAACGCATTTTACCAAGGGTTATTCTGCAAGATTCTTTTGTGTTTTGTCTTCCCTCTGAAAAGAGTGTATATTGAAGGTTGTCGACCATTCTTCCCGAGCCGACAGCTTTATGTGAACTCAGAAGCCTCGCTACTCTCGGCAGCAGCTGCAGGGAAGCTGAAACAATGCTCTTCAATAAACAGGCTTTGTCTGCCTGGCTGGCAGCAGCCACTCCAGGAAGAGTGCACAAGGCCGCACACCCCTGTATTCCCCACAGACGCAGCGCTCCCGCACACAGCTTCCAAATCTGTCATCTTTCAATTCTGTTCTTGCCAAATTCCTATCCTCTCTGGCCAGGGACACAGACATAAGCTTCTTTTCCAGTCTCTGGGGTCTGTGGTCATTCTAGCCTGGTGAACGTTCCCTTTCCAGAGGGTGGGGGATCCGATGGGCCAACTCCCCTCGTTTTAAGAAGTGCAATGCATCTCAGTGCCCCGCAGAGGCATGGGGTAATCAAGTGTTATAAATGCGAAAATGAGGGATCGTAGGTGAAACTTATAATCAAGAAATTGCAGACGCTGAGGTCTTTCGGAGCCCTTAGGCATCTTCGTGTCTGCCTACGCAACTGTCCTTGGAATGACCCCAACAGTCACCTTACTAGGAAGAAGATGGAGATGCACTGAGGTTCTGAGGCTCACCTGGGCACCCACCTGGGCATCCACACCAAGAAAGGCGTGATCAGGGCACAGGCACCCGGCTTCTATTTGACCAACTTGATTTGAGTTGTTAAATCAAACAAAGAGGAGGAAATCTTTGGGCTGGGTCTTAAGGTAAATATCTATGTGTGGCAGACAAAATAAAAATCTGAGAAAAAGTAAAACTGTGTGTGTGAAAACAGACATGCTAAGAGCTGCTGTTTAAAAAACTTCAAGGATCTCGGCAAGATCACAAGTGAGGCCATGAGAGGGAGCGGGCAGGGAAGAGACCAGGGGAGCCTTCAGGGCTATTGACCAGACCCGTGGACTTTCAAGCTTTCAAGCTCCGCTAAGGAGTTTGTATTTATCTGGTGGGTCATAGGGAATTGCTGACAGGCATGATTAGGTTTCCACTGAGATGGTGATGCAATTTTGCTCACACTAAAACAATCATCCTTGATAGTGGAAATTAAACATATCAAAAGTAGGGAGCACATCTAGCTATCCCCCCATGGTGTTAAGAGAAGAATTTGCTGAAGAAATTCAGCAACTCTCCAGAATTAACAGGCTAGCCAGAACTATGAAGAGCAATGAGAATGATATTTCAGAAATATGGATTCGGGTTTACCATGTGATCTGGTGTTTATAACAAGTGTCCAGTTAATGCCTAGAGAGGACAAATTTAGAGGGTGGGTAGACAGGGTTGTTTTATTTATTTATTTATTTATTTTTGGAAAAGGAATTTCTATTAAGTTTTATTAGATGTGAGGGGTAAAAATTGGAGAGGAAAGTACATGTACATTACAAAAAAAGAAAATTATTTGTGAGCTACATGGAGCTAAATCATTTGGTTAAAAAGACATCAGGGGAGGGCTGGGCGCAGTGGCCCACACCTATAAACTTAGCACTCTGGGAGGCTGAAGCAGGTGAACAGCTTGAGCTCATGAGTTTGAGGCCAGCCGGAGCAAAAGCAAGACTCCATCTCTACTAAAATAGAAAATCTGAGGCAAGAGGATCACTTGAGCCCAAGAGTTAGAGGTTGCTGTGAGCTATGACATCACAGCACTCTACCCAAGCCAACAACTTGAGACTCTGTCTCAAAAAAAAAAAAAAAAAAAATCAGAGGAAAAAGACCAAGGTGACAATTTTAGGGGTGAAAAGCAACTGAGGACATTGGGGACTGACCAAGGGCCCGACAGTTTTAGGGAGTTACTCAAGACAGGGTTCAATGATTCTAACTTTCAGATGATTTGAATAAAGAATTTTGTCCCAGCCAGAGTTATTTTTATGAAGGATTGGAACTGATGCTAGATGATGTCAGCAGAAAAGGAGTATCTTGAAAGGATGTCAGGGACCTCAAGAATTTTCTAGGAATTCTGAAGAAATGGGCAGTGACAATGAGAAGGAATAAGGTGATAATAATTGAGCAGCCCAGATAACACTGCAGATATCGTCCCCCGGGGATCTGCGGCCTCCATTGCTGAACAGCTGAACACAAGCCTTTGCCAGAGCCTGGGTGACATTCTTCCTGTGACTCGCAGGGAAGTCGTCTCAGCAGCTTTCTGCCCCCTGGGTCCAGCTTCCAAACCCAGACCAGGTGGCCCTGGTATGCTGAGTCTAGGTCAGGGACTGAAAAGGCATTTGGGTACAAAGTAACACACACAAAAAGTTGTGTCTACTACAGTCTGTTGCTGTCGCTGTTGGGGCATATGTTCATGCATTTTTGTTTTGATTTTATGGCAATTGCTGATATGGTCTCTGGAAGTGCTCTGTGTTTCCTAAATCATCTTCCAGATCACTCATTGTGAATTATAGGTTTTATAACAGCATCCAACACCGTGCTGAGAGTCCAGGATTCTTACTCCTTGACCAGGACACTCACTTAGAAGAGGCCAGAGGGTTTGTTTTGTTTGGCTGGTTGACCTCTTCTCTTCTCTTCTCTTCTCTTCTCTTCTCTTCTCTTCTCTCCTCTCCTCTCCTCTCCTCTCCTCTCCTCTCCTCTCCTCTCCTCTCTCTTTTACTTCTTTTTTGCCTTCTTTCCATTGACAAACAAAAAAAATTCACATTACATAAAATTTACCATTTTAGCTGTTGTGAAGAGTACAATTGTATTAGTAAGAACTCTCCAGAGAGATAAAACCAGTAAGATAGATACATGGTAGATGGATAGATGATGGATAGATAGAGAAATGAGAGGTAGATGACACATGACAGACAGAGAGATGAGAGCGGATTTTTTAGGGGAATTGGCTCACATGATTATGGAGGCCAAGTAGCCCAAAGGCCTCTGTGTGCCAGAGACTCAGGGATGCTGGTTCAGCCCAAGTCTGAAAGCCTCAGAAACAGGAAAGACGATGATATAATTCTTAGTCTGAGAACCTGGGGGTGGAGGGTACTGCTGGAGCATTCCAGAGTCCAAACATCAGAGAACCTGGAGTTCTCAGGTCCAAGAGCAGGAGGAGACAGGCGTCTCAGCTCGAGGACAGTGAATTTGCCTTTACTCTGCCTTTTCATTCTATCCAGGCCCCCAGTCAGTTGAAAGGTGCCTGTCCACATTGAAGGCAGATCTTCCCACTCCAGCCACAGACTCACATGCCAACCTTCTCCAGAAACACCCTCATAGACATACCCAGAAATAATGGCTTGCCAGCTATTTAAGTATGCTTTACGCCAGTCAAATTGACACCTAAAATGAAGCATCACTTCTTTCAGTGTTGTAAAATCATTATGACCATCTCATTCCAGAATATTCCAAACCCCCCACCCCCAAAGGAAACTCTCTACCCATTAACCAGACACTCCCCAGAGTCTCCCTCCAAGCCCTGGCAGCCATGGTTCTACTTTCTGTCTCCATAGATTCCTATTCTGGATGTTTCACGTGAATGGAATTAGACACATGACTTCTAGTGTCTGGTCTCTTTCACTTTACAGGAAGTGTTCCAAGCCTCATCCAGGTTGTAGCACGTACCAGTACTTCCTTACTTTCCATGGCTGCATAATATTTTATCATGTGTTTATACCACATTTTGTTTATGCATTTATCTGTCGATGGACACTGGGCTGTTTCTCCTTTGGGGCTGTTGTGAATAATGCTGTTATGAACACTGATATTGACGTATCTGTTTCAGTCCCTGGTTTTCATTCTTTGGAGTACACCCCTACGACTGGAGTTGCTCAATTATATACTAATTTTATGTTCATCTCTTTGAGGAACCACCAAACTGTTTTCCATAGCTGTGCCATTTCACATTTCTACAAGCAGGGTAAAAGGGTTCCAATTTCCCCACATCCTCACCAGCACATATCATTATTGTTGCAATTCTAACAGGTGGGAAGTGGTATTCATGATGGTCTACACTGTCCTAATGATCAGTGATGTTTAACATCTCTCCATGTGCTCATCGACCATTTATATATCTTCTTTAGAGAGACGTTTATTCAGGTCTGTGTCTACTTTTTAACTAGGTTATCCTTTCTTTATAAGAGTTTAAAGAATTCTTTTTAAATTTATTTTATTATTGGTGTATAATAAATGTACATAGTTTTGGATTATACATGATGATCTAATAGGTTCATATAATCTGTAAAGATCAAATCAGTGTACTTGGGATAGTCATCATCTTAAATATTTCTATTTTCTTTATGCTAAAAAAACATTCAAATTATTCCCTGTTAGCTATTTTGAAATTTCCAGTAGATTCTTGTGAACTATAGTCACCCCACTGATCTAACAGTAGGTCTTATTTCTTCTATCAAACCATGTATTTGTACCCATTAATCAACTTTTCTTCATCTCCCCTAGGTGTTTTATTCCTTTTTCATGCTATTGTGAATGGAATTGCTTTCTTAATTTCCTTTCAAATAACCTATTGCTGTTCTATATAAATGCAACTGATTTTTGTATATTGATCTTATAGTCTACAATTTTCCTAAACTCATTTAATAGCTCAAATAGTTTTGTAAGTGGCAGGGGGATTCTTCAGGATTTTCTACATATAAAATTATGCCGTCTTCAAATGTAAATAGTTGTATTTCTCCCTCTCCAATCTGTACGCATTTATTTCTTTTTCTTATCTAATTGTCCTGGCTAGAACTTCCAGTACACTGTTGATAAGCAGGGTCAAGAATAAATATCCTCATCTTATTCCTGATCCTAGGGGAAAAGTTTCCAATCTTTCACTGTTATGTATGATGTGATCTCTGAGTTTTTCACAGATCCCCATTATTAGATTGAGGAATTTTCCCTCTGTATCAAAAATTGCCAAAACCGCTGTCCCACCCAGTGAGGAAGTCTCAAAGACTCAGATGCTATTATAGTAATCATTATGATTTATTAAAGCAAAAGGATGAGATTAAAACTAATCAAGGGAAACATGCGTGAGTGATATCTAAAGAGAGCAGGTGCAAGCTTCCAGTGGCCCTTTCCCAGCAGGATCACAGTGACATGCTGCATTCCCTCAGCAGGGATGTACGCCAGCACGTGCAAGGTGCTGCCAGCCATGAGAGCTCAACCTCATTTTTGTTCTTGAACTTTTATCGGGGTGGAATTTACATAGGTGTATAGAACCTACATGACTGAATCTCAGCTACTTAAGCTCCAGTACCCAGAAAAAAACAGGCATTCACCACAAATCATAATTGTTAGCACAAATCATATCTCATCAATCTGGACCACATGGCCCACAGCCACAGCGACAGAAAATCAGGTGTTCATCATATGTCACACGTGTTAGGCAAGGGTCAGTCCTGAAGTCAGGTCTTTCCTGTGGGAGTGCAGGGTTTCAGTCTCCTACGATGAGGATGGCTGAGTCAACCCCTTCCTACACAGTCTCTTTTACTCTGGTTCTTTGCATGGATTCTCTTATGGGAAAACAGTCCTAATTTTCTGGGTACCAGCATTTGATAAAGCATTTAAATATCTGATACAGCAATAGCATAAGCATGAGTATGTCTACTACTTGGAGGAGTCAGTTTGGAGTAGCTATAGACCTAAGGGAACTAATAATCCATTTCATGAATCCATTTTTCATATTTTTGTAATAATCTGATTAGTTAGTGCTCACTTGAGCTATCCATTTTTTTTTTTTCTTTTTGTACCTTGCTATAAACTTGTGTAGAACTATTTAGAATAGAATTAGCTGGTGCTCAGCTAATCCATTCTTCCTCAGGTCATTTATTTTCCATTGACCTTACATCCTGGGGAGATTTTACCTCAGTCTCTTGTATTTGATCATTGATACCAGTATTACCATACGACTGGTGTATTCATGGTAGTTGAATCTTACTCTCAGTGTCACTGTTTCACCATGTCACAATACCGTTGTAGTACAGGGCCACTTTAATGCAAAACAAATCAGTAAAAATTACAGAGGTGCTTCCCTTCCCAACAAAACTATCCTTTTCTCATATACCAGATGTTATTATGGACAATTGTTGTTACAATTATCCCATAATTCAGTTACTTCTGGATTCCAAGACAACGAGGGATAAAGCCACTCACCTTATGTGAATTCACAGGCTTGTACCGAGACTGGTGCCAACTGTGTGTTATTATATACCTGGGGGCGTTTCCCACCTAGGGGAAGACTCTGGTGTTATTCAGAATTGTTCTTGTCCTTGCTGGCTGTGCTGCCTATTCTGATGTGCTAACTGTTGGAGCACATACACTTACAGAGCATCAGTGTAAACTGAAAGGGCCCCAGAGATTTTGCATAAATGTGAAGGTCTACAAAATTCCCACAGGTCTACCCTTTGAGCCTCAGCAGCAGAAGGGGAGCCATTGCCCATGACTATTACGCCTTCCAACTTCCTCAAGAGGCCCTGTTGGGTCAGGATGCTGTCCCTTTCCTGACCCGGGGTGCTGACATTATATACTATTATCTATTGAGCCTAAGGACCCACTTTATTAAAAGCTCCATCATTTTTTGATGTTTATCTCAATCCTTGGCCTCCTACTAGAACTGCTTCTAATCAGCTTATTCTAGTTCATAAATCTTTTCCACTGAATGCTACTCCTCATTAGAAGCAAATCCAGCTTGTGCCATGATGCCCAGACTGGCACTTAATCTTGCTTAAAGCTCTTTTCTGCCTTAGGGACCAATGTGGCTTACTTAGTCCATTGTCAATGTTACTGGCATCCCTGCTTCTGACGCTTGTATCTACAGTAGAAGCCCTGGTCTTGGGACTCCTGCATCAGGTAGATAAATAGAAACTTGAGGTGAAGTGGAAGATTTGGGGTTATGAGAAAGAATTTTATAGTCATACCAGCACCCTCCCCCATGTCTCTTCCCTGGATCTCCAAGAAAAGTGGAGGAGTCCATGGAGTGGAGACTTTGCCCTGGCATTCCTCATGCTGGCCGTGTCCACACTCGTGAAGTCCTCTGAGTTAGCCAACCCATCACACCTTGATCTCCTGTTTTAGACAACAAATGTTTCAATGACCTGTTTCCATTCTCTAATAAACCACTTCTCTAAGATGATGCGTAACATGATATGTTCATCTGATGTATTATTTTTGCTTTGCCTATGATTGGATATTATAGGCTGCAAAGCATGTTCTATGGCCTGAAGAAATGTAACTTGGCCATCGAGATTGGCTCAGTATCATCTGCTCTGGTCTGTTTATAGCATTTTTGTGATAGATTGTACTGCGTCCCCCTAAAATTCATGTGTTAAAGCCCAATCTGCACAAATGAACTGTATTTCAGGGATACTTTAAGAAAATAATTAAGGTTCAATGAGGCCATGGGTTGAGGTCCTGATAGAACTAGTATCCTTTTAAGAAGACAAAGAGATGTGAGATCTATTTCTCTCTCTCTCTCTCTCTCTCTCTCTCCCCCCCCCACCCCCAACTCCTACAGAGGAAAGGCCATATGAAAACATAGCAGGAAGTTGGCAATCTTCATCCCAGCAAGAAAAGCCTTACCAGAATCTAACCCTGCTGACTTCTTGACTTTGGACTTCCAGCCTCCAGAACCATGACAGAATAAACATCTGTAGTTTAAGCCACCCAGTATCTGGCACTTTATTACAGCAACTCAAGCAGACTAATAACAATTTGCATCTATCATCAGGTCTAAAAAGTTCAGTCCAGGGCAAATATCTATCTTTATCGGGACCCATTTATAGCCTTTGGGGGTTACTGCTAGTGATCAATGATTTCCATACACCAACTATGTGCAGGGCCTTCACCCTGGGATGTATGCCCCATAGCAATCAAGGATTTCTATCTCTTGAGCTGGTATTTTGGTCTTAGAAAGTGCAAGAAGAATTTATCAAGGATCACCCATCTCAGCATTGCTACAGCAACCCATGTGCACTCATTTCATGAATCCAGATGGCCCCCTGAAGTGATGCACCAGGGTATCCTGATTTCAACTGGTTCTAATGCCTTCTGATCATGGAAGAAGCTTCTTCTGACAGTCATCACTATGCTGTACTTTAATGTGTCTCTTGAATTCTCAGCGTGATTTACATCATGGATGTGCCCTTTACAGGCATCCCTTTAATAACTTAGTTTCCCATTGCCCATCTGCTGGACCATATAGTCAGGACACTGGCCACCACCCACGAGTCAATATACACTCAAACATTGTAACTTTTATTGTTGTTAAATTCCTCCATCATTGAAAGAAAAACAGTGTGTGCAATTTAGCCAGAGATAGACCATTCATATCTTCTTCAGTTAAGAGTTTCACACTGACTAGTTGCAGAATGGTGCCTTTCAAACAGAGTGCTGTGCGCTTACCTTGGAACTGCCATTCATAAACCAAGCAGCTTTTCATTAGTCAAGTAACAGTTTTTAAAACAGCACTTTGCATGTGGTAATAAGATACAAAACTCCCTCCTGTGGTTCCAAAGTCAGCCCGAGAAAAAAGAGGCTGCCTGCTCATGTGCACTGCCAGGACTGACTTGCATTCTTCCGGTACATGATCCTGTAGAAAACATTTTCATTTTATCAAAGAACTCTTTCTGGCACTGCTCTTCATTTTAGGGGGATTCTCTGACATTACCCAAGACATGAAGAGTATTTTAGGTTTCAAGATTATTTCAAGTTTTCCAGTCAGATGGGCACTTTCAATGGTATATACATAGCACTATTGTGAAAATATTCTAGCCCAAAATACCAGTGGTCACTGCTTAGCAGCACTTGTGAGCTTTTGCTATAAGCTCCAATTGGCATTAAGTGCAAGTTGCAAAAACGTCCAAAATAATCTAAGTCTGGATCATAAAGACCCAAAGGAATTTATTGACCCACTACTTTCTGCAATTTTGATATAGGTTGCTGTTTTTCCATTCCCCATTCAAAGATGGTGCTATGCTTAATTCCAGGGGTCAGCAATGACAACAATTAATTTTCAGTTGTCCACAGAATTTCTGTCTCTGGTGGGTCCTTCCCAGGTTATTCCAAAAATTTCATCATTTGGGCAGGCTCTTGGTTTTTGGCTAGATCTTCAAGCTGCCTTTGTGAAACATGCATAGTATCACTTTATTTAAGCCAGTTCTCACCTGTTCATCAGTCTCTGATATTACCTTGGTATTATCAAAATGTATTATCATATTGGGGACCTGCAGTAAGTTCAAATCCCTTCCAGATAAACTATGACAGAAGCTGATGAATTTAAATAACCCTGTAGTAATATAGGAAATGTAAATTGGGATCCTTTCCACACCAAGACAAATTGGACTGGCTTTTCCTGAGATGAGGATTGAGAAATAAAATTTGCAAAATCAAGCACAAGTCTCCTTCAGTCTTTCATAATTTTTTGCACCATTGAAGCCATATTATAACTGACCAGTGCTATGGTCTGTACCACTTTATTCAAGTCTTGATAATATAGTTAGTTCCCATGAGTGACCTACATTTCTTATGGGCCACACAAGGCTACCTTGGAAGTTTGTTGGCACCACCACTGTACTTATAATGTCATTAATTAAAGTAGCAATCTCTTTTTTTACCAGCAGCTAGTCAATAATATTTCAAATTAACAATACATGGGGGCTCAGGCAATTCTGAAGCTTTCAATTTAGCAAGTCTAGTTACTAATGGCCAAAGTACTACGTGGCTTTTATATTACAATATTAGATAGGGAGGTGGCCTCCAGCAAGACCTGCTATCTATCACAGTGAAACTTTTAGACTCAAACATTTTCATTTTTATCCAAATTTTTACCTTACTCTCATCAACTATTGCATCACTGTATTTTCTCAATCTAATTGTAGCCTCTGTTAAGACTTCACCAGAACATTCTAGAATCACACTTCATTGTGTTCTGTGTTGAGAAAGTTTCTTCTTCACCCCTTGATCACTTTACTCATACATGCATATGCTCTTGGGTATCTTATCTCAGGACGCTAATGGTATCAATCTACACAATGTGATAAGGCCTTCACTAATACCTTCTGGTTTAGGAGTTCCTTGATTCTGTCTTTTTTTTTTTTTTTTGCAGTTTTTGTCTGGGGAGGGTTTGAACCCGCTACCTCCAGTATATGAGGCCAGTGCCCTACTCTTTTGAGCCATAGGCACCGCCCTCTTTGTACTTCTTACAGATTAATTCACATTTTCTACTTCTTGAGTCAATTTTGGCAGTTTGTGCTTTTCTGGGACTTTGTACATTTCCTCCCCCACCCAGGTTGTCTAAGTTGTTAGAATACAGAGAAAACAGAGAAAGGGTCAGAAAACATATTTCAGCAAATAGGAACCAAGAAAGTTGGCATGATAATAATAATGTCAGATAAAAATAGATTTAAACTGTTAAAAGAAAAAAAAGTGTATATATAATAATAAAATGTCAATCACCTCAGACAATATGACAATTATAAACATATATGCACCTAATTATAGGGCCCCAACATATATTAATTGAACAATAACAGAATTCTGGAGAGAAATACATAGTTCAGTAATAATAGGTAGCCCTTAATACTCCAGTTTCAATAATAGAAAAAACAACTGAACAGAAGATCAGCAAGACAACAAAAACCTACAGGAATATTGTAAACAAGCTATACTCAATACTCAACAGTTCTCTGTTGTTAGAATCCTGGTATTGTCTTAAAATCTGTTTTAATTGTGTAAGGTCAATAGTAATATTCCTACTTTTATTCTTAGTTTTATTAACTTGAGTCTTCTAGTTTTTTTCTTTGGTCATTGAACTAAAGGTTTCTCAATTTTGTTGATCTTTTCAAAGAACCAACTTTAGTTTTGTTAATTCCCTCTTAATTTTCTAGTCACTATTTGTTACTTTCACTCTAATCTTTATTTCTTCCCTTCCTATTGCTTTGGATTCAACTCATTTTTATCTATTTCTTAAGGGGAAAGTTGGGCTATTGATTTCTTGTTTTTAAATGAGATATTTCTAAGTTTCCTCTGGCCACCGGATTTTCTGCCTTTATATAAGATTTAATGTCATGTGTTTTGTTTTTATTCACCTAGAAGTATTTTCTAATTTACTTTTGTGTGATTTCTTCTTTGAGTTGATTAATTTCCACATGTTTGTGAATTTTCCAGATTTCCTTCTGCTACTGACTTCTAATTTTGTTCCATTTTGGTCAGTGATGAAATTTTATGTTACCTCAATCTTTTAAAATTCATTGAAATATGTTTAGTGCCCAAACAATTAACTGATCGTAGGTAATGTTTCATTTGCATTTGAGGAGAATGTGTATTCTTTTCTTGAGTGGGGTGTTCTGTATATGCCTGTTGAGTACAGCTTATTTACAATATTCCTGTAGGCTTTTGTTGTCTTGATGATCTTCTGTTCAGTTGTTCTTTCTATTATTGAAACTGGAGTATTAAGGGCTACCTATTATTACTGAACTATGTATTTCTCTCCAGAATTCTGTTATTGTTCAATTAATATATGTTGGGGCCCTATAATTAGGTGCATATATGTTTTGTTATATTATCTGAAGTGATTGACATTTTATTATTATTTATACATTTTTTTTCTTTTAACAATTTTTGTCTTTAAATCTATTTTTATCTGACATTATTATTATCATGCCAACTTTCTTGGTTACTACTTGCTGAAATATGTTTTCTGACTCTTTCCCTTTCAACCTACACTATTCTTTGCATTTAAAGTGAATTTCTTGCAAACAGGACATAGTTGAATCTGATTTTTTACCCAGTCTGCCAATCTCTGCTTTTTAATTGTAGAGTTTATTCCATTTACATTTCCTGTAATTACTGATAAGAAAGTACTTCTTTCTGCTATTTTTAATTTTTTTATCTTATGCATTTTTTTGTTTTTTTATTTTTCCTTTGCTGTCTTCTTTTATGTTAAATAAATATTTTCTAATGAACCACATTAATTCACTTAATATTATTTAGTTATTGTCTAAGTAATTGTCCTGCTGATTACAACTTACATTTTAATTTGTAATAGTTTAAATCAGATTAACATCAACTTATTTTCAACAGTAGACAAAAATTCTTATTATATATTGTCCTGTCACATCTTCGGGTTGTTATTGTCACAAATAATATTTTTATATATTGTACAACAATTATTGTAGATTTATAACTACTGCATTATGCAGTTTCTTAATTATTACACAAGAAAAAAGACTTAAAAACCAAAAATATACTACTACTGACTTTTATGTTTGCCTCTGTTGATGTTTTTATGTTGCACTTTGATTCTTCACGTGGATTAGTGATACCATGTATTTTTCTTTTTTTAGCCTGAAGAATTCTCATTAGCATTATTTAAGGCAGGTCTTCCAGTGACAAATTCTCAATTTTTCCTTTCTTAAGAATGTCTCACTTTTTTTTTTCAGGTATGGAATTCTATATGATGGAATCAGGTAAGTTAAGTGCCATAAAGCTCTCTTATTGAGATGTGACTATTTATTCTTTACTAAGTACTTCACTGGCTGTTGGTTGTTAGTTCTCAGAGTTCTAAAAATGTTGATTCTGAAGTTTTGCCTGTATATTTGTTGTATCTGTGAAGGATTGGACTTTTGGCATTCCCTATTTCACCCTTTTTGCTGATGTCACTCTTTTCTTTCTGCAGTGAAACACATTTCTCCAAAGGGTAAGTGATTCTGAATTTCAGCTAAAACTCATCATCTGTGTCACCATAGGAAATGATCAAGACTGAGCTAAATGGAGGGTGGCCAAATGCAAGGCTTGTAGGGCACTGAAATGTACTGAAACCTTGTATACAGCTGGGAAATATGAACTGTTAACAAAGCCCCAGTCAAGCAAAGGTAGTAAATTCAGCAGACCACACAGTACAGTGTCAAAGATCATACCAACCTTGTATATGATTCATTCAAATGTGGATCCTAGGGATTACAATACAGAGGGCATGCCAAGGCAGCACAAAATTCCAGATGGTGGTTAATAAGATTGATCTGAGTTACTTGGGAGTAATATAAAGGGAACAAAATAATGATGTGAGAAGCTGTGAGGATAAGAAACAATAAGATTTAGAGTGAAAAATAGGTCAACTCAAGAAATTTAGAACTAGTCTATGAAAAAAGGAGGGTAATAACTGTTTATTTTTAATTTTTTCATGTATACTAGCTCTTTAATATTTGTTTTTTTGTCCTATATGATATTTTTCTAGCCCACAGTCATAGTAATAAATTTTATTATAAATCTTGATTCCATTATGGTTTTTATTATTATTTCTATTTTTAATGACTCTTTTTTATGTCTGTAGAGCAGTTGTAGGTTCATAGCAAAATATAAAGGAAATTACAGAGATACCCCAAATATACTCTGTCTCTGTACAGTATAGCATCCATCCCTATCAACACCCTTAACCAGAGTGGTAAGTTCTGCACAATTGAGGAACCTACATTAACACATCATTATCACCCAGAATTCATAGTTTAAATTAGAGTTCACTCTTATTACTATACATTATATGGATTTGGACAAACTTATAAAGATGTGTATCCATCATTATCATATCACACACAGTACTTTCACTGCCCTAAACATTCTCTATGCTCTGCTATTCATTCTCCCCACCCCCATAACTCCTGATAACTGATGATCTTTTACTGTCTCTGTAATTTTGCCTTTTTTGGAATGTCATATGATAGGAATCATATGGTTTGTAGTCTTCTCACATTAGCTTCTTTGACTTAGCTTCTAAATTTTTGTTATTTTTCATGGCTTTTCCTAGCTTTTTAACTTATTCTTACTGGGCAACAAATCATAGTCACCTGTCCAAATACACTACAACTGGTTCATCTACTTGCCTCTTAAAGGATATTCTGGTTACTTTCAAGTTTGGGCAATTATAAATAAAATTACTACAAATGTTAGCATGCAGGCTTTTGTATCAATATGGTTTCATCTCCTTTAGGTAAATACTGAAAAGTGTGGTTGCTGGATCATGTGGTAAAATTACATTTAGTTTGTTATATTATTAAAAAGTTTTTTGTATATTTTAAAGAATGGTCTTTTATCAGATGTGTCTTCTGAAAATATTTTTTTCTGGTCTGTGTCTTATCTTTTTACTCACTTGACAGTCTCTTTCACCGAGCAGATATTTTTAATATAATGAAGTCCAACTTCTTAATTCTTTCATGGATCATGTCTTTGATGTTGTATCTAAAAATTTATCACCATACCCAAAGTCATCTAGATTTTCTATTTTTGGTCCTAGGGGGTTTATAAAATTCATTTTACAATAAATTTGTGAATAATTCTGAGTTAATTTTTGTGAAGGGTGGAAGATTTGTGTTTATATTCACTGTTTTGCATGTTAATGCCCAGATGCTCTAGCACCATTTGTTAAACAAATAAACAAACAAACAAAAAAATCTTTTATTTTCCCACTTGTACTGCCTTTGCTCCTTTCCCTAAGCTCACTTTACTGTATTTATGTGAGTCTATTTCTTGGCTCTCTATTCTGTTCCATTAATTTATTTGTCAAGTCTTTTGATTTGGTTAATGTAGTTGTCTAATTACTGTAGTTGTAGTCTTTGATTACTGTAATTGTATAATAATTATTAAAGTTGGGAAGTTTTTCAAATTTGTTCTTCAATAGTATGTTGGCTATTCTGGGTCTTTTGTCTTTTCATATAAATTTTAGAATCAGTTTGACATCTACAAAATAACTTGCTGAGATTTTGATTGGGATAATCTTGAATCTAGAGCCAGATGGCAAGAATTAACACTTTTACAATATTGAGTATTCCCGTCTATGAACACTTCTCGCCACTCATTCTCTGACTTCTGTCATTAAAGTTTTGTGGGTGTTTTTCATACAGACCTTATATATACTTTGTTAGATTTATATTTAAGTATTTCATTTTGGGGGGGCTGCTAATGTAAGTGGTATTATATTTTTAATTGGAAATTCCACTTGTTCATTGCTGGTATATATAAAAGTAATTGACTTTTATATATTAACCTTGTATCTTACAATCTTGCTTATAATCTTTTATTTACATAAATGATTACAGGAGTTTGTTTGTTGATATGTTTGAATTTACTACATAGATAATCTTGGTGATGGTTCCATGTGAACCGTATTCTGTTATTGTTGGATAAAGTAATCTAAATATGTCAATCATAGCCAGTTGTTTGGTGCTGTTGTTAAGTTCACTCTGTCCTTACTGATTTTCTACATAACAGGTATATCTATTACTGATAGAGGCTTAAGTCTAGAAACTGTAATACCTTCTTCTTCCAGTTATAGCAGTTGCATCTATCTTTCTTTGCAATTATATTAGGTTTTTCTCATGTCTTTTGATGCTCTGTTGTTAAAGATAGACATGCTAAGAATTGTTATGTCTTCTTGGAAATTGACCTTTATATCAGTGTTTAATGCTTCTTTTCATCCCTTGATAACTTTCCTTGCTTTGAAGCCTGCTCTGGCTAAAATTAGTTTCTTTTGATCCATTTTAGCACAGTACACCTTTCTCTATTCATTTACTTTTAATCTATCTGTATTTATTTACATTTAAAATGGATTTCTTGTAGACAATTTATAATTGAGTCTTACTTTATGATCTACTCTGCCAGTCTCTATCTTTTAATTGGTGCAATTAGTTAAGGATATTCAATGTGATTATTGATATTGTTAGGTTAATATCTCCCATATTTGTTATTGTTTTCCATTTGTTGTCCTTGGTATTTCTTACTATTTTGTTTCCCACTGTTTTTCTGATTATTGTGGTTTTAACTGAGCATTTTATGAGATTCTATTTTCTGTCTTTTCATAGCATATCATCTATACTTCTAAAAATTAGAACGTACAATAAATATTTACAACTAATTCGAGATCACTTTCAAATAACACTATCTTGCTTCACAGGTACTGTGAATACCTAATAAAAAGAAAATAATTCTAATGCCTCCGCCCATCACTTGTATCATTCCTGTCATTTACTTCACTTATAACCAAATATATATATTTGTAAGATATATACATAAACATGCCTAGTGGAATACATTGTTGCTGTAATTATTTTGAATAAAATTTTCTGTAGACCAAATAAGAAAAATAAAAATTTTTATTTTATTTTCACTTATTATTTCTTCAGTGCCATTCCTTTCATTGTGTGTATTATTTTATTTCTCTCTAAAAAATTTCCTTTAACATTTCTAGCAAGGCAGTTCTATTAGCAACAAATTCCTCAAAAAAAAATTATTTTTGGTTTTGTCTGAGAAAGTCTTCATTTCTCCTTTAGTTTTGAAGGATAATTTTGCAGTATACAGGTTTCTAGTTTGGTGACTGTTTTTCTCTCAACATTTTAAACATCTCCAACCACTCTCTTCTTGCTTGCCTGGTGTCTCAGAATAAGTCAGAAGTAATATTTACATTTGTCCCTCTATAAGGAAGCTGGGTTTTACCTCTGGTTTCTTTCAGGAGTTTCCTTTTCTTTTACATTTGATTTTCTATAGTTTGAAAATAGTATGCCTAGTAATGATTTTGGCATTTATTTTGCTTTGTGTCTTTTGGGCTTGCTGAATCTGGGACTTAATATCTGACTGTAATTTGGAGAAATTCTGAGTCATTATTTTTCAACTATTTCTTCTGTTCTTTTCTTTCTTCTTCTAGTATTCTCATCACATGTGCCTTTGGTAGTTTTTGCACAGCTTGGATATTCTTTTTCCTTTGTCTTAGTCTTTCTTACCTTTGCTTTTCAGTGCTGGAGATGTTTATTGATATGTTCTCAAGCTCAGAGATCTGCTCAGTAATTGTCGAGTTTGCTAATCAGTCCGGTGAAGCTATTCTTTGTTTGTCACAATGTCTTTTGTGTCTAGTGCATTTTGTTCTTGTTGTTCTGTCTTAGGACCTCCATCTCTGCGCTTATGTTGCTCATCTGTTCTTGCAGTTGTCTATCTATCCATTAGTGCTCTTATCATGCTAATCATAGTGGTTTTAAATTTCCTGAATACCTTTTAGTATTCATTGTAAATTTTGTCTTGATAGCTAGACATGATTTACTGGGTAAAAGACAATGCTGTAAATCTTCCTTCCCCCCATATGGGGGGGGGGCTGGGCAAGGAGAATTCCGTAGTCCTATGATT
>NW_003852497.1:2797434-2809604 GCF_000181295.1 Otolemur garnettii
GCACTCTGCCAAGGGTGACTGAGTGAGACTCCGCCTCAAATAAATAGATAAATAAAGCTCATGGATCACCCTAAAAGGCCCTACATGGTGTAGGGAAGAAGAGTCATTTTCAGGAGACCTAGTTATTGAAATAGGCAGCAAGTGAGTTGAAACTCTTAACTCATTACTTATGAAAGGCTCTGGGCAAAATCATGAAGTTTACAAGGTTGTCCTTTGAACACCTTCCTCAGATGCTGGTGTGCCTCTCCCAGTGCAGCTCCAGCTCCTCCCAGCATCTGGACTTTGATGCAGTGTGGACTATGCCTGCTCAAGCTGTGAGTACCACACTACTGCCTGTGGTCTACATATAAAACTTTCTTACTCCTCAGCCCTTCCAGCGTGGGGATGACGGTGATTCAGTTTCTCACACACTTTACATGAAACACACACTTTATCAAAAATAAAGAACAAATACAGTGAATGCTTCTTATAGTGTTTAACTTGATGCCTTCACCAGACACCATAATACTCTACCTCAATAATTCAGAATCTTCCTACACACACATCCCAAATTCCATTCCCCACACAAATTCTAATGAGGAAAAAATTCATACTGAACTTTCTTATCAGTGACATTTTTATAGGTTAGATTTTTGTCACAAACCTTAAGGGGAAATATTTTTGCCTTAAGGCAAATAATTAACAATTTTTAAAACATGGGACGTCTTAAAATATGCTTTTGAATATCATTCTATTGCCAAGGGCGTCACTTCACAGAGACTGAGAATGCCTGGGCTGGCTCAAACAATAGTTTGCCAACAGGTAGATTCAATTCCGACCTGCCCATCCCTTGAACATAACCCCAATTGCTCTATCTGCTAAACTCCTAGAGACCCTTCAGTTAGAGAGGGTAGCAGCAGGTGTTCAAAACTGTATGCACTCCAGGAACACCTCTATTATAAACATTCTTATCCTACTCCTTTTCAAAAACCAGTGGATAAGCCATTTATGTTCTGTGTCTGGACCAGGTTAAGCAAAGCCCCAAGACTTTCAGCAGATTGAAGGGTGAATAGGTGTGGTCAGGCTCTGAACTATACCCTGGCACCACACACAGGAAGAATCAAGTTTACCCCTCATAGGTGGGCCTGACTTGTATAATATGCATTTAAGCCAAATCCAGACATCCTGTTTAAACAGAAGAGTGACTTTCAGATGAATGATGGATTAGGAGATGAAAAAATATGTGCAAAGCAGGTGATTCTTAGAGTTAAGATTGTCAGCAAATTATGTAAGCAAGCCTCGGGATTCAATCACTAGGTTGGGGTCTGGATCAGAGTCTAGTTATAAAGGAGGGATTAGAAGGAATAAGTTATGTCCTCCACCTAAAGGAAACTGAGACAACAGGGAAATCAAAAGTCCATGCCATGGAGAAGGAAAAGCTACTGAAGAGACAGATCCAAAATTCCCTGAATCCAATTAAATCCAAGTAAATTAGCAAATGTTTATGGAGTCTATGGAGAAGGAATAAGAGCAAGAACAGGGGGTAAAAGAAGGCTTTTAGAGACTTTTTATCCTTTAAATGATAGTAACCCATTTAGGAAAGCAGGATATAAATAGCACAAAATGTTAAAAAAAAAAACACAAAAATATCATTTATTATTAAGGCAAAGTGCTAAGAAATGTTACAAGCCAGAACATGCTTAAAAGGTTTGGTTTTGAGCCAAAAGAGAATTTTCAAATTGAACCATTAGTTTGTTAACATTATTACTAATAATAACTAGAAGTTGCAACAAATTGATTATGAAAACAATTTTGTTTTATGTTACCAGGCAATCCACCATGTATTTTATAGCATTTTGGGTTTGTTTTTTTTTTTAAATCAGGCATCTTGCTATGCATGTAACAAGAGACACTTCCCTTCTTCCTCTTTCCTCTCACAATAACTTTTATCCAGAGTTTTTCTGGAGTAGGTCATGGCAAGAACTTCTTACCCCTGTTCCCATTCCCCAGGGCTGGGTATGGACAGTTGGCACTGATGTTTTGGCAGGGATGTGCCCTGCTAGGCTCATATTGCCTGGCTCACTTTGGTTGCATCTCCAAGACAGTATCTTAGTCCAGTGGAAATCCATCAATTGTCTAGTGACTAAATTTCCATAGTATCCAGTGACTCATAGGAATGCCTCTGCTACCTATTCAGTTACAATGACCTCTTTTAAGCTTAGATACAGTCCTTGTTTCTTATGTAAATAGGTTTGTATCTTATCATGCCAACAAACCAGATTTGTTCACCAATAAATTAGCTGCATTGTCTGTGAACATACCATTTTCATGAGAATGAAATAGATGCAGTTCTAACAGATGGCTCAACAAGGAGGGGTATTTCTTCTCTCTACTTTCATTCTTCTCTCCTTTTCTCAAGTCTCTAAAGAAAAATTGACTTAATAGCCATATAACTACCTGTTAATGTGTCAAAGTCTCACATGGGCAATGGATTGTAAAGAAACACCTAATTTCCTTTCCTTTTTCTTTCCATAGATAGTTACAATGAAATAGCCTATGTTGTGAACATTGCATTTTAATGATTTTTAATATGCAGAATCCTTTTGGAGAGTTTTAAAAATCATCCTTTTAATTACAGAAATCAGCTTGAAGCAAAGGATTTGAAAAGCTTTGCCAAAGAGGAAAAAAAATAGTGTTCCAGAAAAAGCCAAAGTAAAGTGTTTTGACTTTATTTTTCATCTGTTAAACTCATGGCAGTCCTATGCTAGCAATTACCATCTTTCAAGTCAAAACTTTTAAGAATCACTACATATTGGCTAATCAACACCATTGTGCAATTCACTAAGAAAGATTTAAAGCTTAAGTAAAAAGGAAAAAAAAATCAGGCAGCTTGGATAAGCTCCCAAAGATCAGTCCTTATCTGAAAAAATTGATAGAATCAGAGTAGAGTGTAATGTCATGATTACCCAGGGCCATTTCTTCATCTAAGCCATTTTCCCAATATTGAACTTTGAATAAAATTAATTCAATTTGAAGAGATCACTTTCTGATCTTTTCAACAGGATGTTTTACAGGTGTCCATGAGATTATCTCTCTTAGAATCAAAAATAAGAGGGTTTCAACTCCCAAATACTGAAATCAGGGTTAGAAAACACGTTTTTAAAAGAAAAATTAGTCATCTAGTTGGAACAGTCAAGCAGTGAGGTTCTTGAACCATTGCTACATTTTATTTTTCCCTGACATTCGTTTCCTTATGTTAGAACATGTTTACATTAGGACTTGTTAATTCACCAAGAGATTTTGGCCAGTCATTCCTAACTGAGAACATTTCCTCAAAGATGTACTATTCACTTTGACCTTGAACAAGAAGAAAAAAAATGACAATTCAGAGATGCATAATAGATTGTTTTTGTTATTAAGCTTAAGGAAAAATACTTTGAATCATACTCTCATAATGTTTATGCAATATTCTGACTTCTTGGCTGTATCCCAAGAAAGGTGACTGCATAGGATCGTAGAACATCAACTCTCTTGTTTTGTCTCATTATGACTAATGCTTACCCCCATCCTTTGCTCTAAATTATGAATTTGGAAGTAAGTTTGAGTACTGCTAGACTCAAATTAATTAGCATGAGGTAGATCTTACGTTGTTTTCCTAATTTAACAGTAGCTTCCATTTTTTCTATTAAATTCACAACTAGCATTAAGAAACTAGTCAAATTCTGCTCCTTACTGGCTGTGTGACCTTAGAAAAGTCACTGGACTTCCATGGGCCTCATTCAACATCTTCATGTGTAAAATTGGGCAGGCGACCATGACAAGAATGCAGGAGATGCAAATTTATGCCTCAAGGGAGTGATCCTCCAAAGGAAGTTTGCAACTATAAATGGTGATACCATTGGGCAGAATTGTGAGATAATTTGAGAAGGGGGAGAAATACTGGGTGAGAAAAAATCAAGAGGCTTTGGAAATGGAAAGAGGAGTTAGGATTTTGACTACCAGTCCCTTAGGATGTGATCCCAAACCTTGTAAGCTCCAATTTTGGAAACATAAGCACACAGTGGCTTTGTGAGCAAAATCCTAAAGAAGCACCCTAGCCAAGGTCTAAGCAGCTATAAAATATCAAGGAAAATCCAGAGACCAAGAAGTGATTCAAATCAAGGACTTATCTGCTTTTGGTGTTATTCTCTGGTCTTTGCCTACAGACTAGAAAGAAGAGGGGATTTCGAAGAAGAATGGAATACACTGTGGAAACCTAACCACAGGCCAACCTGAGATAAAGAACTGAGTTTTGTGACTCACAGAAGACAAGACATCCTGGGGGCAGGCATGGTTGGAGAAGGAAACATTGAGTGTTCCACGCAGCCTGAAGAAGTATGTGGGCTTCAAGTCCTTGTGAGTCGTGGTTACAGCCAGTGTGGGCAACAAAGATGAACAGTAAGTTTAGAGTGTCAATTCCTGCCTATCTTAGTTGTTTGAAAGGAGCGTCTAGTCACCTGCCCCATACCTCTCTATAATTGGTGAATATTGGCTTCTCGGGATGCCCAGAGCTCTCACTTCTAAAAACACCAGTGAAGGTAGTTTGTTTGTCTGTTGACGTGTTTGTTTTTGATAGTCTGTTCTAGAGAACTAAAAGTAAAGGGGAATAATAGAAATATGTTCACAGTGTCTGGCCATTTTGCCACAGTAGCATAGGCATGGGATCCAAGATAATCTAGTAAGTATGAAGATAAGGTGCCCTCTTATAATTGTGCCCTGCCCCCAAAAGGTGTACCACACCCCTTGTCCTCCCCACCCTCTCCCTCCTTCCCTTTCTCAGCTCTCCCCATACCCCACCCCCTACTAGGTACTAGGACATTAATTGCCCTTGTATCAGATTTGAATACATAGGATTCTTATTTTTCCATTCTGGTGATGCTTTACTAAGAATAATGTGTTCCACATCAATCCAGGTTAATACAAAGGATGTAAAGTCCCCATCTTTTTAGGTGGCTGAACAGTATTCCATGGTATACATATACCACAGTTTGTCAATCCATTTCTGGGTTGGTGAGCATTTAGGCTGCTTCCACATTTTGGTGATTGTAAATTGAGCTGCAATAAACAGTCTAGTGCAAGTGTCCCTGTGATAAAAGGATTTTTTTTTCTTCTGGGTAGATGCCCAGTAAGAAGGGCATTGCAGGCTCGAATGGGAGGTCTAGCTTGAGTTCTTTGACGGTTCTCCATACTTCCTTCTAAAAAGGTTGTATTAGTTTGCAGTCCCACCAGCAGTGCAAAAGTGTTCCCTTCTCTCCACATCCACACCAGCATCTGCAGTTTTGAGACATTGTGATGCAGGCCATTGTCACTGGGGTTATGAATCTTGAAATTTTGCTGAGAATATGGAGATGAACAGGCTCTATTTTTCTCCTGAATGCAAATTAGGGCTTCAGGCAGCCATTGTGGAAGGACAAGATGAGCAGCAGAGTGACAATAGAACTGACTTTTGTAGAGAAGACTTACTACAATATATATCATCACAAACAGGGAAAGTTTGACCTCTTCTTTTCTGATTCAACCCTTTATTTCTTTCTCTAGCCTGATTGCTCTGGCTAGGACTTCTGCTGCTTATTAAAATAGAAGTGGTGACAGAGGGCACCCTTGTTCTGTTTCAGTTCTTAGGGAGAATGCTTTCAACTTTTGCCTGTTTAGTATAATGTTGGCTGTGGGTTTCTCAAAAATGGCTTTTAAAATTTTGAAATATGTTCTTTCTATGCCTAATTTGTCAAGGGTTTTTATCATGAAGGGGTACTAGATTTTGTCAATGCTTTTTCTCTATCTATTGAGATGATCCATGATCTTTATTTTTACTTCTGTTTGTGTAATGAGTCACATTTATTGATTTGCCTATATTAAGTCATCTTTGCATCCCTGGAATGAAACCCACTTGATCATGGTGAATTATTTTTTTGACATGATGACAAATTCAGGAAACTCATATTTAGTTGAGAATTTTTGCACCTCTGTTCATAGGGGATATTGGTCTATAGTTTTCTTTTTGTGTATATGTCCTTTCCTGAGTTTAGCATCAAATTGATATTGGCTTCATAGAATAAGTTAGAGAGAATTCACTCTTTCTGACTGTTTTAGAATAGTCAATATGATCTTTTATCTGGAAAACTCTAAAGATGACACCCAAGGCTCCTAGGACTGATAAATTAATTTAGCAAAGTCTCAGGTTGCAAAATCAATATGCACAAATCAGTAGTATTTGAGTAAATAAAGAACAGTCAATCTGAAAGTCAAATAAGTAACTCAAAAATCATTCACAGTAGCTGAAAAGAAAGTGAAATACCTAGGAATGTACATAACCAGGGAGGTGAAAGATCTCAACAAGGAGAACTACAAAATATTGATGAAAGAAATCATAGGTAACACAAACAGATGGGAAAACATCCCATGCCAATGGATCAAAGGAATCAACATTGTTAAAACCTGCATACCGCCCAAAGTGATTTACAGATTCAATGCCATTCCCATCAAAATGCCAACATCACTTTTCACAGATCTAGAAAAACTAACCATAAACTGTATGTGGAACAGAAAAGGAGCCCAAGCAAAAAGAACAGATGTGGAGTCACCACATTATCTGACTTCAAATTATACTAACAAGGTGATAGTATCTAAAACAGCATGCTTGTATAAAGGTAGAGACCAGTGAAACAGAATGGAGAACCCCAAAACAATAAAGCTATGAGCACTGATTTTTGACAAAGCAGAAAACAAAACCATATAGTAGGAAGATGCCTAATTCAATAAATGGTGCAAGGAAAATTGCTGAAGAATAAAACAAGATCCCTTATCTTTGTCAGGTACAAAAATGAACTTACAATGGATTACAGACATAAAAGTAAGACATAAATCACAAAAATTGTAAAAGAAATGTAAAAACACAAATCAAAACTCTTCTAGACATCAGTCTATGCAGAGAAATTATGACTAAGACCACAAATGCAAATAAAGCAGTAACAACAATAAATAAATGGGACTCAAATACACTATAAAAGTTCCTGCACAGCAAGGGAAATGATCAACAGATTAAAAGACCACCTACAGACTAGGAGAAAATATTCTCAAACTATACATCCAACAAAGATCTAATATCCAGAATCCAAAATGAACTCAAACAAATCAGCAAGAAAAAAAAAAACATTAAAAAGTGGGAAAAAAACACAAATTGAATTTTTCTAGAAGAAAATAGACAAATGGATAATAAACATATGAAAAAATGTTTAACATCACTAATCACCAGGGAAATGCAAATTAAAACTATATAGAGATACCACTTTCCCCCATCAGAATGGACATTATTTAAAAAGTCAAAATGCAATAGATGTTGGTGTGAATGTGATGAAAAAGGAACACTTACACACTGTTAGAGGGGCTGTAAATTAGTACGACCTCTATGGTAAACAGTCTGGAAATTCCTCAAAGGACTAAAAGCAGACCTATCATTCAATTCAGCAATCCCATTGCTGGGTAACTACTAAAAGGAAAAGCAGTCCCTATATCAAAAAGACAACTGCACTCAAATGCTCATTCCAACACAATTCACAATTGCAAAGTTATAGAATTAATTTAAGTGCCCATCCATTTATGAAGGGATAAAAGAACTGTGGTATATATATATATATATGTATACCACAGAGTACTACTCAGCCATAAACAGGAATGAAATAACGTCTTTTGCAGCCAATTGGATGGAACGGTAGAACATTATCCTAAGTGAAGTGTTTTTAGGAATGGAAAAATGAACACCACATTTTCTCAGTAATAAACACAAGCTAAATGATGCATACACACGGCCATGTAGCGGTCATCAGAAACTCAGAAGGTGGAGAGGGGTAAGGAATAAAAAGCGACCTGTCAAGTACAAAGTACACTACTCTGATGACGGGCACACACAATTCAGCCATATAACAAAACACTTGTATCCCTTTAATAGTTTAAAATTAAAAAAAAAAATTGAAAACCAGCAGGAAGGACGTCCTGCGGTGTTCAGAGCCTTCTCTGGAACGAGCAGTTACATGAGCCAGCGGATTTCCTCTTTCTCCAACTTTTTCTTGTCTTTTCCTTGAGCTCTTTAGATTGGGCTTTCCATTGTTTGCAAGCAAAGATTATTTTAATGGTGAGACAGTTGTTCTCTCTAGCCGGAGCTCTGGGATCCCACATCTGCCATCGACTTGCCAGGGAACCCACGCTCTCTCTGTGGGACACAGTGTGCTCGTATCTGAAATATGAAGATGGGACTAGGATGCCTTTGCAATTATTTCCATATCTAAAGGATCGTGGTGTCAAACTCCTATCAAAGTCTAGTAAACTAATTCTACATGCTACCCCGAGAGTAAAATTGGTGGGGAGGAGGAAAGAAAAGCGGGGGGCAGAACGGCATGGAATAAAAGATTTCTAGAGTAAACATAGGTTTTAGAGCTTCAGTAATCTGTGATCTTGAAATGCATCTTACCACTCAGGAAAGAAATACTTTGCTAAGTGATGGAAAATGTGACCACAGTCACATAGAATTGCTGGTCATCTAAACCTGTGAGCACAACAATCACAGGGACAATCCGAGATATGAAACAAAGAGTCAGCCTCCGGGAGAAAAATTAAAGCTTGCCTGGAAATTAAGGATCATCGAAACAAAGTCATCTACCGACTGACTTGTTTTCTTCTGCTTCTCTGTGGTGTCTTCTGAAGTGACTCAGCGTTTATGTTATTAATTCCATGAGAATTGTTGTCAGAGAATATTGAAATTGCTTGCTTAGCTCCTTTCCCTAAACCCCCCACCCAGGAGCGTGCCTGGAAATATTTAAAGCCCAGGACAGATAATCCAATTGTCTTGTTACTTCAATGTGAATTTGTGCAGTGAAATCATGCTGCAGTTCACATAACGCCAGATGTGTTGTTTGAAATCAATCTTGGAGGAGACTTCATCCATGTGAATGAAGATCAAACCCTGAGTTGGCATCACCATCCTGTATGATCTGAGAGATGGCCAATGTCTACAGCCTTTCCCAGAACCACAGGTGACGGGCATCCAGGCCATCCTCTCTGCTCCCTGCCATGTCACTGTCTTCCATGCTTCCTGCGTAGCTCTCTTATAAAGCCACAGAAGAAATTAGAGTTGCTTCTCTTTTTGGAATAGCACCTCCCCTTTCTTTGGACCACAGTCATTATGATTTTCTCTTCCGGCAGGCCTTCCTGGACTTACCAGATAATTATTACTAATTCCATTAGGCACCCTTCCCCCAGTTGGCCCTGTAATCCCCACTCAACCTAGCACGTTCCTCTATATTTAATAATACCCTCCCATATGGTTAACATGAGACACTGCTATTCTTTGATGTCAATTCAGAATGCACTTTTTGTTATAAAACCAGGAGAATTTTACCCTACCAACTGGCAATCTCAACGTGTCTGCTGGGGGCTAGGTGGGTTTAACATATGAATACGCCACAGTGGTAACCAAAGTCAAAGTCATAGTTGCTTTGTATTTCATTTTTACAAACCCGATAAATTTGATTTAAGCCCCTTGTGACCTCTGTACAAGGGTCTATTTTTGCATCTATTTTTGAAATGCAAATAACTTGATACTTTGTCAGGTATTTAGAAACACAGCTTCATGAACCACAGCGCAAACTGGATAGGTGACCGACGCCATTATAATTATGATTGTCATTTAAATGTCAAATAATCATTATTTAAAAATCACTCAGACACACATTTATTGAGAACCTTCTCTATGCAGAGAACAGGGATGAGCATTGTGAAAGGCACAGGGATAAGTTCGCTCTATCTTTGTCTTTCAGAAGTTTATAGAGCAGCGCTGACATCTTCCAGGGACTTTCAGTGCAAAAAAAAATAATAACAAGATTCTGGCTAAAGAGAATAAAGACCATTCCAAAGATATAAGCAGTGTGCTTTGGGTACACAGAGGAGGGGTGGTTCATTTTTTCAGAGGAACTGTATACAGGCTTCTCAGGGGCATTGGAAAATGGAGCAGAAGCAAGGACATTTCACAGACCAAGGGAAACAAATGAACAAACGCTGCCCACTTAGAAACCCTGCTTCCCATTGTGGTTTTTGCCTCTCATGTGATGATGACACTCTCTTGGAACAATAAACTATAAATACCCACAATTTTATTCCATCCTGAGGTAGCAGAGATCATGGCAGGAGGTTGAAGCTTCACATAAAAATGAATAGCATCTCATCCGTTTTTAAGTTACAATTGGTCAAAGAAATTATTTTCGATGCACATGAATGGGACTGCCTTGAGGCCAGGAGCTAGGTACATTCCTCCCCATGACACGCAAGTCAAGTCAGTAGAGTACCTTAATAGGGCTAGCGTGGCACCCAGAGCCTGCCTACCTCAACAATCTCACCTTCAGACAATTCCCAGGAAAATATTATGTTCTCAAAGCCCCACACCCTTGAACTTGAGTGCTGTGGTTTTTCACAGTTCTGCTTTGTTGATGTTCTCTGTCTTAGAATCCAGGCTTCTTTCCCTTTGCCCTCCCCGTGGCCAGATACTTATCATAAGTTAGGACTCATCCCTTTGGGAAGCTTTCAGTGGCATGCCCTTGGGGAATTAGCATACCAAGAGACATCTGCCTAGATTATTCAGGCAATAGAGAGTAGTGTAGCCTTTGTGATACTTAGTTTATTGATACATATCACCCAGTAGGCCATGCAATTTTTGCAGAGTACACATGTGTGCTATTTTTATTTGTTTATTGGTGCTTTCTGAGAAATTATAAGTGCCTGGCATATTTGGCCCCATTCTCTTTTCTTATTCACAATAGTCACCACTCACTACAGAGAGCATAGACAGCATCACCACAGTATTTCTTTTTTGTTTTTGAGACAGAGTCTTACTCTGTTGCCCAGGCTAGAGTGCCTTGGCATCAGCCTAGCTCATAGCAACCTTAAACTCCTAGGTTCAAGCCATCCTCCTGCCTCAGCCTCCCAGGTAGCTGGGACTATATGCACCTGCCACAATGCTTAGCTACTTTTTCTATTTTTAGTAGAGACAGGATCTCACTCTTGCTCAGGCTGATCTTGAACTCCCGGTCTCAAGCAATCCTCTTACCTGGGCCTCTCAAAGTGCTAGGACAACAGGCATGAGCCACTATACCTGGCCAGCACATGATTTCTTCCTGAGCCCTTTCTCAAAATGCTCCTCACCCCAATTCTCTAGGCAGATGCTGTAAATCACTCACAGTTGGTGATGCACAAATCCACACGTCCCCTTTGCCTTGAGGAGACTCTAAATCCTCATGTGAGTCGTTATGTAGCAAAGAGCACTCCTGTTTCCCTGATGCCACACCTAGGGCTGGTGTAATAAGTGCTTACCGTGTTCAGGCTACCTTGCTAGGTCACTTACATACATTACCTGTGAGATTCTTGCAAGAAGATGCTTGTGTTATGTATAATTTCTTTACTTTCCCTTAATGAGGAAACACCTGCAGATGAGGTTAAGCACTTGTTTAAGGCCAGTGCTAGTGAGCCTGGGTTAGGATCCCAGGGCTTGACTCCCAGGTCTAGGCATCCTCCACTGCCTACGAGAAGTTTGGTGCATTGTGCTGTTTCCTCTTAAGCAGCCTTTTTTTTCTTTTCTGCCACACATTGGAGGAATAAGAGTCATCTTGGGCCACATAATAAATACACAGACACTGAGGAAAGCTGATAAGCAAAAGAAAAAGTCTGTATACTTTTGGCAATGTCTGATACCACAGATCAGCAAAACAGCCCTCCAGTAAAATGTATATGTGGCCTGCAGGCCACAGGCTGGACACCCCTGCCTCTAAAACGATAGCTTCTAGTCACTCATACTCCACAAAGCCCATCGCGGCACCTCCCGCAGCTGCCTGCCGGCTCCTAATTGGCTGATCCCACGTCCCATGTGAGAGCAAAGGGACGCACCTGTCTGCTCGGCAAGAGCAGGTCGGGAGGGCGCAGAGCGGCCTCCCGGAGCAGGTGTATGCCCATGGGCGGAATACGCACCAGGGTCTCGGCAACTCTGTGCAGAACTGACGTTTCCCTCGCCCTTTTCTGATCATGTTTTCTTCACTGTTCCTTATCTACCTGAAACAGTAGCTGCCCTCCCTGCTCACACGCTCTCTTCTGTCACACACAGGTGGATGGGTTAT
>NW_003852497.1:2810590-2816768 GCF_000181295.1 Otolemur garnettii
GCAGCAGGATCCTAAAGAGATAGAGACTCTACATCTGCCTTAGAAGCCTCCTCCACTCCTCACTGCTGGAACCTAAGCCGGCTGTTTTAGCCATTGATGTGTTGGTTATAAATGGAAAGTGACAAAAGTGTGTAGACCATGGCGTCATTGTGTCTCCTGCAATGTCCTTGCCCTTACAAAGTCAGAAACAGGCAAGAGTGTTTTTTAAAATCCTTCATCTGCATATATCCAAGATCAATGTAGAAAATGTCCTCCTACATTTCTTGAGGAAGGATTTACCAGGGAGAACAGTCTGCACAGAGTATTTTACTAGAGCTTAGGCCCTAGCTAGAGCTTAAGCCTTAGGGGATAATATTGGTGAAGGTGTCCATTAAAAGAATTTCACCTTTTTTTTTTTAAGAAGAAAGGATAAGAGCAGGTGCAAAATAATCATCTCTTACCTAGCATTACACTTCACTGCTGAGCAAAAAATTAATATGCATATTATTATATTCACCTTCATAATTATTGAAGTGGAGGGACAGATATTACAATCCTAGTTTAGAGGTGAAGAAGGTATAGCTAAGAATTTAAGAGAATTGGTCAATTTCATTGCTAAGTGTTTTCCCATCCCCTGGATCCATCCTCTTTGCCCTGTGACTTTTAGTTCTTCTCACAAAGGGAGTGGAGAACGTTACCCCACCCCTTGGTTCTGACTTTGACTTTGTGACGCGTTGGCCAAGGGAAGAAGAGGAAAGCAAAGTTGTCGATTCTGAGTTTGAGTCTCAAGAGGACTTGTGTGCAGACCCTCCACCCACGGCATGAGATAGACATGCCCAGCTCAGCCTCTGGGACCCCAGAGAAGGATGAGAGAACCTTGGAGCAGAGCCACCCTGGCTAAACCCAACCTGGGCCAGCTGGCTAGATATTTGAGGTTAAGAAATGGTTGGTGTGTTAAGCCAGTGACTTCTGTCTTGGTTTGTCACCTGTCACATGTCACAGTGCCCTAAACCACCCAGCTAGTTAGGAGCAGAGGTAGAAATGTAGTCATTCTTTTCAACTCCAAAACCACTGACATCGTATGATGTCAGATTTCTTCCTACACACATCTGAGACTAGGCAGCTTTTGAGTCCTGAGACTAAGAAACTTTCTTTCAGGAAGCTGTGCCTTACCTGTCAACGTATCTGTCACTATGCCCTAACATGCACCTCAGCTACAGCGAGGCCGATGTCCTTTCTGCCAACCACCAGACCCACCATCGTTCTCTTCCCACACACTGTGTCCTGGCAGCCCTCTCCTTCCTCCCAGCTCAGCCAAATCTGCTTCTTTGCAGCCCACTTCTAAACCAGCCATTTGGGATACTCTCCCACTCCCCAATTCTTTGCTTACCTGGCATGTGGCATTCCTGTGCGGCCTCATCCCATGCAGTCAAACCCTGAACGTCTCATCTCAAACAAGAGCCACACACAGGAACCCTCCCTCTGTGGTGCACCTATAAATAATCAGGTGACTGCATTAGATAAATAAATAGCGTGACCTAGACTGCTAAGGAGGCTAAATTAGCACGCTCCTTTTTTGCTTCTTATACATGTGCAATTGTTACACATCTCCAGACTGCTAAAAAGCCAAACACAAAGATTCTGTGACATTACCTTGATCCCTTGTTGTCTGACATAGTGCTGGAAAAGAAAGAAGTGTACCTTACCCGGAGAGAAGTTGCCTCCACTCTCCACCAGGTGTCTCCTCGGGTTCAGCCATTGCCAGCAACCCCATAAAACAGGCTGCCAAGAGCTCTGCCAAGAGCCCGGCACAGCACAGGGAAGCCCGCCTCCCCTAAAGACCGCCGGGCTGTTACAAGCCAGAGCAAAGCAGACCAAGTCTCATCTTCAAAACATTACCTTCCCTGCGTGCAGCGTGGGGACACGGATACTTAAAAGAACACACCTTTTGAAACAGACCTCATGGATCATTACTTATCAAAGATCACCAGTTCTTCTTTTAAAATTTAATTTCTGCCTTCAGGGAACAACCTAATTTCCATGCATATCACATCCATTACCCCTAGTATACAGGTGGTTTATTATCCTATTTTGGTATTTTTTCAAATATGTCCTTTTTGGAACTTATGCATTGGAAAGCAAACTGAATCAGCTGTAATAACATAGCCTTCGCTCTCCTCTTCTTCCCAGCCTTCTCGGAAACTGCTGTACTTGGAACTGTGGCCATATAGAAGACTTGCCAGAAACTCTCATCCCGAGGGCCTGTTTTCACTGGGGGCAGGTGCTGTGGGGCCAGGTCAGGAGAGCCGGGCAGTCAGTGAAGGGGAGGGAGGGGAGCCTGCTGGCTCCTGAGCAGAAAGGCAGTGGTTCCCACTGCAGAGCTGGGTGAGAGTGAGGCCTCCTGACAAGGAGCTTCTCTTTCATATAAAGCATGTGGACCTGGTATTATTTCCTTCTATTTCTTTTCAAACTTTGCCCTGCATATTAATTTTAACACAGATCCCTCAGATGTGTGTGGGGGTGGAGAGCTGTACGTGCCCACGTGTTTAAGCACCATCGTCTGTCCTGAGCCCTACGTTGTCTAGATACGGCCTGGCTTGATGCAAGAGAGGCAGGAAACATCACTGGCCCACTCACTAATCCCCATTCCCATGGCAACTCACGGGCCCTAACGATCTCACACATGGATATCCTGCCTGTGACCTAATCAGGCAGGTCCGGAGAGGACGGGGAACAGGCCTGGTGGACACACGATGTCATGGGGTGAATTGTTCCCCCTCCCCTGCCTAATAAAAAGATACTTTGAAATTCTAATTCTAGTATAGCGCAATGTGAACTTATTTCAGAACAGGGTTTTTACAGAGATAATCAGGTTAAAATGAGGTCATCAGAGTGGGCCTTAATGCAATGTGACTGGTGTATTGTAAAAGAAAATTTGGACACGGAGATGTGTGTGCAGGGAGAATATTGTGTAAAGTGAGGACAGAGATCAGAATGATCTCTGTGTTTTCCAAAGAGTTGTGTGACTACACCCATAGGCTATAAACTGAGCCCCAGTCAAAAAAGAGTATAGAGCCGGGTGTGGTGGGTCATGCCTATAATTCCAGTACTTGGGAGGCCAAGGTGGGTGGATTGCCTGAACTCACAGGTTGGACACCAGCCTGAGCCAGAGAGAGAACTTGTCTCTAAAAATAGCCAGGCATTGTGGCAGGCACCTAGAGTCCCAACTACTCAGGAGGCTGAGGCAAGAGGGTGGCTTAAGCCCAGGAGTTTGAGGTTGCTGTGGGCTATAACGCCGCAGCCCTCTACCAAGGGTGAAAAAGTGAGACTCTGTCTCAAAAAAAAAAAGAGAGAGAGAGTGTCGACCCTGTGTCAGGAGACCTTTTGGCCCCTTTTCATTTCCAGCAACGGGCAGGATGCCCTGGCCTCCGTGAAACCTCATCAGGGCTTCCTGGAAGTGCCAGTGACCAGAACTGAGGAATATAAACAATAAAATAAATCAAATAATAGACATTGGGCTTATTTGGACACTGAGGCTCTCTGCCCTCAGAATCTATTTTTTCCATTTATTTCAGAGTAATATGAGGGTCGGTGTGATTAGGCTACATTGCTTGCGTTTATCAGGTAAAGTCCAAGCTGTGGCTGTGACTCTCTCCCAGGTTGTGGGCCACTTACAAGTGCATTGTCCCCGTTAGGTGGGAACTTACCAAACCCCTGCTCCCGCATCCCCTGAGCTTTTCTCTCATGAGAACACGTTGTTGTTAATCTATAGGTTTCAACTTAGTATTGAATACACGGGAGGCTTAGGAGCATTCTCCAAATCCATCCAAGTTGCAACAAAAGATACAAACGCTCCGTCTTTTTTTGCAGTTGAATAGTATTCCTCGGTGGACATTTAACCACAGTTTATTGATCTATTCATGTTTTGATGGGCACTGGGTTGTTTCCAAGTCTTTATGGTAGTGAATTAAGCTGCTGTAAACATTGGAGGGAAAATGTCCTTATGATAAGATGACATTATTTCTTCGGGGTAGATGCCTAATAGCGGGATTGCAGGATCAAACAGAAGGTCTACTTTTAGTTCTTTGAGGACTCTCTGTACTTCCTTCCATAAAGGCTGGACTAGTTTGCAGTCCTACCAGCTGTGTGGGAGTGTTCCCTTCTCTCCACACCCACGCCACCATCTGTTGCTTTGAGTCCACTGTTATACCACTTTCTCACTCAGAAGTCAGAGTGAAATGGTTAAATTATCACATCACACACCCTCAGTTTTTTAAGACTTGATTCTATTTGTGATGTGTTAGGTAAGAGGGGCGTATTTGAGAATGCCTTTAGTCTTACTATGCCCAGTAAGGGAGCCTTTCTTGAAAAAGCAGTCTTATAAAGACTAGCATGTCCCCATTCCCCTTTTCTCCCCACACACCTCTCCCAAAACTGAAGTCAAGGGTTCTCATACCACTCCAGTCTGACTCAGGGCAGGATGGAGCCAGGCAAGCCCTGAGAAGAATGCACTTTATGGATAGAAAGAGGTCCTTCCCGGGACATCCCTAGGGAGGCTGTCCCCCAGGGAGGCTGTCCCCCAGGGAGGCTGTGCAGAACTCACCACTCAGCTCTGCCTGGGTCTGTGTAGCAGCCACCAGGAAGGCAGAGCTGCAGGTGCAGGAAGCAGCAGCCACAGACAGAGACACGTCCTCTGTACATGGCCCATAAGCTTCAGTACAAGGAAACAATTATTCCAGTGCAGGCAGGCCTGGGACACAGAGAAAGATCAGCCCAAAGTCCAAGGTCAGGGCCATTAAAACTCAGAGCCCTCAAATGGCTCAGAGCATAAAACCACTCCGCCCACTCTGATAGAAGTCCACATGTGACAGCTCCCTAGGGAGACAACACTTGATGCTAGCACCGGATCCACAGCATACCATTCTCAGCTGTCAGTACATGTTTATTCTTTAGTTTTCTTTACAGTTAACTTAATAGTTCCCCCACAGTCTAGACCGGCTCATTCTCAGGCAATCCCTGTATGCTTATTATGAGATCTCAAATAAAAGATCCTTTTCAATTATTAGAAAGATTTCTCTCTTTCTGGTGTCTACCAATTGGCAGCCGCAGTCAGGATCCCAGTTTCTGGGTAAGTGAGACAGATGAAAGCCAACCACAACCCCTCTTGGAGAAGGCTGGCGTAATAAAGGCCTGTTTCCTGATATGCTGCCTCACAAATTCTGAAGCGGCTGCACCTTAATCGCTATTTGGATGCCAGCAACGCAAAATGCCGAGAAAAGCAGCATCTGCTGGTGGAAACAAACCCTGGTTTTGACGCCCTAGGTAACAGAACTAGCCACACAGTCAGCGGTGAGGACCAGTTATTCTCTTTCAAGTTGTGACACAGACCATACATGTACCGGTTAGTCATTCTTCCCTGGGGGAAATGACTGCCCCCGGCTCCCTGCTGACAAAGCTGATCCCTAATTCATTTGCCTCCTTTAACAATCAAAAGCATTTTCCATAAACTGAAGTGAATTTGCTATGTGATAACTCAATCCCCAACTCGGAGGATTTTCCTTCTGCATCAGTTGAAAAACATTTAAATTTTTCTCTTTCTTCGCCAGGTAAGAATCTGTGTGCTTTGGTAGTTTCACTTTTCATCCTGAAAAAGTGGTTCCTCTCATTTTTTGAAATTTAGTGTGTTCTCCAGACTGAATTTAAACAGACCTCAAACCTCCCCTGTATCTTTATAAAGTTCACATAAATTACGGAGACCTGGGAAGGTACGAACCCTGGAAATTATTACGTTTGTCCAAGTGAATAAATACGAGATAGAATTGGGAACCAATTAGAAATTAAACTGACCTCTGGGCTTTCTGGAAACACTCCCTTTTATTTATTTATTTTTCTTTTCTTATTTGTTAGCACTCACAAGCTAGACGGGAGACAGTCCAACCGAGGCTAGATTAAAAAATAACCTCCTTTGTAAATGGCTAGAAGGCTAATTGAGCAATTTTTTTTTTAAACACAGTGCTATCAGAACTATCATTTAATTTGCTGGAGAAAGATAGGTTGTTATATAATTGAATATCAGTTATTAAAGGATTGTTTTGAAGAATATAAATAGTTAAATCTGTTACACTACTTGTAAAAAAAAAAGAAGAAGAAAAGGAAGGAAGGAAGGAAGGAGGGAAGGAAGGGAGGGAGGGAGGGGGGG
>NW_003852497.1:2816866-2818771 GCF_000181295.1 Otolemur garnettii
GAAGGAAGGAAGGGAGGGAAGGAAAGAAGGAAAAGAGAATCTGTCACAACCCAAAAAACATTTGTGGTGCTCTAAGGCAGGGTGGCCTCCATTCAATCTGATTTAATTCAGGTGTCACAGAGCATTCCCTGGGGTGTCCAGGCTCACTCTGTTGAGGTTCACATCCCTAGTAATAACTCTGGTATGGGCTAAAAGAGTAATCCCCAAACTTTGTTATACACTAGAATCGCCTGAGGATATTTTAATCCCAAGTCTGGGTCACGCTGCATCTTAATTAAATCAGAATGTCTGGGGGTGGAAACCAGACTTCAGTGTTTTTTAAAAATCCTCAGGTGATTCCATGGTGAATTCCAAGTTTGAGAACCACTGGGTTAGAGAAAAATGAAGGTCACAAGATCATCACAATGTCACTCAATGGTGAGGCAAGCAGCATTCCCGTTCTGACAGGATAAATGCAAGTGCAGGTCCCCAGTCGCTTATCTGACATCCTCAGGGACGGGTGTGTTTCACTCGTTGGTTTTTTGGGATTTTGGACATTGCAAAGCACATGTGCTGATGGAACACCCTGGCCAGGGGGGAAGCACGGAGCAGTAGGAAACACTTGTTTTCAGAGCTTTGGGGATTTCAACCTTGTGGATGACAGAAGAGGACCCTCTGTGAGCCGAAGCGTCCGCAGTCCAAACCAGAAGCCAAAGCAACACTCCTCACAGCAATCAGCAGCAGTGGCCCCTGTAAGGCTGACAAGGATGAGCGTGAGTAGAGACCCCACCCTTCTCAGCACAGCCCACATCTGCATCCCTGACCTCTAAGAACAGTCCTTATACATGAGCTAATACATTTTCTAAGAGCTGAATTTTCTTTGTGTATGTTTACACACACACACACACAAACCTACATACCTACATGCCAACCTTTTGGGACCTATATCTTAAGGAATTAAGAATAATTAACAGATGGATCACTGTGGCTCAAGCCTGTAATCCTCACACTCTGGGAAGCCAAGACAGGAGGATCATTTGAGCTCAGGAGTTTGAGACCAGCCTGAGCAAGAGCAAGACCCCATCTCTACTAAAAACAGAAAAATTAGCCGGGAGTTGTAGTGTGCACTTGTAGTTCTAGCTACTCAGGAGGCTCAGGCAGAAGGATCCCTTGATCCCAGGAGTATGAGGTTGCTGTGTTGTAAGCTAGGCTGAGGCCATAGCATTCTAGCCTGGGGCAACAGAGTGAAAAGCTGTCTCAAAAAAAAGGAGAGAGTAATTAATAGTCACAGATGCCATGGCATGTACTTATTAAGGCTGTCAGACACAGAATGTGTGGTCCTCGGTACCCCACCCCTCAGTATCTTTTAAACCAGTTGTGGTTCGGCAGCTTGCCGTTCTAGCAGCCAATCTCATCACACCCGGAACAGAGCACGCTGAGTCAGATATTGGATTTCTATTCTCTGGTGGAGCTCCTCACTAATATTAATCAGATGAGGAGGAAACTCACGGATTTTTACTAGAGAAAGATGTGCATAGTCAACGAGAACAGGGCAAGCCAAAGATGGAAGCTTTTAATCTAGAGCTTTAAAGAAAATACAGCTCTCTAGGATGGGGTGGAAGAGCCAGGCTGCCTGTGCAGCCTTGGTGCTCCACAGCTGGTGGGCAGCCCCCTCTAACTGGGCTCTCTAGGAATCAGGTAGGATCACTCAAAGACAAGAGCGTGAAGTTAGAAGAATCATCTGTGCAGACTCAGTTCCCAAGACTTCCTGCAGGAACTCATTGAAAAATTGTCAGCTTCACCTGATGCTCTAAGTCAGCGGTTCTCAGCCTGTGGGTCACAACCCACAGGAACTGTATTAAAGGGCCACAGCATTAGGAAGGTTGAGAACCACTGCTCTAACCACTTCCACTCCCTCACCCAGAG
>NW_003852497.1:2818922-2821398 GCF_000181295.1 Otolemur garnettii
GTATTCCCAACAGCCAAGCACAGGTTCTCTCACAGTAGGAGAAGAAGCAGCGAGGATAAGAACTGCCCATGAGGGTGGAAAACTGTGGGTGGTCATCACAACTGCTCAGACAGTCTTACTTGTTGCTTTGCACTGGCTTCTAATTTACCAAAACACTCAGCACAAATGCTGTTGTTATTCTGAGGTCCTCTCTCCCACCTCTTCAGTCAGGAAAGAGCCCAGCTGACCGAACGATATGAGTCTATGGTATTTGAATTCCCTCAGCTGCCTCCTCACTCCTAGAAATTGACGAGCATCTGCACCTGCTGTCCCGTAACCTTGGTTTTAGTTGTTCATCTAATTTCCCCACATACTCGGTGCAGCTCAGGGACCTCCCTCCTGCACTGTCTACCCCGCCCCCCACTCCCATAGATCTCTCCTTAATCTATAAACATGCCCAAACATGTCCCAACTCGAAAACAACCACCAAAGGGAGATGACCTTATGTTTGCCATAGATTCACCTTTCGTTGCTCCTGAAAGGGGTGAGAGGTGAGAACATGAAGACATTTAACTGGGCTTCGCTTCACACTCATGCACTAAAATTACTCTCACCAGGGTCAATTATCCCAGCAGCTAAATTCAATGGACATCTTTCAGTCACCTGATACTTCATCTCTCTGCAACACTTTTCATTCTGCATCCATGACGCCACTCGGTCCGAGGATTTCTTGTGTCTCTAAGTCCTTCCTTTTCTGTTTTCTTCTTGGGGTCTTCATCTTCAGTCTTCCCATTCAGTTATCAAGATCCCATGGTTCTGTCCATGATTTCAATTACATGTTTAATATCATCCAATCCCATCCTCTGTGCTCCAGCACTGATGACAGTAACTTAACTTAGAACTTCTATTTCTGACTTTGGCAATAGCCACCCAACGACTACTCCCATCTTTTTAGTTTTGCTGCCCTTGGTGGCCTTTTGATGGCAAATCTATGGCACATCATCTGCATTTCTCCACTACTGTGGCCTTGAGAGCCACAGTTATTCTTAACAATGTGGAAAAATCTTACTTCTCTTGGAAACTGAATCTTCCCCTGACTTCTATTTCCATCAAATCCTCACATCTCCCAGGTGCCGCATGGTGAAGTCAAATGTAGAGGCATCTTTTTGGTTCTTCTTTTTGAGAGGTGGAGAGTGAAGCAATGACAGCAGACAGGTCTTGGAGACGCTGTGCTAGAACAATAGCCACACCTGCTCACATAATTATGGCCTTTACTCATCGTAGCCTGGATATACCCTCAGAATCCTCCTCAACACAGTGTCAAGTGATGTGGTTCAAATATTAATTGAAAATATTTTTCACTTTTTCTTTGCATATTCTCCACTCTACTTCAGTGTGGTTCTTTTGAAACAAACAAAATATATATATGATCTTGTCATCACTGTTGAAAACATTCCAATTATTCTCATTTGCCTGTGGGATATGGTTTTATTCTGACACAGATGTTCCCAGGACCTGGTCTTGCCTATCTGATCAGTCTTCCCTAGTCCTCTCAGCCTTTCCTAATCTACACTGTGGCTTTCACAAACTGTTTCCATTACAAAGGCTCCGTGTGCTTTCTTTTGTTTTCATAAAAATGTTTAAAAGTTGTATCTGTCAGTGTAAGTGTGTTCAACATCAGTGACAACAAATGGGCATTTAAATAGGAGACAGAAAGCCCCAGAAAAACCTTAGCTGGAAACTCTGCAGTCACGCATTGCATAAGGACTGGATATGTTTTGGAAAAAAGGTGTTTTTAGGCCATTTTGATGTTGTGTGAACATCATAGTGTCATAGCCTGCAACACACCGAGGCTATGTGGGACAGCCATTGCTCCTGAGCTACAGTCCTGCACAGCATGTCATGTACTGAGTCTTATAGGTTACAGTGACACGGTGTATTTATATATCTAAACGTAGAGAAGATACAGTAAATATATGATATAAGCTTCTGAGACTGCCATTCTTTATGCAATCCCCCTGCCATTGATTCAACTGTGGCTTCAAGGCTGGCATATGACTACACCAACAGAATTAAAGAAAGGAAGAAAGCCAGAGAAAAAGTAGGAAAGTAAGAGAGAATTGTCAGAAAAAACAGTAGAGAAAACTATTATGGAAATCAGCAGGAGAAGAACCAAAACAAAAAGGTGTGCAAGGCACGTATCTTTTGTCTGCTTACATGGAAGGTGCTGGGAGAGCAGTTGCAAGTAAGGGAGGGTATAAATCTAAGACCAGGAAGGTGACCAGTAATTTTGAATATCATGGAAGAGAACAAATTAAATAAGAACCTCGTAGAAGCTGTTCAATGTGGTGACTGTATTAATCTGAACACGAGTAGTGGGGCAATGATCAGACTGCAAAGGGTTAAGGGCTATGTAGGGAAAAAGTGAAGTAGGAAAGATAGTCTCTTCCCCTTGGTCAAGGACCTCCTTGGAGGCAGAGGTACAGAACTTGTGCAC
>NW_003852497.1:2822669-2824772 GCF_000181295.1 Otolemur garnettii
CCCAGCTATCCAGGTGGCTGCCTGAGAGTTAGAGGTTGAAGTGAGCTGTGATTGGGCCACTGTATTTCAGAATCATCCCTTCCAATTGAAAAAAAATCTGTGTTGGGTGGAACCTGTGGCTAGGCCCCATATGCCAGAGGTGATGGGTTCAAACCCAGCCCTGGCCCAAAACTGCAAAAAAAAAAAAAAAATTCTGTAGAGATGTGCTAAGTAGTCAATTTGTTCAAGATACAAGTGCTGGCAATTAAGTTCCTGATCTTGCCACCATGCACTTACCTTGGGAGCACTGTACAAACAACTTTGGAAGGTTTATCAGTGTGTCACAGATGTGTCCACATGGATGTGTGGTGGTGTCTTGCACCATTATTGTGTGTTTTTGTGTGCAGCTGTAAGTATATTAGATCTTAAATTAGAGCAATGAACAAACATTCATAAATTTTTTGTTACACTTGGGAAGAGTGGAAGTGAAATCAGGGAAATATTAATCCAAGTTTATGCGGATCATGCCATGATGAAAATAGCAGTGTTCAAATGGATTAAACATTTTTCTAAAGGGAGAAAAAGTATCACTGATGAAGAGAGGTCAGGATGACCAGTAACACACAGAACTGACAAAAGCATTGCAGAAATTCATCAACTTGTGTATCAAAATCATCAGTGCACTGTGAGAAGCATAGCAGATTGAGTAAACATGGATAGAAAAACAATTAGGAAACTCTTAATTGAAAATCTTGGCCAACAACTCATAACTCTTACATCACGAAAATGCACCAGTCACATGGCACTGTCTCTGAGGGAGTTTTTAGGCACTAAGCAAATGATCATACTAGAACACCCTCCCTACTCACCTGATCTGGCCCCCAATGACTTTTTTCCTTTCCCAGAGATAAAGGAAATATTGAAAGGAAGACATTTTGATGACATTCAGGACATTAAGGTAATATGAAGACATCTCTGAAAAAAGAGCAGACTAGGCATAGTTTCCCAAAAGTACTTCAAAGGCTACTTCAACAATGGCGTATGTAGCACTGTTTCTAGGATTAGTCCTTGAACTTAATGGTCAGACCTCATATGTGGAATTGCAAATTAGCTAAATTATGCAAAGGAACATTGTATGTCTTAAATTTAGTATGAGATCCATATAGAAAGGCAACGCCTCTTCTTCATTTGGATTGAATTGGTACAGAAGCAATGTACCAACCAAAAAGATGGGAGATTGGAAATTTTGTTTGTGGTCAAGCTAATCTTTACATTAAAATTTATGTTTTATGTGCTTATTCTACATACAGACCAAACCAATTAACAACTTTACCTTAATAGTGTTCCAACAAGTGTTCTTAAGGCAAATCTTTTAATAGCATTGTCAACAAATAGAGGCATTTCTTCCTTACAATATTTATCCATAAAAACTAAATATTTTCAACAACCTATCCCTTTAAAAAAATATTGGAAATGAGACTTGAAGTAAGAGAATAGAATGGAGCTACCCCGGATAAGGACCAGGTCAATCAATTAGTTGGAACATGGTTTCAATGAGGTCAGGGTTACATATTCAACCCATATTGACAGGTAGCTGGACTCCATTCAAGTTCCAAAGCCTAAATCTAAGTCCCTGGTCAAACGAGAAAATAAAACTGGATTGGCACAAAAGTACCCACTTTTGGAAAATGAAGCCAAACGTTTTCCTTATGTAAAGAGGATCAGAATAACTATCAACTTGCAAAAGAAGCAGCTCATGAAATTCAGAGCAAGTTTGAAGATAGAGGAGTCAAGACACGTGAAGAGAAAAAAGGACCTTTCCACACGTGCGTGAGGAGCAACAGAGCAGCTGTCTATAAAGGAAGTCTGGGAGTTGAAGAGTCGGGTGTGAGATGGTTTAAAGTAGGTTAGTTTAGAAATAGACAGATATTTTTAGGGAGCTCTATGGAAGGTTGAATGTCACAAAAAGCTAAAGAAGAATTCTGTAAATCCTGCTCTGGCCACTTTCTCAATTTTATGTACTATTGCTTGCTTGTCACACTAGTGTACTGCCTTTCTGAGGGGGTAACAGGAATGGGAACTTTACAAAGAGTTCATTCTCATGATAGTCACGCTACTTGCAAA
>NW_003852497.1:2827046-2828616 GCF_000181295.1 Otolemur garnettii
CAAAATCCCAAAACCAGAGATGCTGGCGTGGATGCAACGAAAAGGGAACACTTCTACACTGCTGGTGGGAATGCACATGATTTCTTTTTATGAGATACATAGGAGATATGACCAGAAATTAAGACTGAATTAGCAGACAAGTCAAATTACATAGGTCATTTTACTTGCACAGATAATGTATAAAAATGTTACACAAAAGTAAATTTGTAAAGCTGTGAGCTTATTCTAATAATGCCACCAATCCTTAAAAATCCTATTTTTAGAATTTTACTTTGGAATCACCTGGAAAGCAACTGTGCATCATACATGAAAGATTATTAATGAGATATTCACTGAGCAGCTTCCAAGTCACAATCATTAAGCTGGATGGGAGGTGAGTAAACATATGTAAATGAATGCCAGGCTGCAATTCCTTTGAAATCTAGCTGCAAGAAAGGGATCTTGCTACATCTCCCTCAACACCAGGCAGTACCAAGGTACACAGGGCCTGAGAGACACGATGTTCCACACACTCTGTGCGAAAGAATCAACTACTACTCTGTAATTAAATTTTCCCTACAAATAATTTTTGATTTTATGTTTTGTTTTTTTCTTGAAAACTTATTCCAGAAGGATGGAAGAAGTTATTCATTGCAGAATGAACCCTTTACATACTATCTGGAAGAGTAAACATCAAAATATAAATGGGGGAGACAGAGAAAACCTTATCTTTTCCTCCAATCCAGCAAATAATTGTTGCATATGTGTTGAAAAAGGAGGAGATTAAATTCTATATTAACCAATCATTATTTTATGATGAGGGTATCATCCTAACTCTATCTACTACAGCCTGGCTAAAATAATGGGTCTCATTACCCCATGGTAAGTGAGTAAAAAATGGATTGGACTCCCATCTTTGTTGTTGAATTTACACTTCATTTTTATCAGACAGGATTTTATATACATATATACACATATATAGATTATGAATTATGAATATATATGAACATGTATATTATGAATATATATTATGATATATGAGCAAAATAGTTATTACATATATTATGAATGTATATAAGCAAAATTATTCAGAGCTATCATAGTTAAGAATATTCAAGACTAAGTCACAAGCTCTGATGACAACTTGAAAAAAAAAATCAAAATTTGTGGATGGCCAATGAATAACCAGACTTCCTGGGTGACTCCAGGGAGAGGACAAACTTGCCTCTGTCACCCAAACTTTACTGTCACAACTCACTGTGAATATAGACAGTCCTTACCCTGAAATGCCACCCAAATCTTTTAGTCTTAGGAGGATAAATAAATGTGATTTTGTTATTTTTATTAAGCAAAACTATCCTCTTTCAGGGCTTTATTCTCTTTCCTGATGAACACTGACAGACAAAAACTTCTTTAGCTTAGAAATCTTCCAAAATCTGCCTGTTCTATTACTTACTATGCCTTTTTATCAATTGTTTGCTTAACATTTATTTATTTATTCTTTTTGCTTTAGTTAATCCAATTTAACAAACACATGGCTCAGTGCCTGTAGCTTAAGCGGCTAAGGCACCAGCCACCTACACCAGAGCTG
>NW_003852497.1:2829377-2901275 GCF_000181295.1 Otolemur garnettii
TTGTATTTCTGGTTTCCGCGATGCATTGTTACAAAGATTTGCAGATACAGCTCAAGAAAGCCAAGTGTCTGGTTCAGCCTGGAGGTGAAGAAAAGGTAACCAGTCCAGGGCCAGGAGAAATAGTCGGGAAAAGAACACAGCAAATGTCTCTGCCTTTCAAACAACAACTAAAACAAGAAGATGGCTGACCCGAGACACCAGCCACCAGGTTGTCTCAGAAAGGAGAAGTTTTAGATGAAAAAGAAAACAAACTAGTATAGATCGAGCATGATTCTAAAGGGGGGGGGAAGGTCTAGAATATGCCCCCGGTTCCAAGGATCGCCCAGAGGCAGCCGCAGGGTCCCCAGGCCGCGCGTCTCCCCTCACCCCCACCCCACCCCACCCCGCCAGCTGGAGGCGCCTTCTACCCTGGGCCAGAAGCTGCCGCACTGGTGACCTGGAGCTGCTCGCGGACGCCCCTCCCCACAGCCCTGGGCTGAGATGACCGGCACTTTGCTGTGGCCCCCTCTCCCTGGGCCTCTGTCCTCTCCACGGGGCTCCAGTCCCTCAGTCTTAGGGTCTCTGGTACAGCGTCCTTTCCAACTCCAGCTCAGATGCAGGAGCCACAGGGAGTCATGGGTTGGGGGGATCTGCGAGACCTCAGAACTGGGACAGTCCAGGCAGGCTGACTTCCAGGGAGAGAGACAGAGAGGACCAGACTACCAGCTCTTCCCAGTCCCAACTCTGCTCTTGCCCGGCCCCACCCCACTCCCAGCTGTCAAGAGAAGTGACTGAGCCTGGGCTGCCTGAGCGGCCCCTTCCCCAGTGTTGATGGGGACACCACACTGAGGCTCCGTGGAGAGTGGCCTCAGACCTTCCTCCTGCAGACCTGCGGTGGACGAAGGGCACTGGGGCCCTGAGCCCCTGCCTGCCTGGCTGAGCCATTAGAGCAGGGCACACCAGACGCAGGGGGACGTCACACTTGCTCAAGCTCCCCAGGGGCGACTCAGGAGCAGCACTCTCCTCCCTGGCACAGTCAGGGACTGACCTTCAGAACCGGACAGGCCCGCAGGCCAGGTGCTGTACCCCTAGGACTCAACCGGGTAGCTTCGGGGCACAGAGGGGAGATGTGTGGACTAATCTCAGGAGGCAGAACTGAAGAGTCAGTGTGGCGAGGGTCCTGGCAGCTTCACACCCCCTGGACCAGCCCTTCTCCCACAGGCAGGTCGCACTCCCAGCCCCGGGCGGGGTCCTAGACAGGGAGCCCTCGGACCCGCAGTGCTTTTTGGGGGGACCTCGGCTAGTTTGAGGTCCTGCCTGGTGGCAGATGCTGTGAAAGAAGGCAGAGCAGGGGAGCTGGAGAAGAGTGGGGATCCCCAGCCACGGCACATTCACGGAGCACCCCTCCAATCCAAAAAGCCCCGATGAGGGGGAATCAGCATGAAAACTCTGAAAGTCTGGAAAAGCAGAGCAAGAACACCCCGACGTGGAACCCTAGCTCTGCAGCCGCTGTGACCACCGAAATGAAATCACTGAATAAAGGACCCAGAACTCCACGTGGGGATTGCGGGGAAGCGCAAGGCAGGCCGAGAGCAAGCAGAAACCAACCGAAAGAAACCAGAGGAACAATGTAGGAAACGAGTGTAAACTTCGTATTAACAAAAAACGAATAGAACTCCCGTAAATAAAAATTTAAGGAAATACAAATGTCAGTGGAAAGTGTTAAGAATAGACTAGGTCAGGCAGAAGAATCTCAGATCTTGAAAAGAGCTCTTTTGATTTAATTCCAAATTAAAACCACAATGAGACGTCACCTTGTCCCATGTAGAATGGCCTTTATTTAAAACTCCAGAAACAACAGAGGCCAGTATGGAGTCACAGAGCAAGGAAACCCCATACACTGTGGTGGGACTGCAGATTGGAACAGCCTCCATGGAACACTTTGGAGATTCCTCAAAGAACTAGAAGTAGACCGACCGTTCAATCCACCCGGCCCACTACTACTATTTACCCAAAGGAAAAGAAGTCTTTTTATCAAACAGAAAACACCTAGACTCCAATGTTTATAAAAGCACAATTTGCAACTGCAAAGATGTGGAACCAAACCAAATGCTCATCGTTTCACAAATGAATTAGCAAAATGCGGTATATGATACCACAGACTATTACTTAGCCATAAAAAGGGATGAATGAATGCCTTTTGCAGCAATTTTGATAGAACTGAAGACCATTATCCTAAGTGATATATCTGAAAGAGGGAAAAACAAATACCCAGGCATTCACTGTTAAATTGCAACTCAGGGATGAGCTCCCCTTGGCACAGAGGGAAGTAAAACTCAGTAGAAATCAACGTGGAGGAGGGGGAGAGGCACAGTGAACACTGTCTAGGTGGCGACCAGCCACCAATACTCCTAATTCAAGCATGACAAGGTGATCCATGTAACCAAACCATTTGTACCCTCATAATGTTTTGAAATTAGAAAGAGAACTAAAACAAGTATGAATTCCACGTCCCTCTTTACCTCCTATAACCATCTCTCCCTCCGTGTTAATTCTCCTTTGCTCAAATCCTTCGCCTCCACAGACTCCTTGTGGACTTAGAAACTATGGGCGTGAGCCCCGAGCAGTCTGCCTGGGCACCCCTCACCCTGTGCAGCCTGTTAAGGAGGGACCAGCTGCTGCTCTGGGGACTTGGGGGTGGGGAGTGGGACACCCAGACCAGGGGAGAGGCCGGACAGCAGGGCACTGCACCGTGCTCCACACTAAGGCACATCCTGATTTTACAAAGCCATGAATATGTAGTAACTTTATGACTTTTATAATCTCACTCTAATTATTTTAATAAAAATTTTAAAAAATGATCATGACTCTATAGCAGTTAATTGCCAATCATGAATTTAATTCCCCTACCACCACACACACACCCCAGAATGAGGCAAAGAAATTGCTGTTCTGATTCTTGTTAATGAATCTGAATATTCACCTGCAGTTCAGGGTAATCAAAAAGAGTGGGTGATTTTCCTGAGGGTGGGGGTTTCAAAATCTCTGCTGTTGGACTGGACAGTGTCCTCCTCTTCATCTTCTGGTGTCCACAGAGTCAGAGTCCAGGTTGCCTTGACCAGCACCCATGGTGGAGGCATGGCTTTTCTGTTTTAATATCTTTTGGCTTCTTGTTAAATTATCCACAGGGATTTGAAACTCACTGCCGCTTGTTGTATCTTAGTGGCTCCAGATATTAGAATCCTCTTTCTCCTACTGATGGGAGATCTGTCTCCTGTAAGTTCCACCCTTTGGTCCTGTAATTAGTCTTGTTGCTCACGGTTTAATTCCGGCCATCTTTGAGCACACACATTTTAACTCGCAAGTCACTGCTTCAGTTCCACTCCCAGACAGCCTGATTCTTTCAAGTCTCTTTATCATCCTGGTGCCTCTTCCCTGGCTGTGCCTGCCTTACACTTGCAAGCAGTCCCTTGAACTTAATGTCCAGAAAGCAAGAATTAAAAGGCTCCCCTGTAAAGGTATATTTTAAGTCAGGGAGGGCTTAACTACCAAGAGGACATGGAGAGGGATCCATCTCTTCTGCAAACTCATGAGGGGCCAATGTCCTGGGATGGGATGTGAACTTGGCTAGAGAAGCAGTAACTGCCAGACCCAACTGGGGAAGAGAAGCACAGATGGGTGTTTTGCTGTGTTCATTTGAACATGACGATGAACCAGGCAGACCTGGGTTCAGACTTCCAGCTCTCAACACTTACTAACTTACCAAATGACAATGTTTTTAGTATCTCCAGGCCTTCACTCCTCACCTATAAAATGAGAATACTGTGAGTCCTATGACTGCAATTTTTTTTTTATTTTGGGGATTTGGGGGGTTTTTTGGATGGTGAATTTGAAGATGAGGTTGAAAAGAAAATACATGACATTAAGCTTTTCCCTCTACTCCATAGGGAAGAACATAAAAGGAAATTGGGCTTGCTTTCATTTATTAAGTAATTTAATTATTTCCCTAGTATATTTCATATGACAGACACTCTTCTAGGACATGGGAAAAATACAAAACACAGGGCTGAAATTCTACTTAATCTGATGTTTAAAATTAAAGAAAGAAAATCTTGATAGATGTTGCAAATGAAAACAGTTATCATTTATTTATGAAGGAAACCATATGTAAAAGGCAGTCAGCTGATCCTCCACGTATATGTCTGGTTCTATTCAGTTGTAAGATAATTTTCTGTTAAGGACACAGAGCAATATATACAAAAGAAAAAAGAGAAGAAAGATGATATTCAGACCATTAAAAAAAAAAAATGGACGCAGAGCAAGGGTAGAGATTCCCCAGAAAGGAATGCACATTCAATCTGTCAACTTTCCTGGAATGAACAAGAGCCCGGGAAAAGATTTACAATGCAGAAGGTGAAGAGGAAACTATTTTCCCTAACCCTGACTCCACTGAGCAAATCTGATAGAAATACAAAGAGGTTTCAGCCTACTCTGGGTGTCAGGAAACTCTGCAACACGGCCTCCCTCTAGTTAGGCAAGGAGGTTGCGCTGTAGCCACCCAGGGAGGCCCCCTGTGAGATTCCTTGGGGACAGGCTTCTGGGTCCTGAGAATAGCCTCATCCATCGTCGGTTGTAAGTTGTTTCTGTATCAGAATCTTTTTAGTCTTCACATGTTCCTTTTTGTTTATAATCTTTAATAAGTATACAATCTGGGTTTAAACTGAGCAGTGATTCTCAACCAAGGCCGGTTTTGCCCCTCCAGGAGACATTTGTCAATGTTTGAAGACATTTTTGTTGTCATAATTGGAGGTGCTACTGGGCTGTAATGGGTAGTGGCCAGCAACGGTGCTACACATCCTGCGATGCACAGGACGGGCCCCTGAAACAAAACAGTCTGCCCAAAATGTCACCAGTGCCAAGGCTGGAAGAGGCTTTCATTTAAGGTAATGTCTGCTGCCCCTGCTGTGCAGACTGAGACCCACCTGTGCAGGCAAGCCTGGCTGCGTAGAGTCCCCTAAAGTGAAAGGGAGAGGCAGTGGTCAGCAGCATCATATCAGAAGCACACGTGGCTCACAGTGGACACAGGAGTCCCCTGGGGCAGAGAGGGAAAAGGGAAAAGGCAGCTGAGGTCCTTCCATTTCTGGTGCTCCCGGGAAACCTCAGCTTCCAGCCTCTCAGACAGTAGAACTGTTCTCAAATTCTATGAATCCCTCCTATTCTGAGGCAGGCACACTTGGTGTGGGTATTACAGTCCCTGTGCTTGATCTGCTGATGCTCTTGAGACAAAAAAATGCAGTGCCACACTGCTCAAAGCCTAGCTGCCCGCAATCCCTGTACCTGTGAAACGAGGAGGTTTTGCTCACCTCCTCATGGTGTATGGGTTCAGCATCTCTATCAGGGAAATCTTTCAGTCTTTCATTTATCAGGGTTTTTAATCCTTTTCCTCTGACATATCTGATTACAGACTGATGTTGCTGAGTCTTTTATTCTAACTCAGTATATATGTCTATATATCTCCTGTTATCTCTGCACAGCAGCTATTGGCCTGTGTGGACTCACAACCGCAATGCTTTCTTTAGTGCTCTGAGACTGATTCTGAAGTATCACTGCCCCATTGGCAAGATGTGTCATTGCTGCATCCTACATTATACTTACTGATCTATTCCCCGCATTGCACGGTGAACCGTGCTGGGCCCATTACAAATTAAAATGCAACATATATTATTACAGTGTTCCTAACATTTGGGATATGTTTTTGCAGAAGCACCAAAGGATAATAAATCATATGCTTGTAATGATTTTTCAGTACCTTCTTGAGATAAAAGCCACCTTTGATTTGGGCTTTTAATTATGACCTCCAAAAGATTTTCCTGAGAAGCAGGGAGAATGAAAATGCTGAGTTGATATATCCTTCTTAGAGTTTTAGGACGTTGTCCCACCAACCATTTAAGGGTTGATTATTCAAGAATCCCTTGATCCTCTAGCCTGGTCTGTTGATTTGGTAAGCTCAGGGCTCTGTCATGCAATTTGAAATAGAAGAAACAAAGAGAATATGGAAAAGTGGCTTATGAGGAATGTATTATATTCCACGCTAATGTCAATATAAATGCAAAATGAAAACCCAGCTGGACTTGAATGCCTTGGCAAGCTTCTGTTATTCTTCAGAATTTCATTAATCCGGTCACAAAGAGTAGAGGGCTGGTCTGTCTCCCCACCCCACCTCCATCCCCCACCTTCAGACACTGTTCATTTTAAATAGTTCTAATGGCTCTGGAGTATTCATAAATTCCGGTGGCTTCACTCTCCTAATCATGTTGTCGGCTTAAAATTCACATTTAATTAACCTCTTCACCCAAGGCAAAAATCAATAATAAAACTCCAAATGCTTACCATACCAATAACAATTTTCATCTGGAGGGAAACTGTGGAAAATTAGACCTGAGGACGCCTGAAGTCAAGCAGAGAGCTGGCGATTTGGAGCAAGAAGAGGAGCTGAACGTAAACTGTGGAGATAAAAACACGGATTGGAGAGACAAGATCTGCTTCTTCAGATTTCAGGGCAGTTATGTGTTTAGGGTGGGTTGAGAAAACAATGTTTTCTCCCGAAAAATTAGAGGTAATCTAACACGCTGAAACTGGCATGACATAGGACTCAAACTCTGAGGACAGAAATGATAAAAGAACTGATGTTATTGAGGGAAAGGGCCAAAGGCTTTGTGGTTTGACAGACCTGCTTGAATTCTGGCACCACCACTTCAGCTGTATGACCTTCATAATGTATTTTAAACACTTTCCCTACTAAGAAGTGGAAATACTGGTATCTACCTGATAGAATTATCCTAGGATTAAATGCATGTAGGAAAGATCACAGGTATCTGTTACACACACAGAGAATACGAATTGACTTGATCTGGATCCCAATGCCACTCTGGCCAGTCAATAGTGATTCAAGGGTCAGGCTCTCTTAAATTTACACAGTTTACACATTACATGACCATGACTTTTTACATCTTCACTTCTCTTAAAAAATTATCAAGAATAAGAATAACTTTAAATGTGATTGAATAACAGGGACCTGATTTATTCTCCTAACTTAAACTGGTATGTAATTGGGAAAAAGTAAATACAAAACAATGGTTGTCAGTTGTTGGACAATAGGCAATTTGTAATTGTGATTCCTCAAAGAAGAGAAATATGAGGTGGGCTTAAAGATCACTTCAGCTTATTACCTAGACTAAGTTTTCAGAAGACAGCAGACGAAGGGGATACCTAGTTTAGATAGCTCTGTGAGGTAAGCATATTGAGATCAAAGTCAAAAAGACAAAAAGATCTGGAATTATTAAAACAGATTAGCAGAGAGAAAGAATTACACAGAGAGAACTTCAGAGATCTACAGAGGTGGTGGTTCCCTTTCAGTCTCTGGCATGTATAAGAACTGTGTAAAATCATGGAAACAACCAAGTAACAGAAATAATTCTTAAGCTCACATAAGACTGGAAATATCTTACTATCCTACCAGACAGAGTAGATGACCTCTTAATATGCAGAACCAGATAAGATCCTGAGAGGTCATCAAGTTAGAGGTGGAGCTAAACTAGCCTAAGACTAAAGACTAAATTAGATTAAGTCTAACAAACCTTAAAATCAAGATATGAACTAATCAAACCAACATCAACACTTTAAATTCATACCAGGAAAAAGTACACCATTTAAAGCCATCTATGATCTGCAGTAGCTGACATCAAAAGAAAATGACTAGATGTTCCAACAAGCAGGAAAATATTATGTAATGGAAAAATACATCAAGATAAATATTTAGCAAGTACAGATATTAAAATCAATACATCAATACATTCAATGTGCTCAAGAATGAAACATGTAAATATGATAAAGAGAGAAATAAGTGATACAAAGAGGACCCAAATTAAAATTTTAGAGATGAGAAACACATTTGAAATTTTAAAAATACATTAGTTTGGGTTGATAGGTGATTATACACTTGATGTCTAACAAAGATTAAACAGTTCAAAAGAAAAGATAAGTAAACCTAAAAACATAGCATTACAAATTACTCAAAATGCAGCACAAAAGAAAAACAAGTGCTAAATAATGAAAAGGCATCAGGGACTCGTGGGATGATGCCAAAAAGTCTAATTATGTGTGATGTGATTTCCAGGAAGGGAAGGATGAGGGGAATAAGAGAAAAAAAAAATTAAAGATATAAATATTGAAAATATTCTAAATTTGTTTCTTTCAAGTAAAACTCATGTATCCATGAAGCTGTACAAACTCCATGTGGAATAAACATAAAGAAAACAACACCGAGACATGTCACAATCAATTTTCAAAAGCCTCTGATGAAGAGATCAAGCTTAAAAAAAGTCAGGAAAAAAGACAGGTGCAAAGCCAAGGAAGGTAAGAGTGACGGAGAACTGCTCACAAGACACTATGAAAGCAAGCGACAGTGGAGAAAAACTTCACAAACGTTTAAAGTAAAGAAACATCAAAACCTTGTCGATTAGAATTCTATACCCACTGAAAACTTCAAAACCGAAAGTGAAATAAATACTTTCAGAAAAATAGAAGCTGAGAATAACCATTGCTATGAAACTTGCTTTCTGTGAAATGTCATATAAAATTTTTGAGCAGAATCACATACTCTGAGCAATGGAAAATACTGGTAATAGAAGCTAGCCGAGACACGTGAAATACATTCTACTGCTGCTTAATCTCTTTAAAACTAAGTGACTGTTTAAAGCAAACATAATAGAAAGTATAGTGGGTTTACTATTTATAGGAGAAAACTATATGAAAACAACAGCACAAAGTATAACAAAGAAGATAATATCACGTTCAAAAGGGCTCACCCAGTTTGTAAAGTGTTATAGTTTGAAGGTCAGCTGTGTTGGGAGGAAAACTTTTTCTGCCAACTTAGGTCTATTGATCAGAGGCCTGCAAATTAACTGACAGACTAACGGGAGAAAAGACAAGGTTTCTTAACACATGCAAACAGGAGTTTCTGAACAGCAAGGCTCACTGAACATCTAGAGATAAGAGTTTATACCATGCACTAGCTCAGGAAAAAGGGAATGAGGTGAAAGGAATTTTATGGGAAAATGATTTGTTTTTAGGAAAGGCAAATGGAAGATACAATAGCTGATAAGCTTTGTGCAATTTCTCACAAAAATAGCAATACAAGACCATGGTGCTAGTAGCTGGCTCTGAAGCTCCCCCGGAAAGGGAAATGATGGAGGTGTCACTCTTCAGCTTAGTCTCCATCTGGACTGTCTTTAGTCAGATAAAGGAAGCTCTGAAAAGGCTTCTTTTGCATCTACTATATGCCATATATAGTCCTTTCAGCTGTGATAAGTCAAAAATGTAAATTGTGAATTATGAAACAACAATTTTAAGAAACTAATATAGTTAACACACCAGTAATGGAAATACAATGAAATCAAACATAATACTCAATTATTCCAATAGAAGGCAGGACAAGAGGAGAAAAAAAAAACAAAGAGCATCTGGGCAAATTGAAAACAAGTAGCGATTTGTTAGCTATGAAAAAGCATGAGCCATAAAAGATTACAAATTTGACTTCAGTAAAATAAAAAATAATAATCTTGAAAGATACAACTAAAAACTCAAAATGCTGTATCTAGAAACTAGAAGAAAACTAGAAAAAAAATATAGAACATATATCTGATAAAGGACTTTAATCCAGGATATACAGAGAATATTTACAACTTAATAATGATGCAAACAACCCATTTTTTAAAATAGGCCAAAGATTTAAATAGACTATCACCAGTGAAGGTGTACAAAGGACAAAAGGCACCAAAAATTTTCACCATCACTCCCCATCCTGGGGAAATAAAAGTTAGCCTAAAATGTAAACGAATGAAAGTGAAACCAAAATAAGTTATTTCTACACTTTGTCTAGAGCGGTTAAATACTGGTTAGATAGATGTAAGGAGCAACTTGAGTTTTCACCTGTTGCCGCTGGGAATGCATAATGGCAGAGCCATTCTGGAATGCAGTTTCCTGGTTTCTTATAAATTTAAGCATGCTCACACCATTCAGCCCAGAAACCACACTCCAGGGAAATTAAGCCAAAGAAATGAAAGTAAGAGGCCACATGGATTTGTATGTTCATATTAGCTTTACAAAAAGAAACCAGGTAATGATCCAAATGTATGTCAATGACTGAATGGATAAACTGTGTTATATTTATGATAGAATACTGATTAGTAATAAGAAACAAGGAACAACTGATACATACAACAATATGAATGAATTTAAATAGCATTGCTCTTAATGAAGGAATATATATACACACGTGCACTATATACATTCATGTATACACCCACACGTATCTTGATTCCACTTATGAAATACTAGAAAAGTTAAAATCTAGTGACAGAAAGCAGATTAGTGATTGTCAAAGGTCATGAGCTGGCTGGAAAAAATTGATTGCAAAGGACCCAAGGGAAGTAATGGAAACACTCTATATATTAATAGTGATGATGGAAAAGCTGTCAAACTCACAATTTTGGTGATTTTTGTGGATGTAAGCTATACCTCCATCATCTTAAAATTGATGCTTTTTGTGATATGTAAGTAAGCTATACCTCAGTAAAGCTGTTTCTGATTTTTTGAAGTATCAATTATCTCCTGCATTCCAAGCTTTGTGCTAGATGACACAATAAATAAGCCACCATCCCTTCTTTTATAGTCTAATTGTAAAGGCAGATAACAAAGTTAGTAACTGCAACAGATGAAATATATATAACAGATGTATAGGATTCAAAGGAAATTACTAGATGAGCTGCCAGGGATGGCCAAGCACATATTCCTATCTCACCTGCCTACTAAACTTACACTTCCATGAATACATATCATGTAAGGTCAAACAAATCTTCATGTCAAAGCTTGAAAAAAGTTATAAATAAGGTAGATACATTTAAATTCAAATTCTTAGGTAAATGATCTATTTTTTTCTGTTTCCTTTATACTCCTGTATTCTTATTTTTTCTTAATTTCTGTGAAATATAGCATAGATCTAATAAGCTACACAAATCTTATTTGTACAGGCAGTCCTCAGACCATGAATGAGATAGGTTCTATAACTTTGTTCTTAGGTTGGATTTGCATATAAGTTGGAACAGGCACATTTACCTTTTACTTGTAATAGCCTCCATTCATAAGTGTGAGTGGTACATAAGTAGGATATTTGTAACTTGGGGACTATCTTATATAACAAAATGAAGTTTCACATGTATGCATTTCCTAACTACCACCCAGATCAAGAATCAGAACATTCTTAGACTCTTTTCTTTTATTAAAGCCATCATCCGTGTTTTGAAATTTGAGCTAGAAAGCATTGTTGTCACTCTATGGAAAAACTGTATGGGAAGATCAAAATTGTCACTGCTACTTACAGGAACTGTTCAGAATGATCAATTTGACTTCGTCAGCTTTGTTATAAGGATGGCTAATTTCAGTAACATTTGTAAGCACTCCCATGGTGAAGCATGTCTTTCTGAGACAGGTAAATACCCATATTCTGCCCTTGGAAAACTATTGGAATGTTAAAATTATTTCACTGCAGGTGGAAGGTTCTAATTTTCAGTGGGAGCATGTTGATCCCTAAATAGGATGAGTACTTTATAGTGAGTCTCCCATGTTTTTGTGTAAGAAAAAGAAATGCCTTTGTGAGTTGACCTTTAAAAGGCACCTAAATCCATGGCAATAATCTATGGTTACCCACTCAAAATACTAATTAATACTGGTGAAATCAATAATGAGGAGACATCCTCAATTTTAATTACACATGAAAGTATTCTAATTAATGAATTTGGGACTTGTTTTGAAGCTGAAGCTCTTCTATTTATTGACAGAGGATTGAGGACAGCTCAGGAAAACAGCAACCTCATCCATCTTGAGTTAGACTATGAATTTGATTGTTCTCAACTCTTGCTTTCTGTTTTTGTGTGTTATCTGGTGGAAGTAGAAAAACAGGCTCTCTTTTGGAGAGTTTATCCAAAATTCATATTTTGAAATACTAACTCCCAAGCAGATGATAGAGGAGGTGGGGCCTTCAGGAGGTATTTAGGTCATGAGGATGGAGCCCCCACTAGGGGGACCCTTACAGAGGAGGCCCATAGTGTCTGGTTTGCCCCTTCCACCACATGAGGGCACAGCAAAATGTCACCATCCATGAATAAGAAAGCAGGTCCTCATCAGGCACTGCAGCAGGCACCTTGATGTTGAACTTCCAGAACTGTGAGAAAGAAATTTCTGCTGTTTATAAGCTACCTAGTCTATATATTTTGTAAAAGCTTTTGAACAGATTAAGATAAAGGGATACGGGGCCCTGGGCCAATGCACAAAATTTCATTTGGTGCTACTATCCTCTTTTATCAGTTTCAAATTTTCCACCTTCAGACTTTTGTCTGCTACTAGATCTCTTCTGGAGCCACTTCTATCCTGAATCCTAAGCTCACAGTGCATGAGAACTGTGTCTGTGCTAAGATCTGAGGGAGCGATGGGACCTGACACTGTCCAGATAGATGAATGAGTCATACGACCTTCAGGCTTTGCCCACCCTATCCCCCAACCATCAACAGCTGTTTGAGATTCTCCCTTTTTCTTAATCTTGCTCTATTAAGGGATGTGGATCATTGGTTTACGGACATGTCACTCCACTAGGCAACATTCTAAACAGTGCTTTCTGGGATCCATCCTCACAAAAAGAGTGAGTGTTGAGAACTGCAGGTGCTTTTCAGCTTCCACAGGAGGGTTTTTCTGGATAACTTGGCATTTTCCCTACCCTCAGAGCACCCTCTTGGGTTGTTATCATTCTATCTTCCTGAAATGCTGGCTTAGAAGCTCTCAGCATTTGGATGACAAGTCCACCACTTCCTGAGGACATCCCTCTACTGCAGGAAGAACTTGTTTGGCCTCATTTTGAAGATGAGGACAACACTGGACACCATACCCTCCTCTCCCCAGAGGCAAGGGGAACTGAGGCATAGTATAGGATTGAGTCGTGTGTCCCTCGAATCTCAGCGGCTTTCTCCAAGTTTACTTTAACCCCATCAGGACATGAAAGGCTACTTTGCTATTGGGATTCAGCAATTTAATTTCGATGGTGCCATTATCCTTCACTGACTGGGAGATTATGATCGTGGGAACCATCTCTAAGACAGAGAAGCTTCTGGCAGTTATAAACGTGCCAGATTCTCACTGCCCCCATTGCAAATAAAATATTTTTCCAAAATTATTCCCAATTAAGACTGTCTTGAAAAATAAAAGCTCCAGAGCTGTATAGACATTTATAGAGAAATTGCAAGGATAGTACAGAGAGTTCCTGTGTATCCTTCCCCCAATTTTAATTTCCCCTAATGTTATCATCTTATGTCCCTATGGTACATTCATCAAAACCAAGGACCTAACACTGATACATTAACGCAGGTTACTTGAACATTACATTTTTTTTCTGTTTTGGGAGCCAATTCCAACAGCTTTCCTAATCAGTCCTCTTCGCATCTATTATATGAGGTCCGTTCTAAAAATGAATCTTTAAATATCAACATTTTCTTGTAGTACTCCTTTCGTTCTGCCCTGGATCTCAACGGGCACAGTAATTAAGTCCTATGCCACAAGTTCTTGCATTTTGCTCCTCTCAGCAGCTAACACGTCTCCTTCTACCCGTTTCTGCTCTGATTGAACCCAAAGAAAGTAGAGGGATAAGGGATTTTATAAACACCCTTCATGCAGTTTTACCAAGGACACAATGGACATAAGCCAGTCTTCTTTAGTTCTTTCTTTCATTCTTTATTTCTTCTGAGTGAAAACATTTATCTGAACTAAAAAGCAGCTGAATTTTCCCTAGAATCAATAGAATGTTTCCATAGCATCCACACTGAACCAGATAAAAAGCCCCCGGTGATCAACACCCTGAAACATTTACAATTCTCTCTTTCCTGTACCTGAAGTGATACTGTTAGGCTGCAGCCCTTAATAACAAAGACCTTTAATAACAAAGACTAACAATAAGGTGAATATTCCTCTGCCTCCATCTGGAACTTAGGATGTATGATAATAGATTCACTTTGCAAAGCAATTCTTGTTAAGACAATTTCACCAAGTATGGAGCTCCAAATTTGTGTCTTTAAAGCTTATAAGAGCAGCAGCATTTAGCTGCTTTTATTTTTTTAATTCAAACCCCTGATCCTGTAGTTTACTAGAATTTCCTTTCTGACCAATATCAGTTCAGTCACTCAGTTGCGAAAGCAATTATTTTTGAGAGTAGGCAAACCTGTGCTCATGGGGCACGGAGGAAATTAGGATGAGGATTTAGTACATTTAATTCACCTACTCATCGAGTGAAGGAAAGGACCAGAGGCAGAAGGAGATTAAATTATAGAATTTTTTATGTCCACTGCCTTGAGAATTGTTACAGGTCTTTACCATTAACATAGTTCATGGACAAAATGTCCAGTTAAAACTATCACCTAGAATTTCATAACGAACTGCTTTGATTGGGTTTGTGCGTGGGCTTGATACTGCTTCACAGAAAACCTTCATAATTTCAGATTCCACTAAAAGAAATCTAAAATTTTAAATACAGTTTGGCTGAAGCTTAATTGACACTACTAGGAAAGTATGTTTCTTCTTAGTAAATTAACTTTATGAACAAAGACTTATGTCTTTGTTTTCAATGTCTGTTACTAATTCTGTTCAGCTAACCTCTACTGCCTTCAAGAAGAATAAGTTTTCTTAATGAAAATTAAGTCTGATTTCATAATCTTCAATTACATTTGAGTCTTCCTTGTTTTGGTTTTGGTTTTGGTGTCTTTAGAGAAGAGAGTCTCAGGGTGTTGCCTGGGCTGGTCTCGAACACCTCATCTTAGGTGATCCTCCCCAGTAGTTGGGATTACAGGCCCTAGCCACTGTGCCCTGCATTTTTTTATTAAGACAATTCTATTCATTAAAAAAATTATTATCATAAATGAGTAAGATGTGCTCTTTCCCACCACTTCACTGAGCTTGTCACTCCAGAGATCCCCTGAAGTAGCTCTGCTTTCTGGATACTCTCAGCTCTCTTACATGATCACACATGCACATCTGTGCACCACACCTCAGGGATTCTGATAGGGAGAGAGGAGAGAGAAGATAGACACTGATCAACATGTGTGTTTGTGTAGAGTACATACGTGGTTGATCATAGCTGGAGTTCAGCATATTGATGTTTGAATGAGTGGTGCTTTCATGGGCCCTGCTGGGAAGCTGCTTTGGAGGTTGGTGATTCCTTCTGATTTGTGCCCACATCTTCAAATGACTGCCAGACGGTGACATCACAGTGCATTCTTCTAATAGTCTCCTTTGCCTAAGGCTGAATGGTTATAAGAGACATTGTCTTATGTGTGGAGCAAGTCAATACTAAAGACACCAAGTAGTTCGGATTGCATGTGAAAACCCCACACTGTACCCCATAAGTGCATTAATGTACATAGTTACCATTCAATAAAAATAAAAAAAATAAAAAATAAATAAAAGAAAAAAGACACCAGGTTGCAGCAGAGAAAGAGGATTAATTGTAGGGCCACCAAACAAGGAGATGGGAGGAAACCTCAAGTCTACCTCCCAGAAGATTTCAGAGCCATGAATTCTAAGGGGTTTGGAGTGGGCCAAAGAGTGGATGTCGCTGACAGTCAAAGAGTACAGGTGAAGCGAAGGGACAGAAAGTTGAAGAAACTGCATCACATTTTAGCCCTTCTATGGGAGTCTTCAAACTGATTGGTGTCAGCTGTTCTTCTAGAATTCGGGATCTGGAAAACAAGCAATTCTTAAAAGCATTATGATCCTAACGTTAGAGACCTTGTCTATAAGAATGATGGGGTGCAAATCATTTATCAAGCAGAAGCCTCAGGATTCTGACATCAAAAACCTTACCCACAGGAACAATGGCAGGCATGCAAATGGTTAGCATCCAGTGCTACCATTGATTTTAGATGACAAGGAAGTAGGCCGAAGTGCAGCCTGATTAATGCTTCATCACAGCTATATTTCTGTCCAGAATTCTCATAAACCCTGTGAGGATGCTTCAGCTGCGATGGTTCCCAGCAAGTTCAGAGCCCCAATTTCTCCTACCCACTACAGCCCCCATTTCCTATTTCCATTGGCCTCCCTCCTTGGCTATCCCAGTGACAGCATATGGAAGTAAAAGTCTAGCTGATGAGTCAGCAGATGTCAAAGAACAAATAATGTCACCCTTCCCTTTGGCTGAGCCTCAGGCTGTAAAGGGAGTCTCTTATGAGCTCCATCCTTTAGCTGCCATCCACAAGTGATTAATTTAAGGGTACTAATACATATACTAGCTTTAAACACACAGGCTAACTAGAGCTTTGGAAAATGGCACATGAGGGGTTCAGCAGGTTCCTACCCCACAGGAACAACACGCAGGTGTAAGGAACACTTCCTAGGTGAAGAACACACCTGCAACTTGAACTTCAAATTGCAAATGCAAACAGTGTAAACTAATTGGATGTACCTTACATTAATCTGAAATTAGGAGAAAAATAAAAATGGCAAGCCATTCACAAATGCTTAAGTAACAAAGAAAAACACCGAAAGATCATGTCAGGAAGTTAAACTTTTTATTTGTGAAGGTTTTTTTTTTTTTTCCATACCTCATTCATTTTTACAATATTGAAATAGTTTTAGGGAGAAGGAAAGTAAATATGTATGTTCTAAATTATCCATGAAATAAAAGAAAAAAGTCGTTGTTAATATGCTAATGAGTCATTAGCCTATAGCCATTAACAATGCTTCTTGCTTTCCTTTCTCTTCCTTACTGCAGGGATTTCGAGGTTAAATCGGATGCCCCTTGGCTTGATGTAAATGATGATGATGGAGGTGACGCCCCTGGGGATGATGAAGCTTTCTTTATGCTACATGATTGACTCAGTCCTGCTCCCGACACCATGTACACTGAGGAGTGATATCATTCCTGAGGTTTTATCACCCCAGCCTAGATGTTTTTATTCCCTTTGCTTCAAAGGGATTTTGATCCCAGGGAAAACAGAGTAGCCGTGTCTGCTCTCCTGTACCTGTCTCTGCTCATCCCTCTCCCATCACTAGAAGCCCTCATCTTCCTTCTATGCAAACAGACCTCCAGTTCCATCATGGAGTGTTTCATATTTTCTACCTATAGCTCTTTTTCTGTACTTTGCTAGTCCTCTCTTTGGGGCCATAATCCCCATGTTCTAGTTTTAATGGTGAAAGTACTACAGAAGGAAGAAAAAATGTGAGCTGTTAACCAGTAAAGACTCCAAAACATTCTTATCCTCACTGTAGAAATATTTGGGCATAAATTCACCATCATAGTGACATTCCAGCCGTAGCGTTTTCTCCGTCCTCTTCGGCCATTGCTGATCCCCGCGGCTGTGCCCTCACTGAGCTGGAAATTGGGGCTAACGTTTTCCCTCTCCTGGTCTTTTCCAAAGTAGTTGACAACTCACTTCTCATATCAATCGTGGTCATCATATTTTGCTGCTTCTTTATTTAGGAGCCGCCCTACTATGTAAATCAATGTTTTCTAGTCTTTATTTACTAAAAGCCAACAAGCAGTCCAACTTCATACACACATGGAACCCTAGGGTATCCTCCCGTGGCCATTGTACAGCACTGTGCCACTAATCAGGTAGGAAGGTGGTTGCTACCTTGGATATGAACTTGCATAATATTTGATAGTGTTTACTTGGCACATTGCAGTAACCCATGCAATGCTGACTATCTTAGGAATAAACACAGGCTGTAGAACAAGTTACAGCATGTATTACAAAATAGCAGAGACTGTGTGTTTCTAGCAGAATCATTTTTCATTGCTTCTCAATATTTATGAATGCACGACACATAAATGAAAATTAAGTATATTAATACAGATCTCAAAAGTGTTCAGTTCTAATTTGTTTCCTATGAACTTTAATAAATGGCATTTAGCTGCTGATGTGGGGACTCTAGAAGGGAATTAAAACTGCATTTATATTCCTTACTGCATATAGTTCTCTGCCATAAAGAAAAGGTCATCATCTCTGACCAAGCTCCCAGCTTTGGGAGAGAAATAGAAGGTGAATCAGTGAAGAAAGTAGTGGTTATCTGGCTGAACCAAGCAGCACATCATCTGGAAACATAGCCATAGTAGAGTACTCCTGGATAGATTCTTTATTTTTTTTAAATCCAGCATAATTACCCTATTATAAGTTCAATCTAAATTAAGTCAAACTTGATGTTACTACCTAGGCTTCTCTAGGTACCAATATTTCTTGTAATCTAATCTCACAGATTCAAAGTTCCTCTTCTTAAAGTGAGGTAAAGATTTGCTTCTTAGACAACAACAGAGATGTCTATGGGCACCAGCACAATGAGGACTGGACTCTCCTGAAAACAGTGGTGTGGCCTGCAGGTGCCTTAAAGACTGTGATCTCTGCTCCATCATGGAGGATGAAATGATTTTGCTAAAGGTTGATTGCCCCATGAGAGTAACTCCATAGAGTTATTATTCTCTGATGGTAACTTCCCATTTCCAGGAAGCTCTTAAGCAGTGGCACCATGTGACGGATCTAAATGGCAGGGAAGAATTGGGGAGATGCCCTCCATAGAGTTCATCAGAAGCATCCACATGCAGGGGTGTATTTTGGGGAAATCTGGGGGGTTCTGGGGGGCTTGGATAAGACATTTGTTCTTCTTTAGCCTCAGTTTTATCAGTAGTAAAATGTTAGAGACCAGGTGACTGCTAAGGATGTCCCTCCTGAGGTTACTCCAAGCCAGTAGACAAGCGTTGTTGCTTTAACCCTTTCTTTGACTAACACAAACAATCCCATGAAGTTAAATGATAATGTCACGCAGAGTGATTCTCCCAGCGGGAGCCAACTCTGTTCTCATAGATAGAGTTCTCTCTATGAAAACCATCTTGGTTGCCATAAAACATTTTAAGCTACAATTAGTAGTACCTTAAACACTGTAGCATAAAACACTAGGAATTCAATGGAAGCAAAACGAAATCATATGAATGTAGTACCCTGACATTCAAAACAGAGAGAAAGAGAAATAGTTTGGGACAAGATGGAATATAGGCATTAAAAGGACTGAAAACACTTTAGAATTTTTCAAATTGATATAATTTTATTATGCTTTAGTACTTATAACAATTTGTATTGTTATAAGGGCAAAACATTGCCTATGAAAAATCCTTAAAATAAAGTTTAAACATTTCAATGAATAAACTGAAATAAAGATTAGTGACTGGAGTTTCAAAATCTTTTTATACTTCTTACAAACATTTTATTCTCTTGAATAGTTTGGACCATTTGGTATCATTTAATGAAGATATACATAGAACTTTTTAAGCAAGTGGAAAATATAGAGGTGATGGGAAGGTAAATTACAGCTAGTGTTATTCTATTTGTTAGCAATTTTGAGTACGTGTACCATGACTTACCGGTTTTAGCAAAGAAAAGTATGAATTAAAAACAAACAAGCAAAAAGTTTGATTACAGAAAATCTTGTGAAGCAAAGAATAAACAAATAAATGACTTTGTACCTCAAATATCTTTCCATCAAAATATTGCTCTCAAAATCCATTGAGAAACGCTTCCTTTTTTCTTTCCTCTCATCTCTGTTAAGGCAAGTGTTCTGCTTAACTGGGCAGCATATTCCAAACATCTCCGAAATGATTGCCACATACAGCTACTGCTCTTTCACCCACCATACAGGGACGATTTTACTAACATCCTTACATTGAAACAGATCATATTTGGCTCAGTGCCTATGACTCAAGTGGCTAAGGGGCCAGCCACATACACCTAAGGTGGTGGGTTCGAATCCAGCCTGGGCCTGCCAAAACAACAATGACAGCTGCAACCAAAAAAATAGTGGGCGTTGTGGCAGGTGCCTGTGGTCCCAGCTACTTGGGAGGCTGAGGCAGGGGACTCGCTTGAGCCCAGGGGTAGGAGGTTGCTGTGAGCTGTGATGCCACGGCACTCTACCCAGGGGGACAGATTGAGGCTCTGTCTCAAAAAAAAAAGAAAGAAACAGATCCTATCTCACAAGAGCCCTGACACAGCCTCATTTACGCATCCTTGGGACACTTGAGGAGAAGACAGGGTTTGGCCAACCATGCCCTGGAGTAGAGAAATAGAGATCCAGGTGGAGACCACAGGGAAATACTGGAGGAGGGACTATCACAAAGCAAGCCCTCCAGAAGGAATCAGAGAGGCTGAGACATCATCAGGGTTGACACGGCACCTCCTAAACACATTACCTCTAAACCCCTCTATTCATCATCGTGTGAAAATGGACAGGGGAATTTGCACTGCACCACTTTTAATGAGGTAGATTGGTTTGCTGGAAAGTGTCTGGGAAGTTCTACGCTTCCTTCCCTCTTCTCAAATTTGGATATAACAGGCATATCCATTCCCGCCACTACAGCGGTGAGCGTGGGTTCATCCTCTCAGCAACCCTGGCATCAGAACTTGCAGAAAGCTTATACCTACCTTATACACTACCACTGCTACTAAGCTGCTCCAGTGCCAAAGTAGGAGCAGAACTGTGAGTACATTTGTCCCTTTGTGATGCTGCACATCAGGGACACTTACAGACAGGAGTCCTACTGGGAAACATGTCACTAGGCAATTCCATCACTGTGTGGACACCGTAGAGTGCACATATGCAGCCCGCAGAAGGTGGGGACCTATGGCCTTGGGGCCACACGTGGCATTCGGATCCTTGAGTGCAGACTTCTGACTGAATACAGATTCCACAGAACAAATCCCTCCTTGTTCATACACGGATCTGAACTGTGGATTTTGTATTTGGTTGAGGGGCCACACTTGGGGATCTGGAGGGCTTTGAGGCTGCAGCCTCCCTACAAGAAGGTGCAGCCTCCCTTCAAGAAGGTGCAGTAAAAAATGCAGTATAAAAGATTAGAAACCAATGAAATAATACACCTGTCTAGGGTGACTACCGTGAACACAGCCTGTGGAGGGCGGTCTGAGTGAGTCAGTGAGTACATGGTGAGCTAACAGGAAGTCACCACACACCACTGTAGGCTTTGTAAACACTGTACACTTAGGCTATACTAAATTTAATTTTTAATACTGTTTTCAATAACAAATTAACTTTAGCTTACTGTAAGTTTTTTACTTTAGAAAGTTTTAAATTTCCCTTTAATTTTCTTACTCTTTTGTAATATGACCTACCTTAAAACATAAACACATTGCACACCTATGCAAAAATTTTTTTTTACAATATCTTCTTATTCTACAAGCGATCCATTTTGAAGATTTTTATCTTTATTTTTGAAACATTTTTGCTAAAACTAAGACCCAGACATATGTATCATCCTAGGCCTGCACCACGCATTGTAATGGTGAAAGGGAAGCTTAGCATGAGGAACTCCACTGTGCTTCCAACTGGGAAGTAACATCCCTCAGGTTACAAGCTCCTGCTTCACTCTACACAGAGGATGGAAGAATGGTAACAGCCATGCCTTTTCTAAAACTAACACCCAGGGAGGTAAGTATACACACAAGTGACAATGCTATGTTAAAGACTTTTAGGAACACCTGACCTTCCTCCTCCAAAGCTGATTGACCAAGGGCAAAGTGCTCCACCCACCTCAGACCCTCATACTCATCCAGAGGTCTATGATCCTCAGTTACCTCTTAAAACCCAACTCCTCCTTCTCCTCTCTTAAGATAAAAGGGAGCCTAAACTTCATAGTATCTTAAAATGTTTCTTTGGGACATTAATCTGCCATCTTTTCAGTTTGATGGCCCTCTGAATAGAAGTCACTTTCCTTGTCCTAAGACCTCGCCCCGTGACTTACCGGCTGTCCTGCAGTGATTGGTACAGATTCGGCCTCACTTAAACAGGGTTAGAACCACCAATATCACTGTCCTCCACCTTCACATCTTGTCCCACTGGGAGGTCTTCAGGGGCAGTAACATGCCCGGAGCTGTCCTCTCCTATAATAACAATGCCTTCTGGATACCTCCTGAAGGCCTGCCCAAAGCTGTTTTACAGTTAACTTTTTCTTTTTTTATTAAGAGGAAGGAATTCACTATAAAATAATGATAAAAAGAATAGTAGACTAAATGCACAAACCAGTAACATAGTTGTTTATTATCATAATCAATTATTATGACCTGTACATACTTGTATGTACTAGACTTTTATATGACCTGGAGCTCAGCAAGTTTGCTTAAACCAACAGAACCACAAACATGTGAGTAATGCTTCATGCTAAGACATTACAGTAGCTATGACATCACTAGGCAGTAGAAAATTCTCAGTTCCATTATACTCTTATGGGACTACTACTGTATATGTGGTCCAATGTTGACCAATATGCAAGCAAGACGTATTCTGTATGGAGTATTGATAAGAAAATATCGCAATAAAAAGATTCAGCAGACTTATACTGTAAGTGTATGCATTATCTGTTCAAAAACTTAGCTCTTGTGTGATTGGGGGGTCTTAGGGATTGGAAGAATGTGCGTATTTAAGAAAAAACTAGACCCATTTTCATTTCTGAATTAGGATCTGTTTCTAGTTATTTACCGAGAAACATGTAAGGATGACCACTTTAGAGGGATTTTAGTGTCTGGGACTAGAATGACTGAGGAAGAACGCATTAGGGAACACAGAGGGCGTGGTATCCACCGCAGCCAACTACACTACATCAAACAGATCTGCTCTGGCCCAGACTCACAAGGGAATAATATTTTAACACCCAGGTATGAGACTCATAGAACAATAAAAAGTGTGTAAAATCTCCTCCAGCCATTATCACTTTTTAATATTTAAACAAATGTTTCATTTTAGAATACTCCTAAATTTATTCAAAAAGTTGCAAAAAAGGCACAGAGATTTTCCATGTACTTCAAACTTAGTTTTTGTTAGCATCTTACAAGACAACAGTCCATTTCTTACAAATAATAAAATAATATTTATATATTTTTACTCACTAAGCACCATTCTGTATTTGGATTTCATTATTTTCCCTTATCTCCTTTTCTGTTCCAGGATCTAATCCTGACTACTCTTGGTTATGATGGTTTCCCAGACTTTCTTTATTTTTCATGGCTCTGGCAGATTTGAGGAATACCATCCAGGTATGCAGTAGTATGTTTCTCAGTTAGGGTTTGTCTGACTTTTTCCCATGGTGAGGGCGGTATTATGAGTTTGGAAGAGAAATGGCAACATTGGACTGAGAACATACCACCTGAAGTATGACAGGAGGACACCACACAGTTGGTGGTGAATCTTCCTCCAAAGGTGATTGGGGACAGGCACAGTTTATTGAATAGAATGTCCTTTCATTGGTGTGTATTTTTGTCTGCTTGGGCAAAGCTCGGTTGGTTATAGCTATGTTGTTTTATCCCTAGGTTCTCTATTTTGTTCCATAGGTCCGTATGTCTACTTTTGTACCAGTACCAGGCTGTTTTGGTTACTATAGCTCCGTAGTATAATTTAAAGTCTCATCATGTGACACTTCATGATTTGTTCTTTTCACTTAGGATCACTTTGGCTATTCAGGCTCTTTTGGGTTCCAAATGAAGCTTAGTATTTTTTTCTAGATCTGGGAAACACAATGTTGGTATTTGGATGAAAATTGCATTGAACCTATAAATCACTTTGGACATTTTAACAATGTTTGTTCTACACATGCATGAGGTATTTTTCCATTTGTTTGCATCATCTATGACTTCTTTCATTGATATTGGTAGTTCTCCTAGTAGACATCTTCTACCTCCTTGGTTAATTATATTCCTAGGTATTTTATTTTCTTTGCAGCTATTATAAATGCTATTGAGTTCTTTATTTGAATTTCCACTTGACTATCATTAGTATGAGGAAATATTACTGATTTGTGTACATTGATTTTGTAACCTGAGAGATAGGTGAACTTATTTATTTTAGGAGGATTTTGGTGGAGTTCTTAGAGTTTATTAGATATGATAACATATCATCAGCAAACAGGTATAGTTCATTCTCTTCTTTCCTAATTAAGATGTTCTTTATTTCTTTTTCTTTTCTGATTACTCTGGCTAGGATTGCCAGTACTACGTTGAGTAGAAGCTGTGATAGAGACTAGGCTTATCTTGTTCCAGGTCTTGTAGGGACTGCTTTCAGCTTTTCTCCATTCAGTATGACGTTGGTGGTGGGTTTATCATATAGAGCTTTCATAATTTTTAAGTATGTTGCTTCTCTGCCTAGTTTGTTCAGGGTTTTTATGATACAAGTTTACTGGATTTTATCAAATGCTTTTTCTGCATCTAGGAGATTATGTGATTTTTGTGCTTCTCTTTATGTGGTGAATCACATTTATTGATTTGCACATGTTGAATCATCCTTGCCTCCCTGGAGTGAAGCCCACTTGATCATGGTGAATTAGCTTTTTGATATGCTGTTGAATTTGGTTTCCTAGTATGTTGTTGATGACATTTGCATTTATGTTCTCACAGGGACATTGATCTATAGTTTTATGTTATGTCCTTTCCGTGTTTTAGTATCATGGTCATGTAGGCTTCATAGAGTGAGTTAAGGAGGAGTCCCTTGTTTCAATGCTATAAAATAATTCCTGTTGGATAGGTACCAGTTCTTATGTGGTAGACTACAGGTGTTACTTTTCAGGTGTGAGGCTTCCTTTTCTTCTTTTCTTTGTCACTATGCAATCTTGCAGCCCATTACTAGGCTCTTTAGGCTTCTATTTGTTCCTGATTGAGGCTTGGGAGGTTGTGTGTTTTTAGGAATTGACCCATTTCCTAAAGGTTTTCCAGTTTGTGTGCACAGAGGCTTCACAGTATTTGGAGATGGTATTTTGCATTCTGTGATATCAGTTGTAATGTCTCCTTTGTCATTTCTGATTGCGCTTACTTAAATTCTTCCTCTTCTGTTTCTTCTAATTTGGCTACTTGTCTATCGATTTTGTTTATCTTTTCAGAGAACCAACATTTTGTTTTGTTGATCCTGTGTATTAGGTTTTTTTGTTTGTTTGTTTTCATTTTCAGTTGTGTTCTGAGCTTTGTTATTTCTTTTCTTCTGCTAGTTTGGGGCTTGGCTTGTTCTTCTTTTTCTAGTTCTTTGAGATGTGACATTAGGCTATTGATTTGTAATCTGCCTTTCTTTTTGAAGTACACTTTTAAGGCTACTGTTATTTCTTTGTTGACATCTAGTAGAGATTGTTTATGAACCTGGCAATTCCTGTTTTAGGTTCATGTATATTCAGGATTGTTATTTTTTCTTGCTTAATTCCTCCCTTTATTATATAATAATAATTTTTGTCTTTAGATGCCATTTTTTATTTGTTTGTTTCTGTTTTTTACAATAACTTTTTTTTTAAGTTGATTAATATGCAGTATAGGCAACTGAAAAACACAAAGAAGCAAAGAACAGTCATCCACAATCACAGCAGTTTATAGTCTGACGCACCCTTCTAGATCCTGAGTGTACACACACAGCAACCAGTTTTATGGGACTGAGATTGTAGATACCGTACAGTATGTATCATGCCTTTTCACACATCATGAATATTTACCAATCCAAAATCCCAAAACTCTATGAGTATTTTGATAACCAAGAATGCACCACATCAACTCAATCTGTTAGGAAAGAATGTAATCCTGCCTTTCTTGGGACGAAAATTTCATAGAAGACAAAAATGGCAACAAGCCTCTAGATAAAAGAACTGGCAGAGTTCCGATTAAAATACTGCATGCCAAAAAAAAAAAAAAATACTGCATTCCCTAATGCTCACTTTAAAATAAAACATGAGGCAACAGCATACATTGAGTATAATGTTTCTAAGATGGTCATCAGACCTATACCATTAATATATTAGCAAGAAGGTGTGTTTCACCAAAATACTCGATATATATTCTGACAGGATAGCCAGAAGGGATGTGCACACATAAATGGCTACCCTCAAAGTGTAAGTGTGAACACACCCGTGCATATCTCTCCTTCCACACTTCCTCTGCCCCTGTGCCACCAACCTAGTGAACCATTCCTGATACACACTGCTTCAGAGGTAGTGTAACAAGTCCATGTCTAAGATGCATCTTTTCTATTAATTATAACAAAAAGATATGTGCAAAATGGCTAATTTATTAGTTCTACTTTTTATCATGCATCGTCACCTCAGGACATCTCTGAAACTTCAATGTTGCTAAATAATGAACTTTGTCCATAATAAATACAGATGTTTTACTAAAAATGCTCATACAGACCTATGGTTATAATCTAAAACTGTCTTCTAGATATGGAGATGCTGGCAGAGAGCCCTTACCTTCACCTTCCCTCTTCTCCCTCTTCCTGCACTCCAGTGACTGAGGATAGGACTACATCCAGCTTCAAGAAGTGGATTGGCAGGTCCCTCCCAGAAGACAGTCCTTCCTAAAAATTCCCAAAGGACACATACAAAGGGATTCTTTTGACACCTTTACTTCAACATACTTCAAACATTAAGATTTGCTTATCTTCTAATCCACAGTCATATTTTTTTAAACAGCAATATCAACTAAAATCCTAATTTACATCATCTAGTCTTTCTAGATGATTAAAAAGGTTGCCAGTGTATGGCAAAAAGTAGGTGTTAGTAAAGATTAGTGAAGTAATACTAGATATATGTACTCATTAATCAATAAATTACACGTATCTCAAAGACCATAGAAAAAGTTAGGAAAGTAATACATTGAGTAGATTTTGAGTTAAAATTCTTAGGAAAGACTATTTGTAAAAACATGGAAGACTATTCTTAAAATATGGAAGTGAAATTACTAACATCTCTTCTAAGCATTATAGGTAGCACTGGGTTGGTAGAGGTGAGAAGGGGAAGTGGTCTAGGCCAGAATGTTCCAATTTCAAGGACACTTTCAAATTATAGCTTTTGTTATGAGTGTGCACTGTTTATTCAATGCTACTCAAGTGCTATTTGAAATATCTAGTCTTTCTAGATGTTAAAAGTGCACAACATATGTGCATGTAGTCTACCACCTGGACCCCTCCCTTCTAACATTCCCTGTTGTTCTTTGTTTCATGCTATGCTTTTGGGAAGTAAGTCACAAAGTATAGCCCACATTTAAAAGGTAGGTAGTTTATGCCACCTCTACATAAAGCATTTGGAGAATTCTTCTGCATGGAAGATTTGTCTCTTGCCCCCCATTTATTTATGTATTCAATGATTTATTCATATCAGTATGAATTCAGGAACAGGTATTTTATAGTTTAGGTTATGCTTTGGGTTATAATTCAAAGCTTTATTGTCTATGTATTTTTTCAGAAGTTAATTCTTGCTTTAGCCATTGGGAACTGTTGCAGCTGGCTCCTGTGTCCTGTGATCACTGACTTTTTACCTCTTTTTTACTGTCTGGCATGACAAGTTGTTCCAGGCATATCTGGCATATTCCCTGCCTCAGTCCTTGTACCTGCTATTTTTCTACTTAGCCCTACTTCCCTTACTTGGAGAACATTACTAGAAACCAGGATTTCAATGCTGAAAATCAAGTCATTTTCCAGATTATATAACTGAAGCTCAAAGAACTTAATGGATTTGTTCATGGTGCCAAAGTGACTAGCAGCAAAGTTAACACTGGAACACAGTGTCTTGATGCCTAAGATCACGGCTCCTGCCTTGCCCCTCACTGTCCAGGGCATACAAGCAAGAAGTGTGCCCTTCATTCTGTGGTGGGCACATTCCCAGTGTCCTGCAGTTACGTGCATTTGTGTTCATGCGGGACTTTGAATCCCTGCCATGAAAGAGAAGATGAAAGTGAAAGAAATATGGTTATCCTGATAATGACAGAGAAAACAATGAAGAGCCATTTCCTCAAGCAGGGTAAAGTTTAGGTTACACAGAAAATAGTGTTTAGGTCCTTTTATGCTCAGAAAACCCACTGTGCAATTTACTTGTGCACTGGTTTATCCCTTCCAGGATACCTCTCAGTTTATCCCATTCCTCTTAAATGTGTATCTTTGAAGATGTGTCAACCCAGAGCATGGATACCTGAAACACCTCTATAAAAATGACCCTTCTGGCTAGAAATAAAACTACAGATGTTGGCATGGATGTGGAGAAAAGGGAACACTTCTGCACTGCTGGTAGGAATACAAGCTAGTACGTTCCTTCTGGAAGGAAGTGTGGAGAACATTCAGGAATCTAAACGTAGACCTGCCGTTTGATCCTGCAATTCCTCTTCTAGGTATCCAAAGGACCAAAAATCATTTGGCAATAAAGATATTTGCACCAGATTGTTCATTGTAGCTCAATTCATAATTGCCAAGTCATGAAAGAAGCCTAAGTGCCCATCAACCCATGAATGAATTAATAAATTGTGGTATATGTACACCATGGAATACTATGCAGCATTAAAAAAAAAATGGAGAACTTATCCCTTTTATGTTTACATGGATGGAGCTGGAAAATACTCTTCTTAGTAAAGTATCTCAGGAATGGAAAAATATATATATCCAATGTACTTAGTACTACTGTGAAACCAATTTATAATCACTCACCCTTGCATATGAAAAATGAAACACAACTATAGCCTTGGGAAGGAAGGGGGTGGGTCGATAGAGGGAGGGTTAGTAGGGGGACCACATCTATGGAGCATATTGCAAGTACAAGTTGTGTTTCATTTGTGTAGGACACAAATGTCTTAATGATGTAATTGGGTAAATGAGGTGAAGGCTATGTTGTTTAGTAGGATATAAGCACTCCAATTTGTACAAATAATCAACACATTGAATTCCATAATGGCATAAATGTATTTATGATCTATGTACAGATGACTTAATAAAAAAAGAAATTTGAAATTTATTATAAAATAATAAAACCTAATACAAATTCTTCCTTTTGGGGGAGACATAGTGTACTTTCCTATGATATTTGAGATGTGTGTAATTTATTGATTAATGAATACATAAAATATTATCAAATACTGAAAATTCTTTCTTGTCACAGGTCAAGCATGGTACACCTATCACCCGATTATACATAATATATAGCCCAATTTTATATTTTAAAAATCAGTAGTTTATTCTAGGTTCACTTCTTTTCTCATCTATTCATTGCATGTTCCCCGTAGATTCCATACATTTGATAAATAGCTATGAGTAATGCATTTTACTGAGTAATACCATTAGTTATTACTGAGACTATTCTAGCCATTATGAATGATACATAATACATCCCAGATCTTGATCAAACAGTACCCTAGGATATAATTTGCTGTTGACCTCCTTAGCCCCCAATATGCTGTAGCATACACCACAAACATTATGCAAGCAAGCATTGTTTAAACAAATTAATAGTCAATCTCAGCAATGTTGGGCATTTATAGTTTCCACTGGTAATTGTTTCAATTAAAGTATTTACATGGTAATTGGTCAATAATGCAAATTCTGTGTGAGAAAGACTTTTCATAATTATTTCTGCATGCCTGTCAATATCTTTGCACTTTTGATAATAAACACTGTAAATTAAAACAAGCCTATGACTGTGTGAAGGCTCTTATGTATGTTAAAACTGAAGAAGTAGTGAAATATGTCATCTAAAAGACCAAAGTAGATGCCATTTTGCCAGCTAACATGGACCCTAAGATTGAGGAAATGAATGTCACCTGTGGGCCCAAGAGCCCTGTGTTCCATTCAGCTGGTGTGGTTCCTATAGCTACAGGGAAAATTAGACCCTCACTAGACTCCCTGCTAATAGCAGCTATCAGGCACATCGTCAGTCAGACCCTTTCTCACTCTGGTTTACAATCCAGACCACTATAACTATAATTCTGACTGGCCAGAAGATGGGTCTTACAAACATTTTTTTTTTTTTTTTTTTTGAGACAGAGTCTCATTCTGTCACCCTGGGTAGAATGCCATGGCGTCATAGCTCACAGCAATTTCAAACTCCTGGGCTCAAGCTCCTGGGTTCAAGCAATCTTCTTTTCTCAGGCTCCTGAACAGCTGGGACTATAGGCACCTGTCACAACACTCAGCTAGTTTTTCTGTTTTAGTAGAGATGGGCTCTCACTCTTGCTCAGGTCTTGAACTCCTGAGCTCGAGCAATCCACCAACCTCAGCCTCCCAGAGTGCTAGGATTACAGGAATGAGCCATTGTGCCCTGGCCTTTATAAACATTCTTTCCTGATAAGCAACTGTAGATCTCAAGCCAGTTTTGAGCCAGTAAAGAGGGTGCACAAACCATCTTTGTTTCCTATACTTCACCTTCTAATGTCAAGAGTCAAATTCCACCTCATTTGAATGCTACAACCCCTCCCCAAAGTGAACATGGGATATGAGTTTCCCCATTGCACACACTCAACTCCCCTCATGAATATGTATAGCTTTCCAGCTTCCCCCAAACCTGCGGAGTATGTATGACGGAGTCACAAAAACCAAACGGGCCCTTTCTCTCTTTGAGGAGAGCACACCTTCCGTCCACACTGGAGACTACATCTTCCCAGTTTACAAATGGTATTAGCAATAAATTTCCCCTTTCTACTATTCAGCCATTCTAGTGATATTTTAGATGACAGACATCTCTAAGGTGACATTTTCTGGCAAAGTTACAGCTGTTGGTCACCTCAGTTAGTCCTAGTAATGAAGACAGCCTTAACAGTTCAAGTTTTTTTTTTCCTAAAATGGAGATCATATTTGAAATACATTTGCTAAAAGCAATTTCTGTCAAAGAAAAAAACTTGCTAAAATTTATGTAAATTATTTGACTTTAAAAATGTCAGTTTTTTCACCTTTTTATTGTTTTTTAATTTTATTTTAAATGGACATTTTTGTGTGGGATTGCAATTAATGCCAGTGTATAATGTTTATGTCGATTACTGATCCAATTGCAATCCATTTACTGCCATGTAGTACCAGTTATCTAATGTGGGCAAAGCTTCTCACTTAGTACTAAAAACAATCACATCTCTCCTTACATTTACAGTGGTCATCAATATCTATCTCCATATTCAATTTTTTAGAACACTTTGTGAAGAAATATGGTCAGCGTTATAGCTAAAACTTTTTAGTAATAGGCCGTTTCTTTTACTGGCTTATGCTAAATAAAGCTAGCTGATGTGAAAGGCAGTATCTTCAAGGAGCGTAGCTGACTTTTAGTCCCCATAATACAGATATTTCTATTTTCTTGATTCACATAAATTGAACATACTTAAGATTCTTTCTAAATCCATTTATCTCCAATCCCAAATAGACAAGAATCATTGTTTCTTTTATAACCCTTTTTGTCTGTCCGCAACCTTCATAGTGAGTGGCTGAATTTGGAAGACAGCAGATGTCCATCAGGACATTGAAGGAACTTTTCCAGCTGGTCGTCATAAACCTTTAACCATATACCCCAAACCCCAGAGGAGCTGATGTAACTGTACTGGTTGGTGGTATTTGTGTAAAACAGTGCATCTTACTATAGATCTCTGGAGTTGTGCACTTTCTGAAGTCAGAGAAAGTTTCTCAGAGTTAATTTCTCAGTGGGAAAAAATACACATACTGAAAATGGGCCATCCTCAAGTTCATTCTTAAATTTTAGCAAACTTTAATATTTTTCTTCATTCTCGCCTTATCATTTTTAAAGGCTAAGTAAACTTCTTTGGTTTTAGTTTAATTTCTTTATGGAAGTTTGAGTCCTGGTTTCTGAGTCTTTGTAAGAACCTCTTTGGCAGGACAGAATAAGATGCCCCAGATCAGTGTTCTCAACCCTCCTAATGCCGCATACAGTTCCTCATGTTGGGGTGACCCCCAACCATAAAATTATTTTTGTTGCTATTTCATAACTGTAATTGTGCTACTGTTATGAATCATAATGTAAATATCTGATATGCAGGGGACCCCCAAAGGGGTCATGACCCACAGGTTGAGCGCCGCTGCCTCAACAGAAGGGAATGAGATCCCAAAACTAATCATACTGAGATGAACCTATGAAAAAAGGTAAGGGCATTTGTGAAACTGAACTAAAAGTCGGTCCCTACCTTCAAAGTTCTGGTGAGTGCTCAGCACCCTGAAGGCTGAGCTCTAGGTTGGGGTCTGGCATTTTAGTGTTCTCTGAATTGACATTTAGGCTAACTTCACTGATCTGTAAAGATTTCATTTTCCTCTTTGAGGATTAGGTGAAATTTTTCCCAACAAACAAAGGACCATGCTAGTGATATACTCCACAGTTGCTTGTTTTCCTTTTGGTCATTGGTGTGTTGTGAAAATAATAACTATCCACAGTTATTCTGATAGCAGTTGTATCCTGAATAGCTGCATGCTCAGCTTTGGAGGATTTTGAACCTTACCCATATTTTCTAGGGGAAAGATCTGTATCAAAATTTTATCTTCTCAGAGCATGTAAGAAAAAATACTAAACTAGAACGTTTTGGTATACTATAGTAATACAAGTTTTAGAAATGGATGTGTAGTAAAAGTGTTCTCCAGAGAGAATCTGGGCACAGCAACAAGCCCAGTACTGGCAGAACCACACAGAATGACACAGGAGTCCCTCCTCTTCTCTCTTCTGGCTTTCTAATGCCATTGCAAGTCTCTTTTCCATGACCTGTCTGTCCAAGGTCAAGTGCTTAGTTGAATGTCCATGAAAGCAAAGTCTGGCAAACTATAGCCTGTAAGCCAAATCCAGCACACTGCCTGTTTTGACCGATAAAGTTTTATTGAAACACAGTCCCGTTCATTTACACCTTGCCTACAAAGCAAAGTGGTAGCCAAACAGAGCCCAGTGAACCCAGGAAGCCTAAAATCTTTTCTATATGACCCTTTGCAGAAAGAATTTGCTGACCCTGAGCTGAAGCATTAACTGATAACTTCAAATTTTCAAACACCGAGGTGTTTTGCTGACCGTTAAAACCAGGACTGATCATATACATCACTTATATTTCTTGATTGAATAAAATGGCATTTCAACCCTCAGACCATTTTCTCATTTTCACTCTGCAAAGAGAACTATGTGCAACATATTAGGGAAGGAAATAAATAGCCCAGCAGGAAGGGAAGTAGGAAGAGGTCATCTGACTCCATTACTTTTCTGCACATGAATGACTCAAAAAACCCTAAGAACATCATGGGTAGCAGCATCTGGGGATAGTTACGCTCATCAATACTGATGTTGCAAAAAGAAACAGACGTCTCCACTGCAGACTTGGGCTCCTCTGTACACACACACACACACACACACACACACACAGAGAGACACACACACATGCAGAGCTAGCCTGCATCCACACCAGCCCCTCTCCTCTTTGTTAAGTCCACTCAGGTGCTGACCACCAGCTGGCGCAAATGACAGATGACGCTAACTTTCAACAGATGTCTTTCTGACCCCCAAGATAATGGAAATGACAAATAATAACTTTGTAATTACCTTAACTTCAACCAAAGCAGAAGCTGAAAAATAACCAGATGAGAACCACAGGGAACATGTGGGCCTGACTTCCCCATTAAGCATGTTTAAGTGTCCCCCATGCTGCGCAGCTCAGGAGCCGTGCCAGGAGCGCAGGGAAGGCGGCCGAGCACGCACCCAACCATAAATCTTCCCGGCCCCATGATAAACAAACAAGATTTCAGCATCTGCACGCACAGCTGACTTGAAATGGAGAAATGAAGATTAAATGGGAACTAGGGCACCGTCAGAGCTTGGAGTTTTATAATTCCTTGGATCCCATAAAGTCCTCTAATTAAAAATACATTTTAAATGCTCACATTTCATTTTCTTGTCTGTTTTCTGGGACTGGCCCATGAAAAGAAACAATAAGAAAGGCCCAAAAAGGCAAATAGAATTTGGCCTGATGAGAGCAGCATTTATTTTTGCTGATATTCTTGGTTTGGGAAGTGGTTTAGGAAAGTGTCCCGAGATACAGGGCACCGTTTCTAACCTGACCAATTCTGGCATGATGTCCTGGACTTCCTGCTCTGAAGCCAGGAGAGATTTCTGAGCACATTGAGACTTTGCTTTATTTTTTAAATTCTGAAGCATGTTTGAGCCAAGTCTTTGAATAACCACCCAGGTGTGAACTTGTTAGTTTCTCTACTCCTAGATTGAAATCAACCCATCCCTGGAAGAAACAGTTCTCCCTTGTGATGGTTAATTTTACGTGACAACCTGACTGGGTCACAGAACATCCAGACATTTAGTCAAAGAGTATTCCAGGTGCTTCTTGGAAGGTTTTTACTTCTGTGGGAGTAAACCCACATGAGTAGACTGAGTAAAGCAGATCGCCCTCCCTAACGTGAGAAGGCCTAATCCAATCAGGGCCAAGCCCAATACAGTGGAATGACTGGCTCTCCCTGGGTAGGAGAGAATTCTTCCTGCCCAGTGGCTTTTAAATTAAAACATTGGCTTTTACTCTGCTTTTGGACTTGAACGGCAACATTAGCTCTTCCTGAGTGTAGAGCCAGCTGACCCTTGAACTAGAGTCCCATCATGAACTCTTTGGGTCCCCAGTTTGCTGACTCACCTGCAAATCTTGGGTCTTGCCAGTCTCCTTGTCCCACAAGCTGAGTCCCTACAATGCATCTTTTTCTGGTAGATTCATCCTGTTGGCTCTGTTTTTCCAGAGATCCTGGTGAATATATCTGAAGTTAGAATCCTAGGACATGTCTGAGATGGCAGTGGTCTTACTTTTGAAATTTTCCCTGTAATGTGCTCCCAGTGATAATATTTAGGGCCCCATGTAACCCCAGCAGAGCAAATCATATGAAGACCACTGCATGATCACCTTTTGGAAGTGAAATACCTCCATGTGATCCAATCATCTTCAGTGGGTACAGCTGGGAGTTCTCCCATCCTCAGAGTACCTCCTCCCCGATTGGCCTCCAGCCTGTCCAGGTCCCCCACGAAGCGTGGTGCACAGCCGTCTGCACCTGCAGGGGAGCAGCAGAGCTTCCTGGATTCTAGTGCTGTGTATCTACCACCTTTGCAGCTTATGTTGGCATTAGTTTCTCTGCTGATTACATTCATTTTTTTTTGACCCATTAGCCTGAATACTTCTGCTAAATTAAATGTTTCTGCTCAACTACATTTTTTTCTTTGTGCAGTAAGTTGTTCTGTTTTTTGACCTACAGAAACATTCTTAAGCTGTAGTTTCTCCCTTAGATCCACATTTCTAGAACCCTCTTCCATGGAGGCTTCAGAACCAATTCAGTGGGATGTCCAGAGATGCCTCCCTAGAGGCAGATCCCACAGTGGCAGGGATTTCTATTTGTTTTATTCACTACTGCATACCCAGTGCCTAGAATCGTCTCTGGCACCTAGCGAGTTCTCTACAAATGTTTCTGAATGAATGAATAAAGGAATTTTTTGTTGGTTTTTTTTTTTTTTTTTTTTTTTTTTTTGAGACAGAGTCTCAAGCTGTCACCTTGGGACAGCTCACAGCAACTTCAAACTCTTGGGCTTAAGCGATTCTCTTGCCTAATTCTCCCAAGTAGCTGGGACTACAGGTGCCCACCACAATGCCTGGCTATTTTTTAGTTGTAGTTGTCATTGTTGTTTAGCTCGTCTGGGCCAGATTGGAACCTGCCAGCCTGGATGTATATGGCTGGCACCGTAACCACTGTGCTACGGGTACCGAGACAATAAGGAATCTTGAATGTGGCGTGTCCCAGTTCTCCAGCTGCAGTGAGCATACTACAGCCCCCTCTCTAATTTCTGCCCGTGGCAGTGCCTTTGCTTCTTGAGTCAACTACAACTCAGTGAACCACTCAGGAGGGGGCTGCCGATCATCTGTAGGCTGGGCAAAACACCCTTGCCTGCACTCCCAGGACATCTGTGTCACTATTGCAGACAGTCATAAAGGGTGACAAGGGCACTCCCTCACAGAAGAGTCCAGAACTGTGTGACCTTGCATCCTAAGCGCACAGCCCCAGGCTCAAAGCATATCAGGTCCTCAGCTGAATGAATTGCATCCTACCAAGCAGGTTGCAAATGGTGGGAGAGGAAAGGCACCTAGAGGGTGGGGGCAGGGCTGCACTCCAGGTCAAGTGATCCAGAGAGCAGAGGCAGAGAGCAGGGCATGCTGCTTGTGTCTGGAGGATCGCGAACCAGGTACTCAGAGCACAGGAAGGGATGGAGGGGCTGAGGAGAGCTAGACTAGAAGGCTGTTCAAAACTCTGAGGTCAGTGACTTGCCATCTGGCCTCCTGCCTACCCAGTGTTACCCTTCTGAGTCTGCCAGCCAGCAACAAATGAGGTGCGTCTTCCCTACTGTTCTCTGAGGGTCCCACATCTCACGCGTTGCTCTGCCCCCCCCCTTCATCAACAATAGCAGAGCTGCTGAGCTCAGCACACACTATCTTGTTAGCAAAGTTTTCCCTTCAGTGCTCCCTCATCCCAACTCAGGCTCGCTAATGCTGATCTGCTAAAACAACTTGCTGTCCAGATGTAGATTCCGCATCTGAGTCAGGAGCTCTGAAATCTGTGCCTGAGCTGTGAAAGCATGCTGGCTGGCAGATGTGATGTGGATTTGCCTGTAGCACATTTATTCAAACACTCAAACGCCCCCAATAAAAATAGCTCACCATTGTGGATTCATGCTGCAGACCAGGATGGTTCCACGTTCTCCACACCTATCCCTCACACCAGACTCGGTACTTGTGCCTGAGGCTGAGTCAGTGAAAACAAAGAGCAAGGGCAAATGAGTTGATGGAAAGGAAAGTGAAGTTTATTAATTTTCAGCAAATGAAGAGGGCAGTGACCTAGCATCTCAAAGACTTCCACCCTGGTTTAAGCAGAAATACAGGGCTTTTTAAAAGATGAATTTTGGCGGTTAAGGATAAGGTCTACAGGAACTAGTATCTCATGTTGTGGCTTCAGGCTATTGTTCTTTAACTGTAATTGGTGGTTTCCATTGACCTTATCACCAGTGAGCCTTGTTCAGACAATGCCCCTGAGTCATCCCCAGTGGTGTAAGGTAGAAAACAAACAGCAAAGAGCCTTTCCTGTCCCTTTGATTACTGGCCTCAGGCAGGAATGCAGGTTTTAATTCTCCACAATGGTGGGAGTTTTATAGAGACAACTCATAAAACATTTCTTTGCCCTTTTCCTGACCTTTACCTATGTTATAGTAGATACCATCATGATCCCCATTTTCTAGATGAAGTCCTTGCAGCACAGAGAGGCTAGGAAAACTCTCTATGATCACATAGCTGACCAAAGCCAGAGTTGGGATTTTTTTTTTTTAACATAGCTCCAAAATCACTGTCATATAGCACTTCTTTAAATTAGGCAAGAAATATAGTACCTGGAGAGAGGAGGGCTTCTAAAACTTACTTTGCCACAAATTGTGAACTTGAGTAAGTCAGAACCCCATGAAATTTAGTTCCTCTCTCTGTATAAGAGAGTTTGCACAGAAGAGCAGACTTCAAACATTTTTACTTCCATAGCTCCTGCAAGAATTTTTCAGGAATATTGGATCCTATTGTACATTTTAAGAAGACATCTACATTTTCAACAATGTTTAAGTATTTGCAAAGAAATTACCTCCTAGAATGTTATAAATATGGATTCTTAGGTAAAGCTCTTCTGTCTTTCTTTTAATATAGGTAGTTTGGCTCTCTTTGTCTCTCTGCTTGCATTTTCTATCCTTTAACTTTCAATCTATCTGTGTCTTTTGATCTAAACTGTGTTGTACAAAGCATATAATTATATCTTGTTTTTTAAAAAGGAATCTAGTCTGATGATCTGTGTCTTTTGACTGGAATCTCTAATACATTCACATTTAATGTGATTATTGACATGGTTGGATTTATGCCTGCTATTTTTTCATTTTTTTCTATATGTCTTATGTAGCTTTTATTGTTATTCACTGTTCCACCTTTACTGTCTTTTTGTGTGTGCTAAGCCAATATTTTTAGTTAGCAGTTTTAATCATCTGTTGAGATTTTAACTATGAACTTTTTTTGGTAACTTTCAGAGTGGTTTGCACTAGGGGTTACAGCATGCATCTTGAGTTTATCACAATCTACTTCAGATTAATACTGACCTAATTCTTAAAAAATACAGCTACATTCCTTGGCCTTCTTTCCTCTGTTATTGTCACATATATGACATCTGTCTACGCTATGAACATAATAATACAGTGTTATAATCATTGCTTTAAACAATCTTGTAGCTATTTTTAAGAAAAAATTATAAATAGTGAGAACATTTTATCCCCACCATTTGTCATTTTTCTGCTCATCATTCCCTCTTTCTGCTTTTGGCTAAATATCTAGTGTCATTTCCTTCCAGTCTAAAGAAGTTTCTTGCAGAACAAATGTTTTAGTAAAAAAAATTCTCAGTTTTTGTTTATCTGGGAAAGCCTTTATTTTGCCTCATTTTCAAAGGACAGTTTTGCTGAAAAAAGAATCTTTGATGACCAGTCCATGAATTTCTAGAACCTACTAAGAGAGAGGCCTTTAGAAATTGGGAAAGCATTTTCCCAAAGATGTGTATTCTGGGGAAATTCAGTTGCTATGAAGAAAATATAGTCTAGCAAAGTTGCAAAACACTATTTTCTTCACAATGGAATGTCTCAGAGTCTCAAATGCATTATAATATATGTCTTGACTCAAAGAAGAAGGCAGAGCATGCAATGCTTGCAGAGCTCTTTTGACCATAAGAGATTTTTCTCCTGAGTGTCTCCTATTACTGGTGATCATTTATAAGCAATGTGGTCAACACCGTTAATCTAGCTGGATAAGTAAGTAAACTGAGGTCCAGGAAGGAACCGAGTGTGACCCAACGGGTGAAGCAGTGAGTGGCACAGTGAAAGACAGAAAAAAAAAAGCTGGAGAACTGCATTTTCAGCAGCCTACAGCAAGGATTATGTTATGAGAAAAGAAAGACATCCTTTTAGTGAGGGTTGTGACATTTAAAATAATCATGAAAAAATGCTGCAATTTATTTATTATCGGGTGTTTTGTTGTTGTTAACTATTGCCCTGCATTTAACCCCACAGCTTGATAAGTGACTGGGAACTTTGTTATCTTCTCCTAATGCACCTTAATGCTTGACTACTATAGTTCACACTGAATAGAGGAGAATATTCTGCCATTTAAACTTCCCTATTTCATAATTACATTTTGATTGCTGAGGCATTATCAGGGCATCCTGCAAAGCTCAACTAAGGCAAACCTAATTCTTCTTTTATACCAATCCCAGGAGGAGTTTAACTTGAAAACAGTAAAATTTATTTTTGAGTCTCTAAATTATTTTAAATACTTACTGGCCAGATTTTATGCACTGTATACAAGGGAGAAAACAGATGATCAGAAATTTCTATTTTATCTTCCTTTCTAAAGAGGGCAAGGAAAGGCACAAAGCTTAGAGGGGTTGGCTATGTCATCTGGCAGGTGACAGCAGGGAATTGAAGCAAGCAGAGCAAACAGGTGTAGCGTTACACTCAGTAGGTGACAACCCTTCAGCTGAGAGAGGTGAGAATCAGACTATGTTTTCTACAGGATTAAAATTCTTAGTATGATTAACATGCGTTGAGCTCTTTCTATAAGTCATTTTATGCACACAACAATCTGATGTGGTAGCGTTATTAATTATCCACACTATAAAGACCAGGAAACTAAGCTTAAAAGACTAACCTTGACACACTTAGGTCTCCCCTGAGAGCTTACTTGACTCTCTATCAAGGTTTCCAACTACTGTTCTACATTCTGATAACCAGCAACAAAGATTCTTTGCTTGATCAAATTTTAGTTTTGTTCTCCTGAACGAGAGTCTACCAATGCCAAGCATTGACCTATTTCAGTAAGGTATTCATGACAAATGTGGTCCTTTGTCCCCAAAGAGACCCCTCCTCCCCCAGAAACCACACTGCCTAGGTCCTATAGAGTGAAATCAGGTTCAGGTTCAGGTCAGATTTCAAGACTAAGTTAAAAAAAAAAAAACAGGTAAATTCTGCATTGCTCTCTTGGAATACATGTTCAGAGGAAACTGGCTACCATCTGAGAAGTCTGTCCTGAGACCTCCTTGCTATGAGGAAGCCCAAAGTAGTTTGCCATGTGGAGAGAATATTCAGACAGAGGAAAATCCCAGCCAACCCCCAACTGCTCCACGCTGCCCATGGGAGGCACCAGATGTGTGCAGCAAGAAGCCATCATGAACATCCAGCCTGGTTCAGCCTGCAGATAACTCCAGCTCCATTCACCACCATCACCACAATGACTAAGTTAATAGAAAGAGTTAAGGGAGCCATTTAAGTGCTATGCACAATTTATATCCTTTTTCTGGCTTTATTAGCACATTAATGTTGACTAAGTGTAGACTGTAAGTGCTCGTATGGTAAGTATAAAAACTAAATTTGCACAGGAATGTTGCATATTGCATACTGCGGTTGAGTTAGAAATTTCATTAACAGCGCAAGGAATATTTTTATGAGTGTCCATGAAAGAAACAAAGAATAAAATTTGTATCCCCTTTAAAATTTTATAACTGGAGTTATACTGTACATTAAGTAGATTGGTTCCTAATACAGCCAAAGTAAAGTGACGAAGTGTTGACTTGTGCTCTGTCTATAAAGCTGCAGAGACCAGAATCATGTGAAACGACACCCTGTTCTCACTACAAGAGCCTGTTCAGAAAGCCGGGTAGATGCACATGACATTTTCCACACTGGGGCTTTCCCTGTGACTTCTAGTACCTTCCCTAGTCACCACAAAACAGCTTACAATTGTTCAAATTCCTGATTCTGTAAAATTTATACTTTTATACTAAAATTATCTCTTTTCTGCCACACTTCCCTTCTTACCCAATAGATAGCAGGCTAAATGCATATCTTTATTGCCCTGTTCACCATTTATCACATAGTAAACATTCTAGCTTTACCTGGCACAACTAAGCCATAAGCTATAGGCAAATGTCATTTCTCAATTCCCTTTTATAACCCCTGCAGTGTCTAGCTTTGCATGTTAAAAACTCTTCAATGAATACTTATTACATGAAGGAATGAGAAGAACACACAAAATGCTTGAAACATACTGCATTTTGTTTTCCAGATCCAAATGCTGATAGGATTGCCAGTAAGTTGAATGACAAGTGCTTCATCCTTAATCTCTGATTTGTCTGATAGCTCTACACTTTATTCTCACATTGTATCCCATCTATACACTGAGCCAGATTCTTTGGGAAGGTAGGGAAGGAAAAATAACATCTTTTCCTCTCCCATTATAAGTTTCTTGGAAACACCAATTACAAAACACAGATTAACAGGAGTGAAGTCTAGAAAAATGAATTTAACACCAGTTTTATGTGACACAAGAGACTTCAGAAATGAATACTCGGAGGACCCAGAGAAAACTGTGTATTTTAATGCTTAGTTTCAGGGAAGAATAGGCAGGCATGCAGAAGTATGATTGGTCAGAAAGGATTGGATCTGATGGTCAGTAGCAAAGTGGGAGGAACTTAGCAAAGCCTGTGAGTTCTGACTTTCCTTCATGTGTCTGTGTGTTCACTTCTGTCCTCAGGTTTAGGACAGAGGACCTGACCTGCTTTCAGGGAAGATAAGTCAGAGAATTCTTTAATGGTCTGTTCCCTCACAGAAAGGCAGAAAAAGGCCAGAGCGTGACCTTCCAGCTGCCATAGTTTGGGGTAGCATGTCCTGCATCCTGTCATGGATGAAAAGGCTTCGTGGCTTTTCATGGGACTCACTCACAAAATGGTGTAACTGGCTTGATCAGAGCATAGAGTGTTAGGCCTCTGACATCAAAAGGTCACCCATGGGATGGATATTCACACAGTCCAGTTGAAGGGCTGGTGATACTCGTTGGCTTGAACTGGACAACAGCTGACTCTAGGTTCCTGAAAAACAACTTAAGCAACTGTTACCATGATGATATATTATCAGAAATGTTATCCATAAGAAAATAAGGGGGTGTTTAGTTATATATCGCCCAGCTACATGTCTTTTCACTATGTCACTTTTAAGATCAACTAGAAGCAAGTGAGTAAAAGAAAGTGAGATGAATGAATCAATAAACTGTGGTGTATGTACACCATGGAATACTATGCAGCCCTAAAGAAAGATGGAGACTTTACCTCCTTCATGTTTACATGGGTGGAACTGGAAAATGTTCTTCTTAGCAAAGTATCATAAGAATGGAAGAAAAAGTATCCAGTATACACAGCCCTATTATGAAACTAATTTATAGTTCTCAAATGAAAGCTACAACCTAATTCTAGCCCAAGAATATGGGGAGGGGGTGGGGGGGGGAGGGCAGATGGGCGGATGGGTGATGGGAGGGTGACTGGAAAGGTCACCTATATGGTCTGTCTAACAAGGGTACAAGTGAACTTTTCTAGAACTAGAGTATGAATGTTTTAACACAATAACTGAGTAAATGACACGAAGTCTATGTTAACCAGTTTGATGAAAATATTTCGGGTTGGATGTGAAAACACTACACTGTATGAGGCAGGTTAAGTCTGGGGGTCTGATCGGGTCAGCCTTCAGCTTCATGTGTGAGTTATTAAGTCTTCATAAAACATTACATCAGCTTTACTGGTGACCAGTGATTCAAACAACTGACATGGATATGTATTATGTGCACTGAAAAAGAATTTTAGTATAACATTTAATCTTGTACTAAACACAGATGTTTTGCAATATCTTCCATATTATTCCAAGACCTTTGCCTCTTAGTTGATAACACAGGAATGTTTTATCCATCCACAAATAGGAAAACTTGATTCCTATGATTCTAGCAAGCCCACGATCAAAGGAAAAACACAGCATCAATATCCATTCTGCAATATCACAATCCACGCCTGAGAGTCACACCACCAAATGCTTTAACACTTGAAGCTTTGAAATAAGCAACCTATCAGGGGCTCTCTGACTGTCAGAACAAGTGCCACTAACAGGTTTGGCATTGTAAACAGAGCGTGCACACACACACACACACGCAAACACACTTCTTTCCGCAGTGTGCTGAAATATAGTGTGGAGGAGACCGGGCTGGGAGGAAAGACCTCTATTTTACTCTCTTCAAATTCTCTAAGTTTCCTCCATACCCTAATGCTTGTGCACTTCACTGCTAACCCCTTTTCTCTCACCCTTAACCTTATTTTCACTAATGTTCTCCAAGATTCAGAAAGAAGAAAATCAAGGGAGAAAAGGCCCTTTTTATTAAAAGGCAAGAGAGCTCCGAAGTAGGGCTGATTGTGGACTGTTTCCACTGAGCCTAAGGTGGGAAAACTGAGGCTGGCATGAGTTGTGCGATGGAATGTGGCAAACACAAGGGGACCGAAATCCACGTGGTGCCTTGAGAAAAGTGCACAGAGGAGACTCAGGAAGGAGACTAGCCAAGGTCAAGAAATGTATTTTGCTATGGGATCTGGGATTTTAGCAACATAACCCTCAAAAAAGTGGAGTTCCATATGCATGATACTCAATGTGTTTTCTCTCTCCACTACACTCTTCTTTTCAGAAGTAATTTCTTAACCTGAGCAAAATTTTCAGAGGACATATTGACAGCTCTGGGTAAAACTTTCAAAGTTATGTTATGGTGGTAATAATGTGACAGAAAAAATTAAGTCAGCCCACTCTCATTTCCATACAATCCCTGGAACGCAGCTTGATGGGGCTACTTAAAACATGTTTCTCTGTTTTTCAAGCCACTGAGCCCTCCCTCTGTCCTCCAAAAAAGAAACGGTAAGAGTGTTGGAGATATTTTGTGGCAGAGCAACACTAATCTGTGCCATCTTTACAGTTAGGGTTTGTTAGCCTCAGGAATTCCTTCTATTTTGCGGATGGGTACTTGGCATCCTGGTTCTGGAGATGGGAAGGCAGCCAACACAGAGCCCCTCCCACCACAGAGCGATCACGCCACCTGTTTCATCATGGCCTGCCCAAAAGCCGACCCTTCCCTCCTCAGACACTGCTAATTCACCAGCACCTTCCTCCCTCCTCAAATCAGAGACGAGCTCACACTCCCGCATCTCCGGCACCTGCGCCAGTTACTGCATCTTGCTGTAGATCCCGCCCATGTCCATGCGTCCCAGCTCTCTTTGGAAGCTGTCTACTCTTTGAGGCAGGCTAGTTGATCTTTGTATTACCCTTAGATTTTAATATACAATGGGTTTTTGTGCCAGGCACTATAGTGAAGCTGTTTAGTGCATTATCTCAGTTGTAAAGGCGCCATCATGACAGCTGTCCCCGGCTCACCCATACACCCACCAGCCTGGTTATTGCAATGCCCCCAGCACCTCCAGCTGCCAGGACCCACATCTCCTTGCCAAAGGCTTACTTTGGAATCTATTCAGTCAGATCGAAGTGTGGACATATCATGTTTGTTTCCAACACCTTTTCCCCAACAGACCTCAATCATGACCGATGAGAGTTGGTGTATAAATCTCCCAGCTACCTTTCCCCTCTGGTGGGATGACACTGAGGCAGGGACTCTCTGCACCAGGTCCCAGGGTTCCATAGCTCATTAGTTCTCAAAGTTGAGAGCACATGAAAATCACCTGGAGGGCTTGTTGAACCGGATTGTCGGGACCACAGGAAGGGTTTCTAATTCAGCAGTCCAACAATTTGTATTTGTAACTGGTGTCAAGGTGATGCTGGCACAGTGAACCACAAGCCACACTGTGACAATCAGCCACTGCTCCAGGTGTCTTAGCCTACCCATCATGGGCTCCCTTCTCTCCCCCACTCCCTGCTCCTTACTGGTATTTTCCAGAATCATCTCACAGTAAACTGTATTCAATCCTTATTTGGGAGTCTGCTTCCATGGAAACACAAAGCAAGACAACCACTCTCCAGATAGTTATTATTGCCATGATACCCATGAAAATCTCACTGTATAGGGAGACTGGACTGCCTGGCTCGCTCTTCCCAGTGGAGCAAATCTAGCATTAACCACCACAAGATACTGCTTCCCTGGCATAAAGCTCTCCATATAAAGTACTCTGTGTTAGCAAAATTAAATTCAGTGGTATAACTGATCAACTATCTCACAAGTACTGGAATCAGAACCTATGGATATTGTTTGGATCTCTCAGAGGTATCACTTCGAGTATTTCTTGTTTAAGCGAGTCTCTCAGCACCTGGAGAGCAGGATTAGCTTGGTCTGAATTGACACCACGGTCTCCTGGTGAAACTCAGATTTCCTGTTGCACTCTGAAAACTCAAATGATAGCCTGGAGAAGTTTATAGCTGCTTGACAGCTGGAGTCCGAACAGCCTAATGCCCCCCTCTGGAGATAATTAGAACCACTGTCTGCTGGTGATGTACTTGGCGTCATCATTTTATATTAGCCGAGAGCCCAGACCATCTCTCTCCAATATGCATCCTCTTTGTCTCAGCTCATCGCTCTTAAAGAATTTTGTTGTGAGTATATATATTTTTTCTTCCCCTCTTTGTGGATGATGGGAATTTTTCCCCACACAGAACAAAGCACATGTTGTGGGTTTTGAGTGATCTTATGATTCAATCATACTACGCCTTGTCAAAATTTTAGAGATGGTTGAATACTCAAAGCTTAAAATCAGACAGGACTTTGGCTTCACAGATCAGTCAATCACTGAGTATTGGGCACCCAGAGAGAATTGTACATAACAGGAAAATAATATGTAATGGTGTGAACAATTCACTTTATTAGTTTCTATGGGATTGAGCCTGTACCATCTATAATAGCTTTGACAGCAAAGAAAAGGAAAAAAAAAAGAGAGAAAACTACGTGCAATTTTCATAACATATTCTGTAATAAAATTGAATTTGAATCGAATTGCATGGTAAGCTAAAAATATTGAGTGAATGTAAATTCAAGTTGATATATTTTTAATTAATTTCAGCGATGGTGAAATGAAGCAGATTTGTAACTTGGGAGTTAGAACAATACACAGAACAACATAAAAAGTGGAAAAGTAAGAGAATTTTATTTGTATTGCGTGAAATATCAATATCACTTCCATTTTTGACATGACGGTTTAGAATTCTTATACACAGCCCTTTGGAGCAGCCTCACTGAATGTAAGATGCTTCTGAATCAGGACTTTAGGTCAGTTTGTACAAAATAAGAATACGACAGGTATTTGTATACAACCAATCAATTTTACTACTAAAATCTGATGTCTACAAAATATTACCACTACTATTAAAAAAAAAAACACTTAATGCTTATTTCTAGGGTTAGCCATGGGTATGTAATCAGTAAAGTCCACAGAGGCATTCACCAAAAAGAGAGCCCCCTCCTGGAATCTAATATTCTGCCATTGCCATCTTGAAAGTCTTAGTACAGCAGAACCTCTGTAATTTAACCACCTAAGGGAGTGTAACAAACTAATCAGCATATGGCAGTGGTCAACAAAAGGAACTAGGCCCACTGTACTGATACGTACTTATGGTACATGACTCGTCTATGAAAATTAGATCAGCTTATGGAGGTGGTCAGTGTCAGGAGGTGGTCAACTATGGAGGTTCTACTGTAATTGTGTCTTGGAATCTGGTTTTGGTAAGTAGAATTCTATAGGATAATAGAGCCTGTACTGGAGGCTTAGAGTCTGGGTTCATGTGCTGTCCCCCTCCCTCCCAACACCTCTCCGTGTCTCCAGGATATGCCCTTCCATCCCCTGGCACTTGGGAATGCTGATGGCCTCCTGTCCTGCTCCTGCCTGGTGACCATTCCCTGCCCTTAGCAGGAGACTACATGTGGATTCAGAGGTTGAGTCCTTGTCCCTAAACAATGCATATGTGTGATATCATGCCTGTGATTATGTTAAATTACATACCAAAAGGGATTCTGAGAGGTAATTAATTAATTAATTAATTAACGAGTTGCCCTTGAGTAATCCAAAGGGAGATTATCCAAGAGAGCCCAAGTTGATCACATGGGACTTTCATAAAAAGATGAGTTTTATCTGACTGGGAAGAGAAGACGTCAGAGAAATGGAAAGGATGAGAAGGATTTGGCCTCCCATCACTGCATTAAAGATGGTGGGGCCACATAGCCCTCACCTTAAGATTCACCAGAGAAAGGAGGTTTTCAGCTATACGGGCCTGGACTCTAAAAACAACCTGAATGATCTGGGAAAAAGATTCTTCCCCAGGGCTTCCAGATAAGAACCCAACCTGACACCTTGATTTTGACCTTCTGAGGGCTCAGTCAAATCAACCTGGGCTTCTGACCTGTAGAACTATGAGTTAATAAATGAGTATTGTTTTAAGCAGCCATGTGTGTGGGCATTTGTAACAGAGCAATACAAACGAATACACCTCCACACTTCCTAAATTGTCCCTTGGCATTTTTTCTTAAAGGAGGAAGCAGCAGTTATTACACAAAATTAATGGTTGATTAAGTGTACTCTTAAAAGACAGCTTTTCTGTGTTTACACCTACAAACAGTATTCCTCTATGAAATAATTTATGACAAGGCTGAATAGTTTTATGAGCAATAACATTTATAGTCATGTTGAATAAAAATGCATTAAAATATAAAAACCCTGTAGTGTTCTAAAATAAATTCCTAGTCTCACTCATGTCAAGCCCATGTTTTATGCAGGATATTACAAAACTGAAGAGACACATAGTCTACCACTCTGAGAAAGCCTCAGAGAGAGCAACAGAAAGATCTGGTGGACAGCCAAATATCACATTAATTTCACCTCTGTTTTTTATCTTAATCTGGTAATTGTGCCTTTTTATGCAAATCATTTTACTGCAAAATCAGAAGAGGGTCTTTAGCTTTTGGCTCCTGTGAGAGGCAATGCAAATGCATAGACAGAGCAGGGAAGAAGAAGTCATTTGTGCTGGAATGAAGGAAGCTCATTTTCTGTGCAGCCAGGATTCAGCCTTGGATCATCAGAGCTACCAAGGTCACTAACTCACCTCTGTGGTCCCCATGACTCAGTGTCTCTGCTCAATGTGGATCAAACTTTCCTCCATGCCTTTGCAATGTGAGACCCTGAAACCTTCTAGAACCCAAATCTTGAAATTCTCAAGAAAATCCTTTCATTGATTCCTCTGACCTCTACTTGCCACTCCCATCCCAACAGCAGATGTCTGTATATTTACGGTAGATTGTAACCATCACACCACTGGAATTAAACATTCAAATTCCACTCCTAAAGCATCTGAATTGTCCAGAAAAAAAAAAAAAAGTCAATGATCCTCTTTGGAGAAATGGAATATAAGTCAAGACCCATATTATTATTTTATATCTAATCCTCAGTGGAGGAACGTTGATTTCACTTTTTTTTTTCAATTTGGTGTCATTTAGTCAGGAGACTCTTAAACACAGCTTGCTACCAACCATTATTTATGCTCCTTTTCTGAGCAGCACCTAATAACTGCTAATTAAGTCTTTTGTAGCCTGACTCTGAACTAATTAGGGTTAATTGAGCTGCTTGTGTATTAGCTATTTTAGCTCTTGTCCTGATAATCAGGGTTTTGGAGCACATTGAATATTTAGACAGTCTGTTAGCTTAGGCTTCTCTCTACTGGACTTTCTGCTATAAGCCTTTGTCATCTGTTAATGAGCAAGAGGGGGACACTCTGCTTGGTATGCACCTCTATTTCATGTGCATCTGTGTGTGTGTTTGTTTGTGTAAACAGCCAAGAAAGGTGATAGAGAAATGAGTCCCAGCATAACAGATAAGCAGCAGAGTTGGTGTCTTATTACTTCAGCTTTGATTTTTAATCAGTAAGGAGAATTACTAAGGGATATCTCTTCTCAGAGAATGAAAAAAGAAGCTTCTGAGCTCCTATGTTTGTGGTTCACAAAATAAGACTTTCTTTCTTTCTTCCTAGTCCTATTTATGGGTCAATGTCCATCCCCATAAACTGATTTTGGATTATAATGTAGCTATTATTGAGGGACCAGGATACATATTCTCATTATTTCAAGCATGATGATTTATTCATATTAAAAGTTTCTATGGTAGTCATCTCCTCTCTCACATCATTTCACACCACTGACAATCCAATCTGTTTTCGAAATTTCAATAGAAGATTTGATCATTTAACTTGGAATCCCATTCATTTATTCAGCTATCTTTATCAGAAAAACAATTCTATATAAAAAAAAATTTTAAGCATTTACGCTTTAGTTTTTCATGGCTGTATTTTTCAAGGTAATTAAGCTGAACAAAGACTAAAAGATTATTTCTAACATCAACTCTCAAGTAAACAACTTTTCTAATATCACCAAGATACCTGGCTGTTCCACAATTTCTTCATGCGTGTTATCTGATGAGCCAGAATTTAGAGCAATTAATCTGGCCATAGCAAAGATTAAAATGACATTTCTTTGATAAGCTTTTGATGGGGAAGTTTACAGGCTATCCTGAAAGCCTTTATTAATTTTCTATTATTTCTAATATATACTTAACAAATGTTTGTTGAATAATGAGGTACTGAATGAATGAGCTAGTGAATGAATGTGTGTGAATAACCATGTGTCTATATCACTGAAACATCAAGTGATATAGTTATCTTCTCTACCTGATTGATCTATATGATCTAGATATGTATGTTGTACAATTCCTTAATTCTATACTTTGTTAGGTTAGCAGTTGAAAAGACCTTAGATTTTTAATTTTAGCCACTCCCATTAATAATTATGGGACTAAGGATTATAGAGGTCAGATAATGAAACCAGACTCCTGTAAAATTAAATGGAGGCAAAATTGAAATCCAAGCTAAGAGACAATGTTGGGCCACTGCAAGTGGGTTTCATTGTGAATGGAGGTTCTAAATGCTGATGTTATCTGTGTATGGTCATTAGCAGGAATCTCCCTTACTTTTGTGAATAAGACAAAACCAGTTACAAAGGACTTTATCCAAATCACACTCTCTCAGCTAAAGCCCACAGAACATCCTGTAGCAGCAGCTCATTAAATAGTATTCTATGGAGAAATAGTTATTTTTCAACTTTATAAAATTTACATAAACATAATTCAATGAAAATCCTTTATTATAATCCTTTTACTTCAGAATGAAAAACTTCCTTTTCAAAACATATCTAAATAATATAATTAACAGTTACCTATATATAGTGTAAGAACCAAGAGAAAACTATCCCTTTGCCACTGAAAGCTTGCTAAAAAATCAAATTCACGAAAGGCACACTAATAGGATCAATGGCACACAAATTTATGAATATGCATATGGAAGTATCACAGATTGATTATCTCACCATGCAATGAGATACATAGCCTACTTGAATGATGAATCTATAGCCTACTTCTTCAAGGAAAGGGATCTTGGGGTGTGTATAATTTCTAGGAGGTAGTGAATTATTTTTAGGGAAACTCCATGAGCTTGAATAACATACAATGGCCTGAGACAAAATCTATTGGGTCCAAAGAGAAAAAAATGTTTTATGACAAAGGTCTGTCCAAGTTTATTGACAGACTTCAGTTTTTCCACCCATGATATGAGTTCAGTTAATGAAAATTCATGGAAGAAACCAGAGGCAATTATTTTCTTCCTTGGTGGGTCTGACTTTATGCAGGTTAAGAAAACTTGAGAGAACAACTTAATCCTGTGTTTTGTGAAAGACAACATTAAGAGATAGGAGGAGGGGCGACCGCAAGTTTATTCTTCAGTTCAGCATGTTAGAGCTCCAAATGTCTGATAATAAATTGTACAGTTTTTCATGGCTGTACTTTTCAAGGTAATGAAGCTGAACAAAGACTGAAAGATTATTTCTAACATCAACTCTCAACTCCCAATATTTCCCTGTCTGAAACTTCCCTAGAAATTTCACATACTGAAAACTGAGTTGGTAGTTGTGGAGAGTAAAATTGAATTAATAGCTGAGTGCCGAAGGATGCTATTGAACCAGTCTCCCATTTCCAGAATAGAAAACTCCAATTAAAATAGTTGTATCTTATAGCATTGCATATAGGCTGTCAAGATTAAGCCTCTATATATCAAGGCAAGTTGATTTTTAATAAGAGGTATCTCTATGGAAACAGAAGAAAAGCAAAGGCTAATGTCTAAGTAGCCTATAAGTAGTTTTCCTAGAGTCTTTGAAACATCTTTAGATGGTAATGACAATCTAACAGATTTTTCTGAGCCATAGTTTATGTGTAAAGTTTCTGTAAACATAAACTATTGTGGTGACTTTTCCTCAAAGCCTGATTGACCATCCTCAGCTTATAGGGCCTCAGGAAAAAGGAAGCTTTAATTTTAGTGAATCCAAGTCAGAAAAATGGGAGGAAAATTTAGAAATAGTATCTTGGAGATTTGTATCCAGGAAAGAATTCAGGAATTCAGTCCAAATTATAGGTAAATAACAAAAACTTAAAAGCAATTGTCAAGTTTAGCATCTAATAACAGGTACACTATAATTTTCTTCTGAGACATAATTTCTCTTTCTTCAGTTATCTATTTATACCAAAGTTAAATCAGAATAAATCAAACAATTTGTTTGCAAAATAAGTTTTTTTCTTATTATAATTGGTCATATCATTTGCATAAAGTGCAGAAGGAATAGTGATTGGTGATACAGTCTCTTTCTAAATAATCTTTGTTAGAACCTTCTCATAAGAAATCTCAGATTATATTTTTAAAACTCTCTTAAGGCTAAGAAGCCAAGTGAAAGGATACACCATCAGAATGTGCCCCTATTACCTGTATGAATTGGGTGAATTTTTCTCTTCTTTAGGTCCCCAAAATATCTTAAATTTCCAGGGCCTATCAGAAAGTGGTATTCATTCCTTACTTAAGGTAAGGATCAAGTACCTTATAAGAGAACCACATAGGCAAGCCACTTGTCTTTTTCTAAGTCTGTTGGCTTTATAAATTCAACTTCAATCTCCCAAAGCAGTCTGGTCATATTTGAAAGTATGGCATCACAGTCAAAGCTTTGGTAAAATAAGTAATGTCTTTAATTATGTCCTGTTACAAAAGAAAACAGATTCTTATTGAACTTTTGCAAATACTTCCATAAAATACGAATATTCATTAATAGTTTTCAAATTTTGGAAAAATCAGTTAGAGAGAAAGGTGTTTTCCACTCAATTCACAAAAATATACATTATCCAATTGCTGTAAGTTATAAATAGCTCAAAAGAAAAAAACATTCTTACTCTGGAAAACAAAACAAAAAGAATCAGAAATGTTTCAAACAAAAAGTCATAAAATAATTTTAGCCCTCTACTATTTCTATGAAATTAATTTTTATTCTACTTGATATTGGATTACCAATCTTAATGAACCCATCAGGTTTATTTTTTATTAGAGTTTTACCTAACTTAATAATATGAGCTCCAAAGTTACCAGAAACCCTGTATTTGAGAGGACTTTTCAGGATCATCTCTATGAATTTCCTTGCAGACACAACACTTTAGCATTTACAAAGAGCTTTTATGAGGGAAAAAGATCATAACAGAGCAATTAACTCCATATAGCAAGACATATCAGATTTTTAGGACTTGAATACAATTTGGTAACACATATTAATGACATATTCATAAAAATATAACTCAAAGAAAGTTGAACACTACTTCTTATTTGGCAATGCTTCTTGTATGATTTTAACATACCAAATAAACCTAATATGTCTCTCTCGGATTTAACAGAGGCCATAGTGCTCAAAAGTTAATTTCATGTCCAAAAGACTAAATTTTAAATACGAGATTTGATTTCGGTGAAGTATCAAAGGATTAAAACATGTGATATGAAAATAAGTTCACAGATCACTGTAAAAATAAGTCATTTATGTAGCCACAGTGATAGTTTAAAGATTTCAAAAATTAAGAATGATTTCTATTTGATAAAGAAGGGGAATCCTTTTTTAAAATAATGAAAAGGCTGATACGGACAGCATGAACTCAACAGAGATCAGCAGAACTTGACTCTTCCTCTCTCCTATTTCTTTTCTTTCTTCCTTTTTTTGCAGTTTATTTAAAAGGTAAATAAATGTCTTTTACTATCATTTATCAATGCTATTGACACTGATCTTGCTTAAAATAGAAAATGAAATTTTATACTTACATCAGTGTATTAGCAATATTAAACCAAACTTTAATAAAACCTTCCAGATTTATCCAATCTCAGTCAGTTTGAGCCAATTTCCTTAAACCTTTTATAACCTCTTACATTTTTCCCATTCTCTTTTTTCCTCGACTTTCTATATCCATTCTGTTGATTTATCTCTTTTTTTTCTTTACTCATTTGCTTCAATTTTCAAGTAACCTGCAGAATACATGGAGTCACTCTTTTTCCTCAAACAAAACATATTTTTATATGCTACAGCCTCCTTGACAAAACATGGCTTACTTTGCTCACACATTCTATAGAAACACTTCAAACAGAAGTGTCTCCCTTCTTACCTCTAGTTTCAGTTATTACATATGAGTCAGAACTCTTAGTAACTTTAATTCATAGTGACAACCTGGCAAGGAAGTAACTTTAATTGTTATGCACCAAATAAAGAGCCAGGACAGAGGGTAGAGCTGTCCTGGAGGATCTGACCCCTCCCAGCATGGCCAGGAGGTCCAGGCTGGGTCAGGTAGGGCAGGGACCAAGAATAGGAAAACTCTATGTCAGCAGGACTCACCATGGCCACCTATCTAGACCTCAGAATCTAAAAGCTCAAAATCTTGGATACTTTTTCTTCCATTCTTGAGATACTTTGCGAAGAAGAATATTTTCCAGCTCCATCCATGTATTTATAGCTTTCATATGAAAACTATAACCCAATTATAGCCCAAGAATATGGGGAAAGGGGAGAGGGAGGGGAGTGGAGGGGGGAGGATGTGTAGAGGGAGGGTGACTGGTGGGATCACTGGTGGTTCATCTTATAAGGGTACATGTGAATCTTTCTAAATGTAGAATATAAATGTCTTAACACAATAACTAAGACAATGACTTGAAGGCTATGTTAACCAGTTTGATGAAAATATTTTAAGTTGTATATAAAAACAGCACACTGTACCCCATGATAGTATTGATGTACACAGCTATGATTTAATAAATAAAAAAATAATAAAAGCTCAAAACTTAAGATATGAGCTCACAGATAACTCAAACAAATATAAAGATAAGCATAAGCAACAACTGTATAACTTTAAAACCTTTATCAAGGATGGTATAAATTAGTCTGACAAGTAGATTCAGGCAAAAATGTCTAGAATTCCAAAAAATGTTCTGTTTTATTTTACTGACAATTTTAAACCTATTTACTGAAAACTACTATAGTCGTCTTCTATTTACTGAAGACTACTAAGGTCACATGAACTTGAAAAACATTTGGGCTAGTTAAATAATCACTACTTATTTATTTACACATATAAGGCAATTTAGTAAAACATAGACAATATGCAAATATAGACACATACATACATACACATAAAAATATAGACAGGAAAAAGATCTTATAGCTTTGATTTTTTTAATTGTAGCCAGCAACTGGTAGAACAAACTTGTTTAAAAAGATAATTGGATTAAACTGTGTCCTTGTACACAGAATCGGGTAAGGTTGGTCTATCCCACATGGCTGGAAGTCCTTATTGAGTTTTAGAGTGGACAAGGAAAGAAATTTACATCTCAAAGCACATAGAAAATTTAGCTTGTCAAGAAAGAGTTTGAATGTGCTCTCTGAGTATTAAAACTAAGTGCTGAGTAACACAAAAAAATCACTGGACTTCACTGTAGTATTTTATAAGGCAACTAATTTGATTTAGATAACTAAGTTAGTTCCTGTTTTCCAACTGGACCAAGGAGCTCAGGGCATAACCCATTAATGAATAGGGCATACCAATCATTTGTCGTTCCAGGGTATATAATCTGAATAGCTGGCACAGCTGGAAAGCAGAGCTTCAATATCCCCCAAAATCAAAAATCGCAATTTACACTAAATTCCAGATCCCTCTAAAAGAGAGAAATACCACAGGACCAGGCTACGTAAGTTCCACAGGATACCTCTCTGCCAAAACATTCCCCCAAGGTTGGTGAGAAACAACGCTAGCAAAGCTCACCCTATTATCATCCTCCACGTGTCAAACTGCACCTTTCTTCTCTAAGTGCAAATACATGAGTAATAACCATTCCCTGCAGTAATAACCATTCCCTGCGACAGCCAGTCAGCCACCTCCACAACTGCATCCCTCACCAGTGACTTGCCAGCCACTGCACACACAAAGATCGAGTGCTCTTTAATAATACAGAGGACCCCCTCCTCCATGCTCCCCAAAGCCAGGGAGATCAGGAAGCCCAGTGTAAAGGGAAGCACAGCTTTAGGCCTGAGAGAAGCTCCTTGACTCTTGAGACCTCAGCCAGGAGACAGAGTACCCCCCAAAGGGAGAGTGTGTTCCCTTTTTCTCTGTTCCTCAAGAAGGTTCCTTCATTCAAAGATGAAGATTTCTTCATCAAAGATGGCAAGGAGGATGGAGGCGGAAGAACAATTCTTAGAGGAGCCAATTTGAGAAGATTTTAAACTTTATCAAAGGCCAGCAAAGTTCTATGTTTTTCTCAGCAAAAAAAAAAATGCCAACAAAAAAGGAACCAAATCAAGAGCCCAGACACATTAAACGGGGTTTCAGGGGACTGAAAAGAAATCTCAAAGTAAGAGACAAAAGAGAAAAATCAGGAGAGGCTTTAAAATGGACATACGTATGTACATGGTGGCCATAAAGTTTGTGTGCAAGTTAAAATAAGTTTACATTGTAAATTGCACACAAACATTGTGGACACTTTGTATATAGCTGGAACAGAAGCAGTTAATTAAGCTGACTTCCTGCCATAAAGCTCTTATTAAAAATTAAAAAAAAAGATCCTTTCAAATCTCTTCTGAAATTTCAGTCAAAACAAACAGCCAACATTCCTGCCTTTTAAACTGTTTTTGCTTTTGTTACCCCAAACATAATTTTCCAAATGATTCTCTAATCAACAAGCCCTAAATCCTTATGACTTAATCAAGGATGAACTAGGCATCTCCAAAGAAGTGCAATGCAGTCCTCCCAAGATCCAGAACCACCCCAAAGCCAGCAGCTCAAAGGAAGAAGTTTTGCCAGCCATGAATGGAGTACAAGCCACACAGATAGAAGAGAGGAAACCAAAGCCGTCCATAGGAGGGGCCGATAACACATGGGCACCCCCCAAAAGTCAAGACTCATACAATTTTCACAGATTGGGGGCATGTAGTCACAGACCTGTTAATTTGCAAAACTAGTAGCTCCTCCAGGGATTGGACTTGCCCAGAAATAACCAGGCAACGAGGGCTGAAATAACAAAATCCCTTTTGGAAGGGACTTCTTACAAAGACAAACTCTTCTGTGAGCTAAGAGAGAATATTCCCACTCAGTCACCAGTCAAGCTCTCGTGGGCAAAAAAAACCATATGAGAGGGAACCTCATCTGGTTTTCATTCTTGGGACACACAGAAAAGTTTGCCTTGATAGACTGTAGTCTGATCAGAACTGTAAAACAGAGCAGTCTGCAGGGCCAGCTCATACGATGGGCTTGGAACAAAGGGTTTAAGGCCCAGGTTCTACCTTAAGGTCCCCTCTTTGTGAATAACACAGAGAGACAGAGTTGAAGGAAAGGACTCTGGGAGGAAAAGGCATCAAACAATAGGAACAGTCACGCTGGAAGTCACACCAAGGTCGCTGCTCCCAAGACTAGTCATACAAGTCCTCTCTTCCCTTTAATCAAGGTTTGGGAAAAAAAAAAAAAGAGAAAAACAGTGAATTTTTTTTTTTCCATTCACACAACTGGATTCCACAGGGAAAGAGGCTGAGAGCCAAGCTGATAAGAATTTCTGAAACTTCTGCCAGATTGTCAGGTCCTGTCTTCCACTGGCATTTCCAGAAGAACAGAGAGCCCTTGATCACTCTGTTCACAGAATCAAAACCATAGAGGCCAAGGGAAAATTCCCCTTCCTGAAAAACCTACTGACACCAGGCAGATAGAAGGAAAGCCACACCAATGTATTGGCATTTGCACAGGGATTGACCCACCATGCAGTAGGCTAGAAGTGACTCCTAGGTCTTAGGAGAACAGGAGACGTGAGAGCATGCATGAGCTTAGGGTAAGGCAGTTATTATTTTTAGGGAAATTCCATGAGCTTGAAGAGCATACAATGGCCTGGGACAAGTCTGCTTGGCCTGTGGGGTGGACGTGCTTGTAACAAGTCTGTTGTTATAGCTCTGCTGTTGACAGACCTTTGTTTTCCTTTCTGCAATATGAGCACAGGTAATGTAAACTCGTGGAAGATAATTGTTTTCTGCTTTGGTGGGTCCAGACTTTAGGAATGTAAGAGAACTATAGAGAACAATTTCATTCTGTGCTTTGGGTGATATAGAAGGCTGACACCAGACGTTGCTGGGGGAGGCCGGAGAGACATCCGGGTACCATGTTGGGGGCACCAACTTCTCAGGCCAATAATAGATGTCCCCATCCATTCAAAGGCTCAAAGAAAGCTCCATATAAATGGAGCATATAACTTTATGAGTGAAGACTACAGGCAAGTTAGCTTCCTTTTCCATGAAGTCTGAAATTAGTCAATAAAATTAATATTTAATATGTTGCGACTGAATTCTGAAAAACTTGGTGTCAATGGTTTTAAACCAATAAGTCTTTTACATGAATTTAAAAAATACTGCTGACAATTGGCAGTGCATTGAAATAATATCTAATTACTGCAGTAGGTTGGGGAAATAATAGGATCTATAATTGTGGCCTGAAAAACTGCAGTTTAAAGCATGCATGCTGCTATTAAGATTTACGATCATACTAATCAACTTGATGTCAGGGTTTATTTCATAATGAGAATTTTATGATTCACGAAAACAACTATGATGGCTGGGAACAAGTTAAATGGATTTTTGTCCAAACTATTGTTCCAGAGAATGATGTGAGCATGTACTGCAGCGTTTCCCAGGGAATTATTTCATTTCTTTTTCTCACAGCTCCCTGCATTATAGTGTGATTAATATTACGGGCAATTCTTGATTTTTCTGGTTTGATTATTATTATGGGCAATTCTTAAGGGAAAGGGGCATGCAGAGTACTGATAATTAAAATTAATCAAATTATTTAAGGATTCATTACTAGTTTTTATTTTACCTGTACTGAACCATTGTCTTGATCGTATCCAGGATTTAATTTATAGAAGCAACTGAGGGATGACACAAGGATGTTTTATTACTCACAGTTCCTGAGAGAGACAGACACACCATGCAGGGCCACATAGGGAAGCAGCCAGCTCAGTCGAGAGGCAGAAGGAAGGAAGGGAAAACTGAGGTCTGATTCTTCACTGTGGTTTTCCTCGGAAGGAGCAGGTGAGACAGAGCAGGCCAATTTGAGCCAGTGTAGAATCAGATAGCTGGAATAATTTCAGCATGCATTGGACTACAGGTGAGGTCTCCCCTGGTGTAGTACCCAACCCTGGTATAATTTAGGACATGATTTAGGGGAAAAATTGTCCTGGTGTCTGAGAGTTACATAAAGGAGGAGGCTGCAGATAGGGGCTTTGGCCTGGCTGGTTTGCCTATGAAGGCCTGGTTTCAAGGACCATTTGCTTCTTTAGGAATTAGCTAGCCCTGGGAGGGACAGGCTCTCCCAGGTCAGCAAGGCCTCCAAGATGTCAAAGCATCATAAAAGATAGAAATGGAATAACATCATTAATTTAACCATCCTTTAAGCTTTCTCTCCATGATTCTTGGTCTGTTCAGCTTCAAAAGGAAAGACTGGTTGAGGGAGAGACTAAGTTGAAATGAGAGTCAACTGTGGGTTTCATTAGATATCACACAAAAAGCTTATCTTCATTTTGACTATGTTTCTTATCAAATAAATAAAACATCAGGAAATGGAATACATGTGTAAGAGACCTCACATAGATGCATACACGTATATGCATGCATGAATGTCTTGTGTATGTTACCGTTTGTTAGTATTTAAACAAGTTCTGAGTTTACATTCAAACCACTACTTAGGAATAAGTCTTTCTTCTGTCGAATCTTCCTTCTTTCAGAAATAGAATCAATCTCTCTTTCTGACTCTCTCTCTCTCTCTCTCACACACACACACACACACAACAAGAATTTGAAAACTTAAATCTAAATAAGCCCTAGATTTAATAATTGAAAATAGGCATAAATTAACTCTTTTGCTGTGAACTAAATTGCTGAGCATCATAAAATTCTCATTATGAAATAAACCCTGACATCAAGTACTCTTTGTATTTGAGAGACTAAATTCAAATCTTAATACTTTGTTGTCTATTTTTCTTTTCAAGATTTTTCTTTGTGTTCCCCTTCTTCCCTCCTGTTCCCTCCCCTTCTTCTTTTGTTGGTGCAACAAAAGGGGCCTTAGTTATGGTCGGAGAGTCTGTTTCATACTGTCTGAATTGGGCCCACCTCGTGGTTCAGAGGTCAGCTAAGGACATGATAATTAGCCTTAAGGTTCTGAGTCACCTTCAGCCCTGAAGTGCCTATGCCCTGGGCCTGTCCCCTTCGGTAGTAGGCATGGTTATTGGTTCTGCTGGGTAGATTTGTGGGGCTGTTCCTCACCCTCCTGGGGACAGGGTTAGGTGGGCGGCACCCAACACAGAGCCACCTCCTCCCCTCTCCCCTGTCCCCAACACAGAGCCACCTCCTCCTCTCCCCCCATCCCCAACACAGAGTCACCTCCTCCCCTCTCCCCTGTCCTCAACAGAGTCACCTCCTCCTCTCTCTCCCCTGTCCCCAACATAGAGCCACTGCCTCCCCTCTCCTCCTGTCCCCAACACAGAGTCACCTCCTCCCCTCTCCCCTGTCCCCAACACAGAGCCACCTCCTCCCCTCTCTCCTGTCCCCAACAGAGCCACCTCCTCCCCTCTCCCCTGTCCCCAACAGAGTCACCTCCTCCCCTCTCCCCTGTCCCCAACACAGAGCCAGTATCCACCTTGGCATCCATGAATCTGACTCCGGGGGGAGCAGGGGACACGCTTCCCATGTACCAAGTAATCTTTGCCCGTGAAGATTGCCTAACAGAGGTAAGAAGGGTGAAATAGGAGTCTTGTTTTCAGTAACTCTGATTTACTTCACGTTGTCTGTGAAACAGCAGTTAATGATTTTGGTTCACCACCCACCTGGACTAGATTCAGGAAAACTTGTTCGGGTGGCCTCACAGGGGACCCCAGCAAGACACGAGTCGACGTCTTGCTTGGCTGTGATTCACCCATCTCCCTTCAGGTTCAAAAGCTTGGGGAGCCAGGGAAATGTGCATTGTTGCTACGTTAATGACTATTTGTGCAAGAATAAGCGTGTATCTCAGTTATTATGCTCCAGATAAACTCGGCAAATATTCTCTTCAGATCAATAATAATATAGTAATAGTAATAATCCCTGATTCTTTTATCTCTCGTCTTTAACACGAGTATAGCAACATGTTATGAAAATATAATAATGATCAAATGTGATAACATGAATTAAAATACATTAAAAACTATCAAGTACAGTTCACCCTTTGGATATTATTAAGGTGTCTATAAAAAGCAAAAACCTTTAAATAATTATAATTTTAGGCATGTAGAAACTGTTGAATCATTAGAGGCTGAACGTATTTTTTCTGTTAAACCCCTCTCTCCTCACTCTCCTTTCTGTGTGTGTATGTGTATAAGTGTGTGTGTGTAAATATAGGTGTGCATGTGTGTGTACATAGACCCATATCCATATGTAAATATACACACATATTTCTCTAAAGTCTCATGATCCACTTTAGCATCTCTAATCCATGTTCACACCACCTTAAAAAATGCTCAGGTTACATGCTGACCAGGCGTGTCCGCACTAAGTCTCATGCGCCCAACCTCTCAGAGGCAGGAATGATGTTACTCACAGCTGAGTCTGCACTTTCTTGAAGTTAAGCGGTCCCGCCTGGGGTAAGTGGAGTTGTATTGGCCACTAACTATATCAGAAGCCCAGACTAGGCTAGAAGAAATTGTCCAATGAGATGCTGAAATTGGTATGGAAAAGAAATAGAATTTTTCAACTCCTAAAAGGGAATTACCCTCAATAGTCAGGGGAAAAAAGGAGAAAAACTACTGAAGGAGTCTTGGAGAGTTACTTAAAATCCATTTTTATGCCATAGACAATACTGAGGGATATGTCTGTGTCGGGCAGCATTATGGCTCTCCAGAGCTATAAAAAGGTTATGCAAACAGTAACCCAAAAGGAATAGAAACACATTGGAATTTATAGGTCTAAATTGTTCACTATGTAAATGAAGCTTTCAAAATATATATGGTTTATGGAAATTAATGTCTTGTATTTATTACTCAGTTCCAAGATTAAAACTGGAACCACGCTGATGAGGTAGCATTACAAATCAGTTCCCCCAGAGAGAAGTAATAATAATACATCAAAGTACAAATGCTCTGATTAAACAAGTTTATATAAAAGAAGAAAAAAGACATGTGCTTTTCCTGACTGCTGCTTCTGAATGCTAGTCAGGTTTTTCCTAATTATTCCAAAAACAATGATCTGAAAGTGAACAGACAGGCTGGCTGGGGAGAGAAAAGAGAGAGGGAAAGATCTGGGCTCCTTTCCCGCAAGTTAAATATCAAATCATGTGAAGTTTGCATTGCTGAACTCGGCAATGGTTCAAATGCTACGATCAATGTAGCATTTAGCCAAAGAGAAAACAAGAAAGCAAACAGAATATATTACTGGGCCATCCTTGAATCCAAGTCTCTCTTTTCCTTTAGTTCTTTCCAATTTGGAAGGAGAGTGGTGGGGTAAAAGAGATAACATTGAAGCATTTTTTTTTTAAAAAAAAGAAGCCATGTATTTAATTCAATCAAGTGTACCAAAGACTTGTAGAGATTGGTAAAATCCCTGACTTCCAAAAATACTGAAACAATTCTTTCCAAAGTAGGGAAAAACATTTTACTGAAAGATGATGGAATGAGAGTTAAATTCAAATCCCAGGGCCTATTAGGGCTACAGATCAGTCTGCAGCCGGAGCCAACAGCGACTGTGACTGGAGTTGCAGACCAGTCTGTGGCCTGTTAGGAACCAGGCTACCACGCAGATGAGTGGAGGTCCAGCGGGCAAAGCTTCTTCTGTATTTACAGCCCCTGCCCATGGCTTGGATCATCACCTGAACTCCACCTGCCATCAGAGCAGCAGCAGCTTCAGATTCTCATAGGGGCAGGGGGCGTGGGGGTGGGGGGCGAACCCTGCTGTAAAGTGTGCATGAGAGGGATCCAGGTGTGTGGTTCCTATGAGACGCTACTGCCTGATGGTCTGAGGTGGAGCTGAGGTGGTGATGCCAGCACTGGGGGACGGCTGCAGATAGAGACCCCCACCAGCAGAGAGGTGCCAGCACTGGGGGACGGCTGCAGACACAGACCCCCACCAGCAGAGAGGTGCCAGCACTGGGGGACGGCTGCAGATACAGACCCCCACCTGCAGAGAGGTGTGATGGCCCAGAGACCACAGCAGATGAATTGCTTGCAGACTCATATCAAAGCTACCTCCCCAACCCATCCATAGAAAAATAACTTCCTTGAAACTGATCCATCGTACCAAAAAAGGTTGAGGACTGCAGCTTTAGAGTGACATGAGAAAAAGGAAACATTTCTAAAAGCACACTCTCAAACAAAGCCTTCCGCCAGGGCATCCTGGAGTAAAAACAATGCTAACTGAGGTAGTGAATCTCGAAGTGATTTGGTACCAGGTCTCCCGTTATGAATAGATAGAGAGCCCTATCAGGGAAAGTGCCAACAAATAAATCAAATTAAAAGCAGAAAGAGAAATAAGTTTTTAAATTAAAAAGAGATATTTCCTCCTCCTGTTGCTTCTGTCCAAATCTACCACAACGTCTCAATTATGAGGCAGATCATAATTACTCACAGGACAACTGATTGGGAAGTTTTTCTACTTCATTAAAGATGGATGTGATCAACTCTTAAAGTAGTGTCCAGATTTTATAGCAATCCTGCTTTTTGAAACACATATTCTTCTTTCACTAATGTAAGTATAACAACCCTATTCATCTCTCCTTTGGGGTGATTTGGGTCTCGTGGAGATTTCTGGTTTTATGCCAGTCCAGCCTACAGACATTCATATGATAATCCAGTGATTGTACTCCTCAAGTTTATTTAATTATCTGCAGTGTCAAGTTGTACTCCAAACTGAAAAAAAGAAATACTGTAAATTGCTATCTGCCATATAGGCAAATAAGATCTGGCAGTTTCAAAACATCCCCATTTCACATGAGGACTTGCCGAGATAAAGGACAGGCCCATTCATGGCACCAGAATCATCAGTCTTTAAATTTCTTATTATGATCATGCCCAGTAGGGTGGACACCACCATGGACACCAGCACCTCCCTGTCTCCATTTTCAGGTGGGTGGTCTGACGAGTATGTGCAGGGTCCTGGGCCAGGTGTTGTAGAGGTCAAAAAAGTAAAGGAGGTCAGAGCCTTGCCTTTGAGGATGCTGTCATCCATCAATGGAAATGGGACTGGCAAATAATGTCCTCGTATTATCAGTGATATTAGTGTCATAACAGAGGCACAACAGAGTACAATAGGAGCTCAAATGAGCCACCTGGGGGTATTTCCACTAAGCCGAACAACAGCTTTGCCTAAGGTTGGAGTTGGAAAGACCACTGAACTCAGCCAGCACCAAAGAATGGACTAGGGCACTACCCTCTCTCAATGCTCAGCCCTGTTCCCTGGCAAGATGTTTCCACTGCAGGCCCTCGTGGGCTCAGTTACCACTCAGCCTCGGTAACCCCCACCCGGGTGCTGCTCCCTCACATCCTGCTATCTGTTACAGGACTCCGACTTCATTCCACATTTGCTTCTATCCCAAGAATGACTTTTCATTCCTCTTTTTCGGTACCAGCCACACCCTCGTCTCCATTGTTGGTTCCATCATTCGTTTTCCTACAGCTAGTGTTCACTGAGCATAGGGAAAGCTTCAGGAAGAAAGTGGCACAGCGTCTGTCCCTGGAAGGACACACAGGTAGAAACTGGTGTGAAGGGAGGAAAGAGACTTTGTGGAGGACGGAAGATCATGAACCAAGACAGACAGGCGGAGCATGTATGGAGTTTTGCACTTTGGCTCCAGCACAAGCAGATAAAAGAGAAACGTGGGAAAGAGAATCTCAACAGTTACATGAAGACCAACCAACATACCAGAGAGAAAGTATCTAAGGTGTGAGGACTTAATTCTACTGACAGTCGCAACCCAGGAAAGAGTTTTGAACCAGAGTAACAAAATCAGAGGTACTCTTAGGGAAGAGTAATTTGGACAGAGTAGGATATGGAATGCTGCTCTAGACTGCAGCGGTCCCCAACTTTGTGGCACCAGGGACCGGTTTTATGGAAGACACTTTGAGGGCGTGAGAAGAGGGTGGGACAGGAGGTGAAGGTCAGGCGTGATGCTGTGTAACCTGCTTCCTAACAGGCCACTGACCAGTTCCAGGATGCAGCTGGGGCTGGGGGACCACAGCTACAGGGCAAAAAAGAAAAAGAAGAGAAAGAAATAATGTTAGAGTGTAATTTTAACAGTTTCTAAAACACTGTACTTATCTGAATTAGGACTACAGGCCTGGAAAGAGGAAACTCAATATAATCGCCTCAAAGGAAACATGGCTGGGCCACGTAGGATACAATTCTTAGCTTCAGTCTCCAAAAGGCTAACTCCATAGAATACCTGAGAAAGTCTGTAGGAAGGAAATGGGATAAGGAAGCAGACAGTGCAAGAAGCAACCGGAAGGAGATACTCGACCAGGCTACAAAATATATTCCCCAGGTCTGTAAGACAGAGTCAATGGCTGGCAGAGTTCTGAGGCCAGAGTTCCAGGGAGGCCTAAAGCCAAGACAAGGATGTAGACACCAAAGTCTCTAGCTTCATAAGATTGCTTCCTCCCCACACAGCTGTGAAGGCCCTAAATGCACCATGCAAACACGGAAGCCATGCATCTACCTCCTCATCTGGATGTCTACAGGTGGCGGGTCCCTCCAGCGCCCCCCACTGTGGATGCCCTGGCACTGCAGATGGTAAGACTTACTGGGACTGAGGTGGGGAAAACCTCAGACACACTGAGCTTGCATGTCTTGCCAACATCACAACAATAGGATTCAGGGGAGAAATTAAATTAATTTAGAAAAAAATTTAAAAAATGGCTTATTTGTCATCTGCCTGGATTTGTGCACTGAAATCCATATTGTATGCTTATAGCATCTTGCACAATTGTGTATCCTGAGCAGAGGACACAGCGTGTGCTAATCAGTCCATACTCAGTGCCTGGGGGTCCATGTATGCTAGCAGATAAGATTCAGGATAAATCCAATTTATGAAAACAATTACCCTATTGTACATAATCATATAATTGTCTGCTCTTCTGCTACCCATAATTACTTACTGTTTTTTTTCTCCAGATATCTGATTTCTTAGTTTGGAAAATTAAATTACTAGACCTGGTATAAATAAAATCCTTTTTGCTCATCTGACAGCTCTTAAATGTTGCTTTTTCTGTTTGTTTTCCTTTCCTTTTTTTTTTTTTTTTAAACTCAAGGTAAGTCTAATAATGTTTGTAGAGTATAAATCCCAGGAGATAACGATTGTTCCATTTACTTATGACATTAACCGGGAGGAATTGTACTATTCGGCAAAAACAGAATTTAATTGCATCTTTAGCAGCAACAAATCTAGATGTAAAAAAATCGAGCAATCACTTTCCTTGCCATACTTAACATTTTTTATTAATGGTTTCCATAAATTTGCATCAGAATTGAGTAAACTTGCTGACAGAATCTGCCCCCAGTTTTGTGTTTGTTCATTAACCCAGCAATGTCATACAAAGGCAATCCGTTTATTCGTTCCTGTGCACTGCAAAGATCTGGAAGCCTCAAAGTGGGGCGCAGCCGGGTACACCCTCTCCTGTATCGCCTGACATCTGCAGTCAGGGCCAGGTATTTCTCTACGAAGAAAGCACCTCTTTAGCGACTGCAACCTCATTATGCTAAACGCTGAACCAAAAACTGGAGCCTGCATGTAAAGTCTTATTTTGGTTATCAAATTAGCTCGTAGCTAGGTACTGAAATGATGGCTGTGCCTGTCTTATAATAGAAAAAAAATTCAGGCTGGGCACCCTCGTTCAGCCCTGTAATCCTAGAAGTTTGGGAGGCTGAGACAGGAAGATCACTTGAGGCTAGGAGTTTGAGCAAGAGCAAGACCCTGTCTCTACAAAAAAATAGAAAAATCAACTAGGCATGGTGGCACATGCCTGTATTCCCAGCTACTCAGGAGGCTAAGAAATAAGGATCACTCGAACCAGGAGTTTGAGGTTGCAGTGAACTATGATGGTGCTGCTATAATCCAGTGGGGCAACAGAGCAAGACTCTGTCTCAATAGAAAAAAAAAAAAAAGAGAGAGAGAGGAAGAAAAAAGAAAAGATCGTCTAAATCGTGGCACTAAATTTTCAAAGTATTTTGAGGTCCTTTACCTCATCTTTATCTTAATTCTTCTGGGAATTTAAGAAGTGAGCAGATATGCAAAGGAAGAGCTACATAGAAAGTGACATAGTCAAGGTCACGCGGGTGGCTCCAGGCCTGGTGCTGGCCAGTCACTGATCATTGTTCTGCCAGTGCTCAGAAGAGCCTATTATGTGTTGGGCACATTTTATGTCCTTGGAATAAAAATACTACAGGGTCAATCTTTGTCTTTTAATAGTACTGCAGTACTTTATAAAAGCTTGGTCAGAAAAGGGAGAAAGTCTAAAATAACTTTAAAAATGTTGCCTTCAGGACGACTTCTATTTTCTGAAGTAAAACAAAGGAGTTAGAGTTTCACCCAGGCAGTCTACCTCTTTTTAATTTGGTCTTTGTTACACTCAGGATTTTCAGATCTAACGCCCCCAGGAATATGCAAAGGACAGTCTCAGCCAGGAGCGACTTGGTCACAAGATAATGGAAACCACTTCAAGCAGGCTCAGCCTGGACCTGTTGGAAGCCCAGACACACACCCCTGGGGACCCAGCCCTGGACTCCACACCTGTCGGGAGCCTGGCAAACCCTGTCCCGGTCGCTTCACAGGCTAGTTACAGGGTCACATCTCTCCATGCACTCCAGAGGCAAAATGCACCAGACAACTAAGATAATTTTAGTTAGATATTACAATGGGAAGAACAGTGAAGGATATCTCAAAGAAGAGGAAGAAACTTGGGGTTTCATACATCAATGGAGGTCTTGAGGAAGGCTGGAGGTGGGTTTTGTCTCAAGATATGCAAGGGCAGGCTCACGCTGTGGTTAGCAGGTTTCCTCAACAGGAGAGGATCACAAAATCCTGGGTGCTCTTGCCCCTGTCCCCCAGAATGTCCTTTTGTTGAGCAGCTCACCCTGCTTGCTCTCAGCATGCACTACCCCCAAATGTAGGGTGACCAGACGTCCCGCTTTTTAACAATTTGTCCCACGTCCCGCGGTGTTTTAAAACAGTCCTGATTTTTAGAAAGAATGCACGAACGGGCAGGAGAACAGGAAGGGAATATATGGTTTTCAGCTGCCATGTGGCTATTTCACCAGAATATGAGTTTTATATTATTTTTGTTAATTTTATAATGTTAAACTGTAATAATAACAAATAATTATTGAGAAGTGATTATCGAGAACTGCTTATCAAAGTTTGCATTGTTGTCAGGCCCTGCCCTGCCCTGGCCCCTGCCCTGCCCCAACCCTGCCCCCCTGCCATGTTGTCCCACTTTACAAATGTTAAAATCTGGTCACCCTACCCAAATGGCCACTCAGGACCCGGGGTATACCTAACCTCTGTCTCCACAGGAAAACAGAAACTAAAACCTGATTAAAACTCTCCAGGACGGGGCTGGAAAGGATTTCATGTGTCAGGTGTTTACCCCTGATCTCCTTATCCAGCAGAGGCTGGGGCTGGTGAATCACGGCTCCAGGGTCCATCACGTCTGCTGTGCTGGTGGGGAAAGATGAGGTTCTCTAAGAAGAAATAGGGAGGAAAGAAAATACACCACTAAAAGTCAGGAACTTCCAGGCTATCCACTGTGCAGCTTCTTAGAAAGTCGACGTTATTCTGTATTGGAAGGGGAAAATGTCATTGCCATATTAAAACAGATAGAATATTTATCAAGATTCTACAAACGTACTTCATTTGTATTGAAAATCTCTAAAAATCACCAAAAAGGGATGACAATTAAGAAGAAACTTTAACTGGTGTTAGAAATCAAGAAAAAATGTGCCAGGACTCCCTGGAACTAAAAAGCAGATGACTTTGGATCAACCCCACTAACAAAGAAAGTGAATTTAAAATTTAGAAAAACCGTTTATCCCAGGAATGTGAGGATGATTTGATATTAGGCAATATGTTGATATATCTTACTGCAAAAACTTACAAAGAGAAAAATAATAAAAGCTAAAAAATGTTTTTTAAAGATTTAATTTCCATTCGCTATAAAAATTTATAACAACCTAGGCATAGAAAGAATCAGCCCAAACTTGTTTAAACGTATTCCCCAGATATCTACAGTAAGCATTGTTCTTCATGTTTAAAACGGCGAAAAACCCTAATTGTATCAGGGGCGCAAATTTCCTCACGTTTTCTTCATTTCTCCAAAGTTTCTCGACCTTCCTTTTTGGCCCCAACTAATAGGCAGCAGAAACTGAGTTACTGAATTTGCCCCAATTTAATTTGAACAAAAATATCGATACAACCCAACAATGTAAACAGTTTCTCCAGGTGCGATTCATTATCGTACAAGATGTTTTCGTACTTTCTGCTCAGCTGTGCCTGTGGCTTCTGGGGTATGAGGAGGCCTCAATAACTATGACTCTACAGAGAGGGGACTTGCAGCTTCTCCAATCCCCCAGGTGGGCCCTGCACCATTGAGGTATATGTAGCCTGCCAGTGTCTGCGTCTAACCCACGTGGCTCCAGGAGCCAACGTCTCTACCTTCTCAGCTCTATCAGGGCTTGCTAGCCTCTCCACACTCTGTGATCCGGTAGCACTCTTTGAGCCTGTGTCCTGTCTTCCTCTGGCTTCTGGAGAAGGCCACCATCCCTCAGCTTCCCACCCCCACCCCCTCAGCAGGCCCAGTGGAAAAGCCTTCTGGCTCTCAACTCAGTATCCGAGCAACCCTGGAACTAAGATCACCCCAAATTGCTTGCTCAATCTATCTGACTTAAGCCATTCTCACCCACAGAGTGTCCTGGAAGTGGCCGAACACAGTGTAATAACCAAGCCCCCAGCCTTTGACCCCCTTCCTAAAACCAGTAGGGAACAAGCCCCCTACCCTAGAAAAAGAAGCCTCTCCTAAGCCTTAGTTCCTGCCCTCTCAAGGGTAGAGGAACAGCCTGAAATTGAGGAAGTATGCAGGGAGGGGTTGAGGAAGGGAGGGTTGGATTCCAAATAAAGCCCCGGATAAAAAGGTCCCAAGTTGTTCTCAGAAATTTACCCAACACTTGTTTTACACCTCTGAACTATGAGCTAATGTACCCTAAGTAAACATGTACCTCCACCCTGAATTGTGTAAACCCTTATGACATACCCCATCCTGTGATTATGAAGTAATGTATTTGTGATATATCTTGTGATGTATGAATCAACATGGACCCCTACCCTGTGACCCTGTTTTAACTGCTATGATTGGCTTCTGTATTGCGCTGGCTGGCTAGTCACCATGACTATGCAGAATAATGGTATCAAAGGCTTCTCCCCCACTATTCGAGGCTTCTTGTTGGCCCACCACAAGAGCCCCCTGCAGGTGTATCAAAATTATCAATAAATTTCTATCAATTAATTATATCTGAAGTGGGGTCCATCCTTCTCTCGCATCTACCGTTCCATTTCAACAGGGAAAATGGGAACCTACCACTAAATGTACCTTTAGTCACAAGATATTCTCTACATTTTGGCCTCCTCTTTGTAAAATTTTCTGAGGAATATTTTGTAAATAAAGGTAGTTTTAGCTGCAAGTTCCCATCTCCCCCATGTGTGACAACTTTTGAGACACCCTGTATCTTACTCTATTATTTATTTTAGACGTTTGTTCCCTCCAAATTCCCTCAGGTTGAGATTTGCTCCCCAATGTTGTGAGGTGGGGCATGACAGGAGATGTTGGTCATGGGGCAGGTCCCTCACAAACAGATTAATTTTCTCCCTCTGAGGTGAGGTAAGTCCCCGCTCTGTTTGTTCCTGTGGGAGCTGGTTGTTCCTGCCTGATCTCTCCTGCTTCCTCTCTCAGCGCGTGACCTCTGCATATGCCAGCTCCCTTCACCTTCAGGCCTGAGTGGGAGCAGCCTGAGCCCTCCCCAGAAGCAGATACTGGGTTCATGCTGCTTATACAGCCTACAGAAGCAGATCTAATGCCCCCAGGAATACGGGAGCCAAATAAACCTCTTTTCTTCCTAAATTACCTATCCTCAGGTATTCCTTAATTGCAACACTCAATAAACCAGTATACAACCTTTGTTGGTGTAAACCCAGCCTGCAGAGCAGTAGACAGATTCAAAGGGTTTCTGTTTCTACACAACCATGATTCCATGATTACAAACAGAAAGAAGAAGGAAAGGAGAAAAAGAAGGAAAATAAAACACACGCCCAAATCCAAAACAGCCAGTTCCCATCAAAGGACTTGTACTATGGTCATAAACGCATAGAATTAACATCATGAGTAAGAAGAGGACTGAAAAGTAAAATAACCACATTTGCTTTCCCTGTCCTCAAATAGACAGGGATAGTCTCATGGTCACACACACAGACCCTAGAATGAGTCTGCCTGAGTTTGAATCTCAGCCCCATAACTGACGAGCTCTCAAATCCTGGGCACGTTACGTACCCTTCACAGGTCTTTTTTCTTAGGTCTAAATGAGAATAGTAGGAGTTCCTGCCTCATAGAGTTGTCATGGCCATACAATTAAGTCATGTACATAAAGTGCTTAGAATAGTAAGTGTTCCTAGTGTGTTTGGTCAATAAAACCAGCTTTACAAGGATGTGGAGAAAGAAGTCACTCGCTAGTTATTTTCTGAGGGCTTCCCCTGTGCCCGCCGCTATGCCAGGTGCCGAGGATGTAAAGCAGAATCCCTCCCTCAGGGAGTGTGTGTTCTAATGGAGAGAGAGGGGACACACATCCAGAAAAAGAAATAATTTAGTTAGATGACTTCAGGCACTGATCAGTGCTGTGGAGAAGCCAAGACACCTTAAAATGAAAGAGAGAGGCAGCTTCACCTGCAGGGGTCAGGGGCTGTGTTTTAAGAACGGTCACATTTCAGCTGAGAGCTGAAGGAGAAGAAGACAGCGGCCTGACAACAGATGGGGAAGAAACATTAAACCGAGTGGCACAGCAAGTGCGGTGCTCGGGACTCTTTCAATACTTCCCAGGCAGCTGGACACGTAGGATCTTTTGGGAAAGCCATCTGGCAGCATCTCCAAAATATTCATCTCCGTGACCAGCAGGTTAAACTCCAGGTATGTGTGGTGTATGTCCTACTGAAATAGTGTGCAAAAAACCCATGGGAGGATGCCCCTAAATAGAGTTTTTTATATCAGAAAAGAGAATTAGCAACAATTTAGTATCAACAGAAAAAACAAATGTCACCATACATCTATAATATAGAATATTCGGCAGTAAAAAAAGAAAAGAAAAAAAAATTGAAACAAAAAACAACCAACTTAAGAAAAAAAAAAGTATTAGTGGGACTTAAGCCTAAAGAAGATAGGCCAGCAGAATCTCAGGTTTCTGGTTCCACTCTTACCTGAGGACCTGACACTCTCAGAGTTACACGGTCTGAACATCCACGGCAGGAATTAAGAGATGTATTGCATAAGAATTTAAGTATCTGAGGATCTATTACAACAACAATTCCAAACCCCACCCTAATGAAAGACATTAGGCTCTTTCAACAGTGGATTTCCATGGATAGCCCATCTGGGTGGTGAGCCCAGAGTTTGAGGTC